>NC_089229.1:24595309-24908426 GCF_963924675.1 Phocoena phocoena
AAGTTAAAAAAGTAATAATTATTTGCAGATATCAATCTTTCCTCTCCATTTTCACAGTAATTCACTGTGGATTTCACTTGATAATCATTTTTGAGACCGTATTATGTGATAATCACATAAATTCTAATCCTAATTTCTATTTATTTTAGTGTGCTGCCAAGAACTTTCAGAATAATTTTAAATGATAGAAGGAATAATAGGTTTCTTTGTTGTACTGCGTATTTTAAAAGAAAATCTTTTAATCCTAATTTGCCAGGAATTGCTGCTGAACGTCACCACATGACTTTTTAGCACCTATAAAAGACTCCTTGGACTACTAATGATAATTATATTTAGATTTTCTACTATATTTATATTGAGAACAAAATCTACATTCTCACTGCTAAATTTATAAGCTAGTGTTTTATTTTTATTCTATATACTTCTAAATAAAGTTGACCTCTAATTTTCTATTTTTTTATTCTCTTTTTACAAAACTGTTATCAGAGCCTGCTGTGATAAATTTACTAGGAAACTATAACCATGCTCTGAAGTAGCTTTATGTAAAACAAAATTATGTGTTCCTATGAAGGAACTAGCCTTAAAAAGTTTTTGAGCTCTCCAATTTTTTTTACTGCTTCAATGAATTCTTACAATTTAAAATTTTCCAGATAATCATCACTTCAGATTAGATTTTCAAATTTATTCATATTAAACTACATACACTGTTATCTAATGTTTAACAACTTCCAAATTTATGACTATTTTCTCTTTGGATTACTTACATTTCACTTTTTCTTATTTTGCTGGCCAGAAAATTACCTCATTTATTCATATATTCAAAGAAGTAACCCTAGCCAACTGGACTATTTTAACACCAACTTAAAATTAATTTCAACTTTTATTTATTTCTTCTTTCTGCTTTCTTAGATTTATTTTGTTATTTTTCCAATTTTTCAAGCCCAATCAAAGTTCATTTGATTTTATTTTTCTCATTTAGTAAGTAACAGGAGCTTCTAAAGCTAAAATTTGTCTTTAACTGCTGCTTTGAGTACATTTGATATGTGGGCTTCTCATTAGCATGATTTTCAAAACGCTCTCTAGTTTTAGATTTCTTTTTTATATACTATAATTATATACAATTATATATGGCAGTAATTTATTGTTATAAAATTATATAATTATATATGCTAGCAATTAATTTTGTTATAAAATTTCAGTTTTATTGTACTGTAAGAGAATGTGGTCCTTACAAATTTTAGTCTAGGTGATATATTGAGCTTTATTTTGCAGCTTAAATATTACATTTTTAAATTAAATAAGTGCTTTAAAGAGTATTTTGTCTCAATTGGCTATATATATTAAATTAATCTTATTAGTTATATCATGTACATTTTCTATTGTCCTTTTCGTTTTTCTTTTTAAAGTAGTACATTAAACTCTTAATATTACTATGTTTCTATCAAATTAGCCTTGTCTTTTTAGCAGTTATTCCCATATATTTTGATTTTTTTTTATGTAGAACATGAAAATTCATGAAATATCTTCATTGTGATTTATAAGCATTATTAGTAGAATCACCAACGTGAAAAGGTAGCATTAAAAATAAGTAACGTGGGCTTCCCTGGTGGCACAGTGGTTGAGAGTCCGCCTGCCGATGCAAGGGACACGGGTTCGTGCCCCAGTCCGGGAAGATCCCACATGCCGCGGAGCGGCTGTACCCAGGAGCCATGGCCGCTGAGCCTGCGCATCCGGAGCCTGTGCTCCGCAACGGGAGAGGCCACAACAGTGAGAGGCGCGCGTACCGCAAAAAAAAATAACAATAAGTAACAAAGAGATTACTCTTTAAATGTTACCAAGACAGTTGATTAAAATTTTTACAGGAAAACCCCCCTAATTTAAAATCTAAACCCTACCAAAAGAAATTCCATATGGATTAAAATATTTAATCTAAACCATGAAACTATAAAATTGGAAGAAAATACTGCTGCATATTTGTCTGTTGAAGTATAAAAAAATTTTTTCTTTGCGCAAAGATATGTCATGCATATAAACAAAAAAAGAAAATAGATACTGCTATCAAAGTAGAAATCAAGGTGTTGCATCTGCCCCTCCCCTATATTCCTTGACTTGGAGAAGAACATCCTAAAACATCTGCTCAGCCTTAAAAATTGAAATCATTACCTTTGGCTTGAACTCAGTTATACTGCTCAATCTCCAAACTCACATATTTTATTATACCACTGGCCTAAACCACTTATTCTGTTTTCCTCTTTCAGAATATCTATTATTCTTCCATTGGACCTCCACGGTCAGCCCTCCAAATTTTACTGCTCACTGAAAGTGCATTCTGATTTTCTTTGGTATCAAGAATATTATTTACAGATTCCAAACATCTCATTTTAGCTATGGTTTATTTAATTTTCTGGGACTTTCTAATTCTGGCCAGTTCTCTCATTACCATGGCCTGCTTTATTTAATAGAAGCAATTTCATCTTTTGAAAACATGAAGCACATATATTCCAAGTTTTTGTTCTAATAAATGTAGTGCCTATTTTAGGAAGAATATTTTCCCGTAGGTTTTTATGAGAATGTTTCTCTTCTGCTGTCATTTTTAAAATAGATCTTGTGTCATTGATGTTTTCTTTTCCTAGAATGAGATAGACAGACCTATGTCCAGTGTTGAAATTAAAACCCAATTATTGGAAGAAAAGCTGGATTCACTCAGCATCTCTCATAACTGGCACAGAACACAACAATTTTCTTTGTGGGCAGAGAGAGCCATTCAGGTTTAGAGAATAAGAGGGTTAACTTTAAGTTTTACTACTTCTATTTTTAAGGAACTCCCCGTTCACATATATATATGGGAACTGCAAAGAATGGCTCTGCTTGCTACTGTAGAGAATTAGAAACTGGACCTCAAAACCACACTACATACAAAAATAAGCTCAAAATGGATTAACAACTTAAATGTAAGACCTGAAACCATAAAACTCCTAGAAGAAAACATAGGCAGTATACTCTTTGACATTGGTCTTAGCAGTTTTTTTTTGGATATGTCTCCTCAGGCAAGGGAAAGAAAAGCAAAAGTAAAAACAAATGGGACTACATCAAAGGGAGGGGGTGGGGGGAGAGGGAATTACTGAAAATAATTAAAAGGCACAAACTTCCAGTTATAAGATAAATAAGAACTAGGGATGTAATGTACAACAAGATAAAGATAATTAACACTGCTGTATGTTATAAATAAAGCTTGTTAAGAGTAAATCTTAAGAATTCTCATCATAAGGAAGAAAAAACTTTTTTCCACTTCTTTAATGTTGCATTTATATGAGATGATAAATGTTCACTAAGCCCACTGTGGTAATCATTTCATGATATATGTAAATCAAATCATTATGCTGTACACCTTAAAACTTATACAGTGCTGTATGTCAGTTATACCTCAATAAAACTGGATGAAAAAATTAATTAGATAAATAAATAAGTGGACCCAAAAGTCCGTGCGAGAGATGCTGATAGCCTAGAGATGCTATCATCCAAACTGACTCAATACCAAAAGGCCTAATTTATTTCCTGCTATAAATATAAACATGCTCTATTATTCCTTAGTTCAGCTGTACGAATATTTTTATTTATTTATTTACACAGACATAAATACTCACTACCTCCCAGATGGCTGTTTTAACTGCATATACCCCACTCTCTTTTGCGTCCACTTTATATATCTTTAAGGAACAATTTTACTCATTTTTTAAAGTTGTTAATGCTAATAAAACAGATATTATAAATACCTTTGCAAGAAGGCATAGACAGGATTTGTTATCTCCACCGTAAGTTGAAAGTTTTCATCATTCATACATTTTTGCATAACTTGTGTAAAGAATTCCAGGAATCTAGGTCTCTGTTTAAATTTCATAACTGTGAAAACAAGAAGGTTCATATATAATCACCAATACACTTGGTCATTGTCATTGAAAGGTTACTATTGCTATTAGTCATTTTGTTGTAACAGACGAGTTTATTAACCTACTTTTTAGATTTCTCACTTTTAAAAAATGTATAGGAGTAAATGTGGTGAAACTATTGGTTTTCTAAAATAAAATATTCCTTTACGGTCTAAATTTCATTTATTTTTCAAACAGCTTGGTGTTGTAAGATTTCCTAAAAGTTGCCTCTAACATATATATGACTAGGTGGGAAAAAAATTGCTGATAGTTGCCAGAATAACTAGTTATCCTAATTTTTATTATATTTCACTCTGAGATTAAGCAATAATGCTGCTATTTCTTCATAGCTAAGCTTAAAGATCACTAACACATTTTTCAATTCCCTAGTTTTTGTAAGCTTCATAATAACACCACTGACTGCCAAAATAAGCCACCATCAAGGTTCCGTCTTTCCAGACTTTAAATCAGGTACCTATTTTGGTCTCTTTCATTACTCGGCAATCGAGAGCCTGCCTTATTCTGAATGGGTAAGAACCTGAAATATTCTGCCTAGAACAAGTGAAACCTTTAAGTAGAAAACAGAATCCACAGAATAAAAGATATTCAAAAGTAAGGTGAGTGAACAACATATGTACGTTTAGGTCACCTACCTTCTTTCACAGCATCTTTGACCGACCAATTGAAAACTATAGGGTAAAGAAATATGGGATCCTCTGCTCCTGAGAGTTCAGTTGTAACATCTAAGGTTAAAAGGAATTAAGTTCTTGGTGCTGTTTAACATCAATAAGCAAAAATGAAAATTCTTTGCTGGGGATGAAAAATAGGAAAATACCCAAGTATACATTCTAAATTATGTGCCTTAAAATATCAATTATATCATATTTTGGAGATTAAAAAATCCAATAATCTTAATTATTTTCCTTTCATTTTTTTTTTTCCCCCTAAAGGCCAAGGAGTCTACCACCAAATAGGGGAAGAGTTTCCAAGGCATGAGCCTTTCTCATTCAACAGCTATTGTGTATCAACAAATATCAGGTTCAGAAACCTACCAATTATATGAACTCCATTTTTATAAAAAAATCTTTAAAAGACAGTAAAGTATAGAATAATGAACAGGACAGCCCCTAGAGCCAGGATGCCTGGGTTCAGATTCTAAGTCTGACACTTTCTTTTTTAGGCCGCACAGCATGCAGGATGCGGGATCTTAGTTCCCCCACCAGGGATCAAACCCACTGGGAGCATGGAGTCTTAACCATTGGACCTCCAAGGAAGTCCCTAAGTCTGACACTTTTTAGTTATGAGAACTTGGGAAGTTACTCACCTTCTCTGTGCCTCAATTTCCTTATCTTTAAAATGGGGATAATAACAGTACCTATTTCATATGGTTGTTATATAAGGGTTATATAAGTTTTCATATGCATGAAACACTTAAAATAGTTCCTCGCACACAGAAAGCACTGTACAAAGCTATTATTTTTATTATTGTTTTGTTACTGAATCTACTGTTTAGCTAGTAACATCATACTGTGCTTCTTAGTAAAATGTTAAAATGTGTTTGGGGGCGTTGATAATATGAAAATAAGTAATTCACATTTCCAGAACACTTTACATTTTAAGAAATTATATATTTTTATATGTACCCAGACAATTACAGCTTTCCCCAAACTAGGTTTACTGGTTATGTGAATAACACAGCATTGGGTTCATTTCATAAATTCAGCTTGAAACAGACTTGGAGTGCACTGAAGTAAAATGAGAGATCCAAGTCAGGGAATTCTGAAACAGTTAAGACCACCCAGATATCACTGAGGCACAAAGTAGAGAGGTGAGGTGGGGTCACAGAACTCTACAAGTTTAGTTACTTCCCAACAGACCAAGGGGCCGAAAGTGGAGCCTCCTAATGAGATAAACGTAGGCACTCTTTTGTTCTTCTAGAAGGTTTGAAGTCCTGCTTCTTAAAAATGTGATAATAATTGTCATCACCAGAAACTAAATTAATATCTTAATCAGATTTCCAAACTGCAATCTCTCAAACTCCAATCACTGTGTTAACATTTTGGTCTATTATTAAATTACTATACAGCACAATGACTCACTTGAGTCCATCTCACTTGAGTAAACCATGGTTCAAATCACTCGTACATAACACCCGTCATGCCATCACTTTATTTCTCAGTTACATTCTTGTCTTTAGAGCAGTGATTCTCAATTTTGTGTCCCCCTTCCACAACATATTTGCCAACATTTGCCTCACAGTTGGTTGTCGCAGCTGGGGAGAATGCAGGGAGAATGGTGTGCTATGCATCTCTGGACAAAGGCCAGGGGTGTCACTCCACATCCACAATGCCTAGGACAGTCCCCCACAGCAAAGTACTATCTGGCCAAAATTGGCAATAGTGTTGAAGCTGAGAAACCCTGCCTTAGAATGAGAAGATTTAGGCTCAAATCCAAGTCAGCTATGTAATGCTAAATAAATCACTTAATCTTTATGAGCCACATCTGTAAAAAGTGGTTAGCAATCCCTTATTAACAAAGTATGGTTAGGATTAATGACACAATGTAAAAGCACTGCATAAACCTTAAAGGGTTTACCAAATGCTAATCTCATCCTAATCCTTTTAACAAAATATTTTCTATTTTAAACAGCAAAATGCTAAACAGAATTATACAGAAAGAAAAAAAAAACACTACATTGCTTTGTCAATTTGAGTAGGCGTGTCTCCAATAAACCCAGGTGTTCATTTATTTTTTCAGGTAATAATATCTGCTGTGGCTTCTTAGTCTTGGAAGACTTCTTGGAAGAACCCTAGAAACATTGGTTAAATGTCAGAACGTACTTCAACATGTTTCAAGAATTGTCATTTTCAAATAATATTCTTTAAATTATGTTTCATACTTGGTAGACCAAACTATGAATCTACATGGTAAAATGTATTAATAATTAATAATAAGCCATTGTAGCCTAACTAAATGCCAGACACAGTATTGTTTTATGGATGTTAACCAAAATATTTCTTCTCTTCCCTCTCCCTTTTTCCTAGTAACTTCTGCTCCCCTAAACAGCTCCCCCCAATACACACACCATTCTGAGAGCAGTTGAGGGTATATCTCTAAAAATCCTCAAAAGAAAATGCTCTCAGAAATGTATCCCTTTCTCCTTTTTTTCCTTTCTTTTTCCCAGAGGGAGCTTCTTTACAAGGAAGCTAATTGCTTTTGCTGCTTTGCCTTTCATTGCACATAACAGGATCAGCAATTAGTGGACTAAGAATTGGCGGGTATGAGCTCAGGCTCCCCACCATGCTTTCATCTGTCTGAGCCTGAGAATGGACTGGTTAATGTCTCCTCTTCTCCAAAAAAATAGACCTCCCAAGCTCTTTTAGGCTTAAAGGGACCCTGAATGGTTATAATGACTTCTGACTCCCATAAAGTAGGTATTAGGTTCTCAGTCCCTACAGTCTTAGTCTGAAAGAAGTATCACAACCTTCTGCTGGACTAGAGGCTCCAAGGAAAGGGGCAAGGGGTCCTGTCCTACCATGATGTGAAGGGACAGAGCCCTGAGTCAAGGCCTGGGTGACATAAAGGGTCTGGCTGATGGACTCTTGAGTGGACAACACTTGGTGAAAAAAAAAAACGCTCAAGTTGCTTTCAGCTTAATCAAAACCTTCTCTAGACAACCCTCCCCCCAACAAATGTAGTATGGCTAAAAATATTCATCCAGTGGGGTTTTTTTAAGCTTTTGCAACATATAATAGAGAGAGAAATGGAGCTACTCCAACTGAAACAGGCTTGGGGGTAACAGTTTCTACCCTGGCCCCAGTCACAGAAGGGGCGTCAAGTACTGTAGCTCCTAATGCTCCTCAGAAACCTGATAAACTAAGCAGTACTTCAAGATTTGATCTACAAAATCATTTAGCCACATAGTTTCAAGAAAAGGCAATAAAATAAGATTCTAGTAAGACCCATGCTAGGGAGGCAGATATTAAAAAGTTGTCTCTAACATTACCAGCCTCATAAAGGAGACAACTGAGGTGTCACAGGGAGTTTAGGAAATCTACTTTGAACAGAGTGAAAAGCTCTGACGTGTATTTTCTGCATTCAGTGACCCACTCAGAATAATAAAAATCTTCAGTCTGGGAGAGACTGTGGAGGGCTTTCAGTCCAATGTCCAACTGGGTGTAGGAAGCTCTCTATCAACACCTAACTGATCATCAGTACGTGTGACAGGGGGCTATTAAGTATTCTAGCACGGATACCTTTTCATTTTCTTGATAATAATTAAAAGGAAAAAAAGCTCTTCACATATTCGCTTTCTTTTATGTAAATACAACAAATTAAAAATTGATCAATTTTCTAACATGTTCACTAATACTACATGACCTCTTAGAAAATTCAGCTAAATATACCTTTAAAGATGAAACACAAAGAACAATTACCTCCTCTGGCATTTCTTCTTGGTCAGTAACACCAAACAGAGATTTGCACCCTGATGTGATGTCCAACATCTTTTTTCCATAATTTATAATCATTACTGCCAGGTCATATTCCTTCCATGAACGCAGAATCTAATTTAAAATATTTATTAATTATCTCTGTTGGAAACTCAAGTCTATTTTCAAGAGTCATGTATCAACTTCCATAAATTAAAAAGTCTCATGTTTTGGATATAACTCCCCTGTTTCTGTTAAGAAAACTGTAAGCTTACCTCCAGATCATATTTCCCTAGAATTAAAACTGCATGATTTCACTATTTTAAATAAAGGACAAAACCAGGAATCTCATCAGTAATGAATTCTCCATATCTCTGGGACATACAGCCATACCTCTTTTGGTATAGTAAGTTAACTATGAAAAAACATTTCCACTTAAAAGATCCATGCTAAAACAAAATCATTCTTAAAGGTCACATAACCACCACTTCTTGTCTTGAGTTGTCTTCTTTGTGAAATGGCACAATTACTGACCTCATGATGTCTTGGGGGCATTTATAGCAGTAAATGATTTACAAGATGTTCTGGCAGTAAACTAGGCTGGAGGTCAGCTGGTTTTGGCAGGTTCTCCATGAGCCGTAGGGGAAGCACACACTGACTCACGAGAAGGGGCCCGCTCTGCCACTTTCGTCCACGCTCCTGGTTATGAACTGTTATCTGGCCTCCTCTAGCCTGGCCCTTACCTACCTCTCCAGTGTCATCTTCCACTATTCATCTCCTTGCACTTTAAGCTTACAAAATATTAAGCCGAGTATAAATCCTGCTACTCACCATGGTATCAGGACTTCATGCCTTCCTACAGCTGAGGCCTTTCCCAGAACAGCTTTCCCACCTGATTTATATAGCTTTACTTGGTCATTAAAACCTGGGCTCTAGCACTAACTCCAGGAAAGCTTCCCTGGCCAGCAATCTGATTTGCATAGACCCTGCTCTAGTGAAAGAGCCCATAAAGGGGACGTATTCACCGTAAATCCCCAGGACAATACTCTCAGGGTATAAATAAGTTTGTATGAATTTATCTGTAGGTGTATTCTGTTAAGCTGAATAGGTTAGTATTTAAGATAAGTAACAACTATTACTTCCCAGGCAGGGAAAGAATATATAAGGTGGCTGAAAAACAGTGAGGGGCTGCTTGAAGCTCATGAGACCTACACCTAATGCAAATGCTAAGAACTGGAAATATTTCTGTAGGACCAGGGCAATGGTGTTAAATGTTGACTGTGGGACAGAATGTAGAAAGGAAAACAGTGAAACAAATTTTGCCAAGGTAGGTGTGGTTAGGTCAAGCAGGGCTTTGAATGCTAGGCAAAACTGTCCAGTCTCGTTGTAAAACTGATAAGAGAGGAAACAAGTTTTGTTATTAGAAAACAGAAGTGAGCTAACGTTTGCTCCCCATTCACCTTTGCTTTCCAACATATTTGGTTTATACAGCACTGTGCAATCTTTTCTCCTTGTTTTAACATGCCAGTGGAAAATACTTAAATGAGAATGAATTTTTCCAAACAAAAGAAAAACAGAGAACCAATTCTACTTAACATACCAAATGGTGAACAGAAATTTTTTAAATGTGCCAGATGTTTGGCATAATAAAAATTTTAACAATGCCAGTGGAAAACACTAAATGAGAATGAATTTTTCCAAACAAAAGAAAAACAGAGAACCAATTGTATTTAACATACCAAATGGTGAATAGAATTTTTTTAAATGTGCCAGATGTTTGGCATAATAAATTTTTTAACAATGCGAAAATAATCAAATATTTAAGATGACATGTCTCAGAAGTGGTACTTTATTTGGAATTCTGGCAGCTTTCAGAAAAAAATACTGCTCCTTAAAGAAGAAAGATTGAACCATCCAGAACGATTACCAATTTTTAAAACAGAACAGAGAAAAGAAACAGGGCCGTTTGACTAATTGGGCTTTACATGTCCTAAGAGAAAATCTCTGTAAAAATATGTTTATATCAAATGAATGCCTCAAATCTGGGATTCAGGGGTAGTCAGGCTTCTGGGTCTATTGGTCAGGCTGGAGAAAACTTCTGAAATGACAATTCTCAGAGTATCAATTTGGGACAGAACCAGCTCTAGCATCAAATCCTGACATTAACATATAGTGTGTTGGCCAAAAAGTTCTTTGGGGTTTTGCCTTAACACCTCACAGAAAACCCAAACGAACTTTTTTGGCCAATTCAATATACTTTAAAGAAAATGTCCAGAACATTCAGGGTCATTTCTACAATAATGTCCAGAGGATCTCAAAATGATTCCTCAGGCGGGGGAAAGGGGCTGGAGTCACAGGTGGCGGTCAAGAAATACAGAGCCAGCCGCAAACTGCTGTGGGAGAAAAACCACAGGCAGCTGAGAGAGGAGGCATGCGAATTTCGTGGAGGACCTCAGCCTCCACGCGGCCCCAAACGCTGGGTGGAAACCCTGCTTATTCTAGGTCAGCACTCTCTCCCGTCTCCCACGGGGGCTGTTACACAAACATCTTCTCACATCTCTGAAGCCCACCCTTACTCTCCACCTCCCCACTCTCTGCAAATGACCTTGCTTCCTTTCCAGAGAGCAGTGCAGGGGAACTGGCGTATCTGCTGTCCCCAAACACACCTACACGCCCATGCGTAAGGATAATCATCCTCCTCCTGTGAGAGAGGAGAGGCAGATGTCCTGTCCAAGCTGACCCCACACGTGCCCGGATCCCGCTGCTGGGACCCTGGTCTAGGGGCCACCTCTCCTCTCCTCCATCCTTATCCCTTCCCTCTCCTGACTCCTCCCCATTAACGGTCATATACGGAGTGCCTGTGTAAGCAGGACTGGTTTTTTGGTTGGCTGGTTGGTTGGCTGTTTAGTTGGTTTTTAGCAGGAGAAGTTACTATTGGCAAGTTACAAGCAACGAGCTGCCTTGGAATAAAGTTTCTTTGTTCTGGAAGAAACACTGCAGCAGCCACGGTTAGTTATTTAAATGTAAGGTGAACAGCTGCCCAGTGCCCTGGAAAGACAGTGTAACCCGGTATTTTCTTATTTGAAAATGACACCCCTGTCCTGGAAATACTCATTGATGGAAGAGTTTGGGGGGAAAGGGGGAGGTGAGGCCAAGCAGATGAATATATTCTAAAGAAAAGTAACCTTGGAAGGTGCCCTTTTAGCCCAGGATTACACTAATTGATGTATGTGTGTGACTGAGCAGTGGGAATGGAAAGGGATCCTTTGGATTGTGTGGGACCCCTGCTTTCAACAGTTACCCCCTTGTGACAATGACAGAACTAATAGCACCAGAAAGATTCTTAAGGTTGGGGAGGGGTTAGGAATAATAAAACACCTTTGGACTAATCACCTTTCCAATTCTTCCTCTTGCCTAGTGGAAGCCGGATGGGACCCGTGGACTAACAACACCCTTGAGATTCTTAAGACAATTCTCTTCTTTTCTTACTCTACACATTGACCCCGGGTGATACCATCTATCTCTGTTGCTTCAGTTGAGCCCGTATACTAATGACTCCGTTGTCTTTACGTATATTTGGCCTCTCCTGAACTTCAAGCCTATAGGTCCAATTATATAATGTCCACCTCTCTGGATATCCTGTATGCCCCCAAATTCAATATATTCAAAACTCATTATCTTTTCCCCCTTTCCCACCCAGGGTTCAACAAATTGCATTGTACCCACCCAACTGCCCAGATAGCTGGATTACTGTGGACTCTTCCCTCTCCCTCCTTGATCCCCCCCTACTCAATTCTATCTCATAAATAACTTTTGAATCCTTTCAATTCTATCTCTCACTTTTTCCACACTAGTTTAGTTCATCACCTCTCGCCTTCTAACTCATTTCCTGCCTTGGATCTTATCCCCCTCTAATTATTAGCTGTTGTGCAACGAGAATAATTTCTTTTTTCTAAAATGCAAATCTCATTACGTCATTCCCAGGTTTGAAACCCTTGAATGGCTTCTCTCTGACCTCATTAGATGGCCATTCATCATCTGGTACTTGTTCACTGTTCCACTTTTTAAGGTGACTGAAATATTTAATCATATCTTCCATAATTAAAAATAAATCTGATCCTTCTTTTCCCAAACTGTGAAATTATTTCCTATTTTCTCATTGATTACTGCCTGAGGCAATCAATGTTAATAATCCTGCAACTGCTGTATTTTTAAAAAATAAATGCCTTTAAGCTTTGTCTATAGTGTCTTATCATTAAAAAAAAAGTATTTTTAAATTATCGTGTCATCTATTTATCTATTTTTGTGTGTGTATCTTTTGAATTTTGTGCCCTGTTGAGAAAGGTCTCCCCTGATTTCAAGGCAATCCAAATATCCTCAAATCCATCTGGACTTCATTTTGTTTACAGTATGAGGTAGGGCTCTGGCGTTATTTTCAAATGAAGAGTCAGTTATATCACCACCTTTTATTGATAAATTATCATTTTCTCAATGAATATAAATGCCATCTTTGTCTTATATTAAGTTCTTCCTGTAGACCCGGAGCCAGCTCTTCCTGGAGTCTCTATTTTATTCCACTGATCTATTTGCTCGTTACTGTGTTAAGACCATTTTTTATTGAAGTGGCCTTGGTAAATTTTAATACCTACTGAGAATTTCTAAGTAACACTAATCAGTTTCAAAGAAACCTCACTAGGATTCTGATTAAAACTGCAATGCATGGAAATATTATTTTAGGAAAGATTTATATAGCTATGACAGTAAGCCTTCCTATTCAGGAACTTGGTGTGGCCTGCCATATGTGCAGATCTTATTTTGTGTCCTTCAGTAAGATTTCACATTTCTTTTATTTAGGTTCTTTAACATTTTGTTAAGTTTAAAATAGTGTGTATTATAAGTGGTATATATTTCCCCTGTCCATTCTAACTGGCTACTACTCATATTAAAAATAAAAACAATAAGAAAAACATTTTTAAAAACCCAACTTATCAGTTTGTGTCTTACATAACTTTATAACTTCTTATAAATTCTTATACCATTTTATAAATTCTTTTTAATTCTAGTAATCTTTTACTAGATTTTCATGGGTTTTTGAAACCTCTACAATTACAAATTATGCTTTTCTAATATTATAAAATTATTTCATACCCTTATCTATTTCATCAGACCAGATCTCTACAAATAATGAATCACATTATTAAGAGTCAGTATCTCCTGTGCCTGATTTTAAGGAAACAGCTTCAAAAATTTGCCGTTTAGTATGATATTTGCTAAAAATTTTTGGTAAATGTCTTTATCATTATGCAATAACTTCCTTCCCTTCCTAACCTATTTAAAAGTTTTATTAGGAAAAGTTGCTGAGTGTTATCAAACGCCTTTGTAGCATTTTTCATATAACCTAATTGTTTTTCTCCTTTAATTTGCTGTTGTAAACAATTCAAGTTTTGTTTTCATTCAGACTTCACCTTTAATACTTGACAATGAGACTGCCCTAAGACCAGAAGGTGCCAGATGCCATCCAGGAGCGACTGGAAGGACACTACATAATGCCTCTCTTTGTCCTGATTAATGTTTTGGACACTGAATTCTGCTTTTTCAAATATGAAAATTGCCACTCTTCCTTCATTTTTGTTTGCATTTTCCCAGTATCTTTGTCTATTTATTTTTCAAATTGCTTGTTATCTTGTTTTACAAGTGTTTCTTCAAATAATACACATTTGAATCTGCCTTTTCAGCCCATCTGACAGTCTCTGTCTCCTGAGTTCTTTCACGCTTAGGGAAGTAATTAATGTACTTGGTTTTATTCCTTCCATCTTAAGTACAATCTCACTTTCCTTCTTCTTACTTTGGCTGAATTAGCCATTTTTCATCCCTGTCATTTTTTCCTGTTCCTTTTTCCTCCCTGTCATTCCTCTGTTTGCTTTTCTTTCCTGTCAATTTTGAAGTCCTACTGTGCTTTTAAAGATCAGCTCATGCCTACATATTCCTGAGTCATCTTTAAATATATATATTCCATCAAAAGAAAATAATAATGTTATACAATATGTGGAGACTTCCCTGGTGGCACAGTGGTTAAGAATCTGCCTGCAAATGCAGGGGACACGGGTTCGAGCCCTGGTTCAGGAAGATCCCACATGCCGCGGAGCAACTAAGCCCATGCGCCACAACTACTGAGCCTGCAGCTCTAGAGCCCATGAACCACAACTATCTGAGCCCACGTGCCACAACTACTGAACCCCGCACGCCTAGAGCCCGTGCTCCGCAACAAGAGAAGCCACCGCAATGAGAGGTCCGCATACCACAACGAAGAGTAGCCCCCGCTCGCCACAACTAGAGAAAGCCCGCGCGCAGCAACGAAGACCCGACGCAGTCAAAATAAATAAATTAATTAATTAATTAAAAAAAATAATGTTATACAACATGTAGTTTTATACTATATGTATTTTTAACACACACGCACCATGCATCTATAGCTGCTCACGCCTCCCTCAACCCCAAACAGGATAGAAGCTTCACTTCTAGGTTACTGTTAAGTTTTTCTTTCAAGGATGACTCTTGACTATTTCAAAAGTCCCTACTTAGCATTTATATTACAAAGTCCTAGTCACATCATTATTATCTATTTAACTTTAATAATACATATATTGCAAGATTCGATGCTCCCATTATTCCTCTCCTTTTTGTCTTTCCCTATCTTGGGATTTCTGTTCTGAACCAACTGTCATTTGATAGAGTATTTCCCCAAGTGTTGTCCTCAGATAAGTACATGGACAGAATACTTTTTAAATGCCTGCACTTCTGAAAATGTTTATTTTGCCCTGACAAATGAATGATATCTTTTCCTGGTTAGTAATTTTGGGGCCTTAGTCTTCTTCCCTCAGGATTCTATAAATGCTGCTCCAGGAATTTAACTGTTAGTGTTGCTGATTTAAAAAGTCTGAAGCTAATTGATTCTCTTTCCATTGCAAATAAATAATCTGTTCTTTGGGTCTCAAAACTTTAAGATTCGTCCTTATCCTTGGACTCCAGGAATTTCACCAACATGTGTCTACACATATATTCTTACATTAATCCTGCCTGGGACTCAGAAAGATGATTACTTCTCTACTTATTTATTTTCTACCTCCAGACTCCTTTGTTTCATGTTATGACTTCTGGATCTGTCTTGTGAATTTATCTCTAGATAATTCTATTCTACATTGTCGGGTATTTCTTGAGCTTCCAGATGTGACTCGAGAAGTATCATAATCATAATCTTTACCTATTTTTTAATCAAAAATTAAATTTGTTGTATATGAAAGCTGTTAAGAGTAAATCCTGAGTTCTCATCACAAGAAAAAAAAATTTTTCTATTTCTTTAATTTTGTATCTATAGGAGATGATGCATGTTCACTAAATTTACTGTGGTAATCACCTCATGATGTATGTAAATCAAGTCATTATGTTGTACACCTTAAACTTACACAGTGCCGTATGCCAGTTATATCTCAGTAAAACCGGAAGAAAAAAATAAATTTGTTCTGATTGCATTGCTTGAAAGGTTTCTTTTTCTTAAGTCATCTCTGATCCTTTTCAACAGGGTGAGGGTAAATAATACAATTATTCTAGTGTTTGGCCTCTTCCCTTAAGTGAGTTGTTATTTTTCTTCCTGCTAAAGGCTTATGCTCCCTCAGCATCTACACAGACCAGGTCACAGATGTCTCTCCAAGAGCGGCAAACCAGTGAGTGACGGAAGGAATATGATTTTCTGCTCCTGAGGTCAGGCCAGGAGCCTGAACTGCCAGCAAACCATGACCTTTTTGCTAAGGTAGAGGGTAGAGGCTTCTCTGTTGCCAGACCTCCACAGAAGCAAACTTAAGTCCCATCCTATCAGCCCATCCATGCAGTATTCTTCCAGATCACTGCCAAATCAGAAAGGTTCTGGGAAGACTACATAACACAGGTAGGCAAATATGGCCCTTCTTTGAAGAGATTCGCTGGATTCAGTCAACCAAAGCCCTTGAAGAAACACACAATGCTGGCCTTTGAGCCAAGCAGTGAGGATACATAAGCCTACACCTCTCTGCCCCTGGTATCTTGTTCTTTCTTGATTCTAGAACGAACGAGGTCCCATAAAATGTCTTCTTTCAGCTCCCTCTCCCTGGCCTAAGATAGGCCCTTCCAGACTTTACCAACTAGCCTGCTCAGGCTACTTTGGAACTAAAATGTTTCGGGGGTATTATTTTTCAAAGTATTCTAATTACTGTGATTACAAGTAGCTTAACTTGCTAAACCATTACGGCTCCTAAGTTCCATGACACTAGACAAAGAATGAGATAAATACCTTTGTTATGTAGAAGATACAACAAGCTATCATGTGCTGTACACTTTCAAAGCTCGCAATATGTTTCTTTGAGTGAATATTCGGTAGTCCTTGCAAAACCTCAACACACTTTATCAAGATCTGAAATATAGAAGCACAATGGTTTTTGTTGAAAACGATCATCCTTACTCATTGAAAAATGCTCTATTCAAATCATGAAGGTTTTAAGCCATCAAATTTTATTGTTTTTAATAATTACGGTTAAATTGATTATGCATATAAAGAAGTGTACCCGGAGATAAAACTGATAAATTCAATTTTCAGATGAGTCCTGCATCTAAAGTAACTTGAAAACTAGTGGAGAGGATAAAATAAATATACAAATAAATAAAACAAAGCTCATTTTGACAAGTGCCATAGGCAGAATGTTACATGTATACAAGAAACTAAAGATCACATTCAGGCTTAGGAGGACTTTGAAAAACCACATGGAGAAAGATGTACCATATTAAATATACAGTGATATGGGTACTTGAAATAATAGTTTCCTTTAAAATTAAAACCAAGCACTCATATCCCAGGAAATCAATTAATATTGGCACTTACTTCCTTAACTACTCTTCGTATTATGTGATCCCAAATTTGATCCAGAGCTAGACAATTAAGTTTAGCTTTCAATACTGCCTCACAGCTCTGAGCAATATTACTATCAGAAAAGCAGAGCTGACACTGCATCAATCTATTCATCATTCAGATTATTCCAAAAGACAAATTAATATATGGAGGTTGGTCCTTTGTGGGCATATTAATTGCTTCAAGCCACCATTCTAACAATATTATTACTGTTGTTACAGAACACTTATGCATTTTTTTTAATGCTGCTTTAATTCCTCCCCTCCACCATCACCCTCTCCCACCCTACCGTACCATATCCCCAAATTGTGTTAACAACCTAGTAGCTCTGTAGTCTTCTCTAGGCTCACGTAATTATGCGCGCGCGTGCGTGTGTGTGTGTGTGTGTATATATATATATGGAGGGTTAATGCTATTTTACAAAATGATATTTATACACACCCTTCTGAACTATGCATCTCCCCTTCAAGCATGTCTTGTGAAAAATCCCTCCAAGTCTACAGGTACACCTCTAATTCATCATTTCTAATGGTTACATAATATTATTTAGTGTGAACCAATCATAATTTATTCAGCCATTTCCAGATTCTTCCTGTTGCACAGTTTTAAGGTTGATGTTTTACAATCTGGCAGTACTGGCCATCCTCCTGTTACTGCATGTCCTCTTTGTCTCCCGCTTTTTTGCCACCATCAAGAATGCCACATGGGCTTCCCTGGTGGCGCAGTGGTTGGGAGTCTGCCTGCCAATGCAGGGGGCACGGGTTCATGCCCCGGTCCGGGAGGATCCCGCGTGCCGCGGGGCCGCTGAGCCTGCGTGCCCAGAGCCTGTGCTCCGCAGCAGGAGAGGCCACAACAGTGAGAAGCCCGTGAACCGGAAAAAAAAAAAAGAATGCCACAATAAACATGCTTATACAGGGAATTCCCTGGTGGTCCAGTGGTTAGGACTTAGCGCTTTCACTGCCATGGCCTGGGTTCAATCCCCCCGTTGGGGAACTAATATCCCACAAGCAGTGTGGCGTGGATACACAAAAACAACAACAGAAAAAACACCCTTATACAAGCTCAGTTGCCAAAATGAGTGGCAAGTGAGGTGCCAGCTTTGAGATGATACCCAGCGAGAGTGAGGCACCGTCCTCCAGGGCCCAGTATATACTCTAAATCAGTGACCCTTATGTGGTACTGTGTTCCCAGCAGGTAGAACACATGGAACCAACGGGTGGAACTAGGGGTGATTTTAATCTATGGGATAAATTGCTAATAAAGGGACAGCTGTGTTGGGTAAATGTAATTTTTAATTTACTAAAATCTTACTCTATGGTAAAAATTACGAGCAGAGGAATTTGTATGTTAGGTATATTTGCTTTTAATTTTACTTAAATTATATTCAGTTTAATTAAAATTAAGATTGCTTTACCAAATTTCAAAGCCAATAAAATTCACATTTCTCCCACCAATGAAAGGGAATGTCTTTGCCCCACATTCTCACCAGCAATAGGAGTTACAGATCTTTTCAACTCTGCTAGTGATATCATATTACTGATTTAATGTGCATTTCTATGGATATTCAGAATTTGAGTATCTTTTCATATGTTTTTTGGCTACTTGAATTTGCTCTCCTGTAAACTGCCTATTATTATCCTGTGCCCATTTTTTATTAGTTACTGTCAATTTGTAAGACTTTTTGTTATATATATTTACCCTCATCAGTGCTACTTTTCCCAGATCCCTAAATTATCTGCTATCTTTGTTATGGTCCCTTTCGTCACACGTGGGTTGCCATAAATATAGTCAAATGTGTCTTATCTTTCTTGTTATTTCCAAGAGTTCTATCTTGGTTAGAAAGTGTTTCCCAACCCTCGGTTGCATATGTAATCTCTTGGGTTTTTTTTTTTCCTAAAAGTTTTGGCTTTCTTTTACATCTAAGTCTTTAATACATCTGGACTTTCTATGTATGGTACAAAACAGGGGTCAAATCCTACTTTCTTTCAAAGGAATATCCAAATGTTTCACCACCATTTACTAAAAATATCCATTATCTTCCCACTGAAGTGGAATGCCAATTCCATCATATATTACATTCTCATCCAAAGTGAGGCCTATTTCTGGAATCTCTCCTTTGTTCCACTCATCTTTTCCTGCTCTGAATAATACAATTTATTTTGAAACTCCTTTCCTAAGGTCTTCCTCATAGCTACAACCCACTTTCTGAGTTAAAGGCACCCTGAAGCAGTGGGATCCTGGAGAATGACCGGGAACTACCCTGAACTCAGCCACCTAAGCATCAATTGCAGACGCTGTTCCCCGGGGGCTGTCTTTGCTGGAGCACACTAAAAGGGGAGCCTCGATGTGGCTGATGTTGTCTTTTCTATCCCATTGGACAGAAGTAATCTCCGATGGGGAAGAAGTATCAGAAGGAGTTCCCAGTCACACTGGGCAGACAAGAACATACATTTAGAGTCTTGCCACAGGGCAATGATAACTCTCCCACCCTCTGACCTAATATTTTATGAAAGAACCTGAACTTTCTGGACACGTCTCAAAATAAAACATTAGACCGCCATCAAAAAGCCATGTTAATTGAACCTAATAAACAAGAAATGGCAAATACATTGCAGATGTGAGATGCATGTCCTCCAGAGGGTAGAAATAAACCCTAAGAAGAGTCAGGGGCCTGACACATGAATGAAATGTCTGGGCCATGCTGAGACACTCCCTCCAAAGTAGGTCTGACATCTGGAATCTCTCACCTCTAAGAAGACAGGACAATGCCAGGGAAATGCTTTTGGGGTCCCGAGGAAGCATATTCCACATTCTGGAACACTGCTCTGATCCACTCACAAGTGACATGGAACTGCCAGCTATGAGTCTAGATTTTGGATTTTGGAGGCAGATCTCTTCAATAGCTGAACTATTGAGTTGGCCAAAAAGTCTGTTTGGTTTTAAATAAAAATAAGACACATTTTTCATTTTCACCAAGAACTTTATTGAACAACGAATTTATTAACCAAATGAACTTTGTGGCCAACCCAATACTTACTAGGTGGGGGGCATGTGAGAGAAGCAGGCATGTCTATGCTCCAGTTTAGCCCCTCCAAGGGGAATATTTGTTAAGTTACTGAAGCTCTCGGGTTAGTTTCCTCAGTAGTGAATTAAACACTTTATACTTTGCATGAGTTCACTCGTATCTTCTTGATTCTCAAAATCGGAGTCAACGAGGACGGTGACAGCCAACGATGGTGATAACAACGACTTCGTGTAAGTATGAGCAGTCCGACCTTACTTCTCTCATGGCTTCCTGTGGTCGGCAGCATTCTGAGACAGTCCTCGAGATTCTGCCCCCGGTGTACAAGCCCTGTATAATCCCTTCTCCTTGAGGGCAAGTAGGACCTGTGATGGGATGCTTGCTCTCATCACTACATTACATTATGTAAGACTCCTCGTGCATCTTAGAGGATACTCCCCTGCTGGCCTGAAAGGAGCAAACTGCCATGTGGTGGAGAAGGCCATGTGGCAGGGCACTGGTAGCCAGCCCTTCAGAACTGAGGACCGCATCACACAGCCACAAGGAAATGAATTCTCTCAACAACCAATGAGTCTGGAAGAGAACCCAGAGGCTCAGGTGGGATCACAGCTCTGACCAACGCCTTGATTTTAGCCTGATGAGAGACCCTGATCAGAAGATCCAGACAACCTGTATCCAGCCTCCTGACCTACAGAGACTATGAGATAGTAAATGGGTGTTGTTTTGAGCCACTGAGTTTATAGTGATTTGTTAGGAAGCATAGACAACTAATATAATCCCTTCAGCCAGGTCCCACCTACCCTTTTTCCAAAAATTCCAACTCCACCACAGAGACATCAAGTCTTTTTTCTCCTGGGTCATCCATCAGTTTTTCCCCCTAGATGATGGCTTTAACAATATGCTCTGAATAAATATTGTTGTTTCTAACATTACAAGAACATAAAAATTGAAATAACTTAAAAAACCTAGAAAAGTATATTGCCAATATTTAAATATGGACAGCAATGGGACTGACTTTTCAGGGAAACACATCTTAAGTCCTTATTTCTATTCGCCCAGATATACAATTTAAATTATTAAAACGTTTTTCAGTTAACTCATGAAATTTCATAATACTTGCTCTTGACCTATTTGTACTTTCTAAGGACACATTGCTTTTTCTTTTCCAAAATGCATTATTGAGTTTCCTTTGTAAAATACCCTTATCTGGGTGGAAAAAAATACCCTTACCCGTACAACAGGTACCAAAACAATACTGTGATAGATGATAGGAGCAAGGAGGCCATAACATTGAGTAACAGCTTGAAGGGCATAACTGGAATCATTTAGGTAGTTGCTCAGTTCCAATGCCACTAATACTCTCTCACATTCAATTAGTCTAGCAATCTGTAAAGGAACAGGTATTGTTACTCAAGTTGAACATCAGGTACTTAACTCATGTGTCTCTAATGAGAAGAAAGGATAGGAAATGTGATCCTTGTGGCTTAACAATAACAGGAAGGTTGATATAAAGAAAAACCTAAATTCAGGAACAACTCTAACTCCCCAATAATGCTACATATGGATGACACGATCTTAGAATTAAACTTTAGAATTTTTTATAAATTACAATACAAATACCACTAGTGACAGAAAAGGAACCAATCTTTTTTAATTGGTAAGATAAAATCTTGGCTATAGTTTAGGGGAAAAAAAATCTAGCTTTTTCAAAAACATAAACTATAACAAATAATAATTAAAATATAATATTGCTGTAATATTGGTCCTACATGATTAACAGTGTCTTATTTCCCTCCTGGATTTGTGAGAAAATGGTAAATTTACTCTAGACAAAACTAAATCTTCTATTATACTTCTGCTACTTTAAAAAAAAAAAAAAGGTAAGTTTTCAATAGACCAAACTAATCTTCTTGTTATACTTCTGCTACTTAAAGTAAAATGTAAAGTTAGGCTTTGTGTGATTAAACGCCACTTAAAAAGAGTAAGAATGCTATCTTATTCCTTATTTCTCTTTCTTGGAGAAAGATTTCATTATTTGTCTGTATACACACACAAGATTATGAACACAGAAAACAGTATGAGTGGTAACCAGAAATTTCCACACAGCAAATTATTATTAGAATGGTAGTCTAGCATTTTGGAATTCACTTAAGTACTTAAACATTGTCCTTATTTTCAGACTAGATTAGGAAAAAAAGAAACTAAATGCAATGTAGTAGGAACAGGTAGATGGCTGTGAATGTTTGGGCTCTACAAGACTGTGAACTTGTCTTAGGCAAAGAATCATGTTTTTTTCACTTTCATATCCACAGAAACTGGCACAGTCTCATGTAACAAGTTATTGGTTAATTAATTAATGAATAAGTGGATGATAGGAAAAAGCAACGGTAAAAGAAAAAAAAAATAAGGCAAAAGTCTCCATATACCTAAGGTGAGTAAAGAAGAGAGAAAAAGAAGAGTGAACCTCAATCTAGATTGAAAAAAACAATGTAGGATTGTTACTAAAAGCAAGAGCATTGTAAGCTTGCTGATGTATGAAGAGCAATGTTTATAAGCACCCTGAGAACCTATCAATAAGAGGTAAGTTAAATTCTGCCTCTGCACAGGAAGGCAATATTATAATTTTAAAGAATGTGGCAGACGGATATGTACCAACATGAAAATATGTCCAAGATATATTATGAAAAGTGTTTAAAAGGCAAATTTCAGAACAGCAAGTAGATCATGATTCCATTTTTGTAAATAACATATTTGTCTATGCATACTTTTAAAAATTGGAGAAATCACATGAAAACAATAATGTAGTATTCTTAGGGGCAATAGGATTACAACGGGTTTCACTTTATACTTTATACATTTTTGGATATCTGAATTGATACTACTTTTATTCAGGAAAAATATATATAAATTGAAAAGAAGGGAAAAACACCATGAACTCCAGCCTGTGAAACCTACATACAATATCAAATAAACCAGCACAATCATGCAAAGGCCTCTCAGTCCATTCACAAGCCAGGATATGCAATCCCCAAAGAACATAAACTTGAAACATCAACAAACACAGGGAAATCAGCACATGTGCAATCACTTTAATTCACTTACTTGTTGAGAGGGGAAAATCTCATTGCCTTTAATATTATCACAGAAAAGATTTTCTTCTTTAATTTTAATGTCACTTGTTACAAAAATATTTCTAAGAAAAAGATATAAGAGAATTGAAGAACTCTCTGCCAAAATATCTGAATGTAATCTGCAAAAAGAAGTAAATGATGTTACAGGTATAAATTGATTTAGCATGTGAACTCGACTTTTTAGATTGATTTGTTCTTAATACCGACACAATGATCCCAAGACAGCAGCAAAAGTTTATGGAACAAAAGTTTGTGGAACAGTTACTCTTGCACAGCTGTTTAAACTGAAATTAAAAACTATTCTTAACAAGCTCACAACTAAGAAAATTAAGCTGTTGACATATTATGTCATGGATACATAAAAATAACTACTGGCAAAGTTTTCTGGTTCTGATATATAAAGTTCTATTCTATCAATATAATGAAATCGCTATAGATATTCAGAAGTTTGGGAAATAGGTCCAATATTTCAATCAATAAACTTTCTGAAAGTGAGGGTTATTTATAGCAAAATCAGCCACGGTTAAAGAGAGGTAGAGACAGAGAGATTTGGGGTGGGGCGGTGGAGGGGCAGAGTTACTTCTAATTATCTTTTCTAAATCACAGTCAACAGTGCCAACCACTGGCAAAACCGTGAAATCTGTAGCCTTCCTTCTTTGTTTCCATAGTCCCTTCCTTGCCCTTAAGCCTTACTTGGTGACAAACCCTCTCTCCTAAGCTTCAAGTCCCTCCACTCTCCATACCCTCTATCCCTATAAAACGGGAAAGGATCTGACATCAGTAATTCACACCTGAAGACGATCTGTTTCACCACCACGTTAAACTCCGAAATTGTCTTTGCCCAGAGACTTTTAGTTCTCCCGCTTCTGCAACTCATATACTAAACTTTCTTTGTCCTCGCCACGACCATGAGTACCTAGACATACACAGTGAGTCCAGACTATCGCCTCCCCCTGGCTCTGTTTCCTCCCCTACCCAGCTCGGGCTCTGGTCAGTCATTTCCATTCAGATTCTGCACCCCTTATTTTATGCAATAATCAACTTGCCTGACCTTGCATAGATGACACCGTTCGACTTTTCTATCCCTGCCACAATGGTCAATCAATTATTCACTTATTCATTCTCCTTATTCCTTTTATTTTCCCCACTCAAGCTAGCATTTGCTCAACACCTACCATGACACTATTCTAGGCCCTGGGGTATAAAGATGAATCAAATGTAGCCCTCAGCCATAAGGAATGGGTCTCTACTACAACGCATGTTACATAACATCAACTGAGTCATTAGTGATTCTCAGCAATACTTCCGTTTATCCCTGATGTCTCCTTGTTCATATTCCCCACAGGAAATGATCTGAACCCCCTGTTCCCCATCCCATGTGCTCTGATATCCTCCTAGCTCTATCACCATATATCCTCAGGCTCTCCCTCTCCGCTGGCTCCCTTCTCTCCCTCCTCCAAAGTTCTTTCCTTAAGCCCGCCTTCCCCCTCAAGCCTCTGCCCGCTTTCCTCTTATGTTTACCACCAAACTTCACAGGAGTAGTCTTTTCTTGTTACTATTCTCCATTTTCATTTATTCCTTAGCCAATTGCAAAACGTTTCTGGCCCATCACGGCACAAAAATGGCTCTCTTCAACTTACCAATGTCTTCCTAATTGCCAACTCTAAAAGCCTCTTCTCAGTTTTCATCCTACCCAACATCTCTGCAGCATTTTCTTGAGCAACTGCCCTGCCTGACCTTGCACTAGGATATAATACTGCTGGCCAGTCCCTCCGTGGTGACGTTCTCACTTCCCTTGGCAATGCACTTTCCTGGACTTTCACTTCCAGAACTGATCCTTTTCAATTTCCTTCCTTGGTTCCAACTCCTGCTTCTGCCTCTTAAATGTAAGCAATGCCCAGGGTTCAAGTCCAGCCTTCCACCTTTTCTGCTAAACAGTCATTCCCTGGGTGATATCACTCATTGTCAAAATTTCAATGATGACCTCAATGGACAGTTTATATTTCCATGTCTCTAGCCTTGACCTCTCTCCTGAGTGTGAGCACTAAATATCCAACTACCTACTGGACATATATCTACAAAGACGTCCTGCTGGAAAAACTGAACTCCAAATATCCCCAAATTCATTCTCTTCCTCCAAAAACTTATTCCACATCTCAGGTTCCCTTAGTAAACCTCAGAGGCTTCCCATCACTGGAAATGCCAGTCAACTTTCACTCCTTCCTCTTATCCCCATGAATCACATAAAATCTTCCAGACCTGTCTCTTCCTCTGAAATCCCTCTCAAATCCATCCCCCATAGCACTGAGCATTCTTGTACATAGTAAACACCAAGTCTACGTTTGTTTAATTGAATGGAATTATACGTTTATGTGAATAAGCGTTACCAATGCCTTGCCTCATCCAGCATTTGCATTTTTAAGCTTATTGTCTTTGACTGAGGGGTGAAGGATTTGTCTTATTAATTTCAGGCATTAACAAGCAGGTAAAAGAGACTGTTGTTGAACATGTTGAGATGGGCTGAAATTACACCAATGCTCATTTCTGATGCTGCTTTTAGACTCTGGTTTCTTAAGGAAAAATGGCAAAGGATGGCCTGTGGCTTTATATGGCTTCTGCAGGCCTATTTTCAGTTGATGGTCTAATCCTGGGAGCCTCCTCAAGCAAAGGAAAAGCCTTCTTACCCCAAGAGTCCATCCATCAGACCCTAACCTTAACCTCAACCTGACCTTGCTCTGTTACAAAGGTCCCCAATGCATATTCGTGTTTTCTAGTATATAACTGACATTACTTTGGTTAGTATTTGGTATTTTTTTCCATAACCTCATTACCTTATATTCAGAATGTATCCATATGCTTCCAGTGTTTTTTTCTGATTCTAAGAAAGAAGTTTCTAACAAGGGCTCAAGCCTTTGGAATATACACACTTACTAAAATACTTATGGAAATAGTTTTACATGGACCATCTTAATATGAAATTGAAAATAAATTAATTCTAGGCTTCACAGCCAGCATCTATATTTTCAATAAAATTAATATTTTAAAAGAATATTTCGAATTACCTTCTCTGTGTAACAGTCATTATATTGCTTAAACTAATAATGGACTGGTCATCCTGAAGTGGTGAAGCGACAAAATAATCCCAAACTGGGGAGAAAACGTTCTTAGACAATTCATAGTTACCAATCTGATAGGCGACCTGCAGCAGAAAGCACATTACCTTAAGCATTACTTGAATTTGTGAAATGTGTGTTTTAAACAAGAATTCTGAGAAGGTCCTATCGCACACTAATTTCATACAAAGTTATTCACATTTGCTGTTCCGCTCTACGGGGCCACAGCAAGGTAACGACAGCCACTGGCAAGGGAGACAGACACATTTTGAAATCTCTTTTATTTCTAAATTGTGTGGAAATTTGAAACTCTGTAAGGATGTTTCGAATGCTCATAAGCAAAACAAAGATCACATCTGAGCCAAATTAATTTCATTCCCATCTATCTCGGCAGTGCACTCCATTTACTACAGACACTGTTCTAATGAACAATCTGTTCCAAAAGAAACAATCAGATTTCTCAAACCCAAAATAATGAGATATACTTCATTCTCCTCTGGTTCTGACGCTTTCCGAGCTACTGTGCAACAAAGGGTTCACAGCTGAAAAGAGTGAGGAGTAAAAGAGAGACGCTTCCAAGAAGCCATCCTGTGTTTTAAGTTTAACACGTTCAACATTCAGCAAAATAACCGATTTCACTGGTAAAACCTAGAAGCTCAGGAGAAAAATAAAGTCATCACCTTACCTATCTCTTTGAGTAGAACATAGTTCTTTAAATACATCTCTAAAAATCACTCTATACAAATATGTATAACAACATAAAATCGTACCACGAGTTATGTGCTGCTTCAAATCCTTAGTGGAAGCAGGTAGGATGTAAAGTACCAATAAATACATTAAATTAAGTATGCAGATGACATGTTGCTAGACTGTATTCCACACAAGGGAATAACTTACAGGGCCAGAACTTTTAAAATCTGCCACGTCAGTACTCATAATCAACCAACCGGTAAACTTTTATGAAGTTTCTACTCTGTGCTAAGCACTGTAGATTCTTCAAAGCTTAAAACGATCTCATGCGCCATGAGACTGTAATCAAGTCACAGACGTAAAACACATGAATCACAGAAAAACTGCAGATAACAACATCATAATTGTGGAGACTTAGAAAAGGAGAAATGAAGGCTATAAGGAGGAATCAGGGCTTGAGGTGAACCCCAAGGCAGGGATAAAGTTCAGATGGGCACAGTTTAGACAGAAACTCAAAAAGGCCCCATAATGGAAATTGCCACAGTGCCTTTGAGACTGGAAAGACAGGTCAGAATGTCAAGAAAACTAGGCAGTATGACTGGTTAGGTAAAGTGGGACATGATTTCAGAAAGCCTTGAAAATCAGGTGGAAGTATTTAAAGATGTCAAGTACTGGACCAAGCACTTTACCAGCAATGCTGTGTTGACTCCTCATTGACCTCTATGACCATCCCTGTTTTTCAGATGAAGACACTGGGGCATTGACAAGTTGAATAATTTGTACAGAGCCTGATAATCAGTAAAAACAATAGTAGAGCCAAGACTTAGTGTGACAGATGAGGTCCTTCTCTGGGCCAAAGTGGTCAAATGAAAAAGTTGGGCTAAGTGGTCACTAAAACACCATTATAATTCTAAGATCTACTGCGGAAAATGGTAACAGGTGATGTGTAAGGGAGTTGGTGAAACTATAACTGAATGCTCTTTCCTTTTAAAATATAGCCTTTTAAAAACAGTGTTATTTCTGGGTCACTTTGCTGTACAGTAGAAATTAGTGCAACACTGCAAATCAACTACACTTCAATTAAAAAAAAGAGGGAAATGTAAAAATGTTATTCAGTCAGTGGACATTGCAAAACAAGAAAAGATGCCATGATAAAACTAAGGTCTATAAATTCATGAGTCTGTGTGGGCTAACAGAGAAGTGCTGTGATAATCAGCCAGTTCAAAGATGGTTAACTAGTAGTCACCCGTAGGACCGACGTTAGAAGGAGTGAGGTTAAAATGAGAAAGAAGCACTAAACGACTAATGAGACAATTAAGCACAGGAGAGACCTCCTCCTCGGTACATGACCTTCACACTTGGCTTCTACAACACATTCCTTTTCAGCTGCCTTGGCAAGCTCCTCCTCTTTTCCCCTCTCTCATTCTGTTAGCATGCCCCAGGGCTCAGTCTCTGGATCTCTCCTCTCCTCCTGTCTGCACTCCTTTCCTTGGTGCTGTCATCCAGCCCCATGGCTTTAGTTGTCACATGACTACTCTCAAATCCCTGTGCTGCCCAGCCCTCTCTCCCAAACTCCAGATTCATACATCTAGCTGACTACTCAAAAATTCTCTCCGAATATCTAACAAACATCTGACCTTAACACGTCCCAAACTGCATTTCTGATCTCCCCCCGCCCCAAATCTGTACTACTCACACCCTTCCCCAACTCATCTGAGGTCATGTCTGTCCTTCCAGTTAGTCAGCTCAATTCCTTAGAGTCATCTTGTATTTTTCTCTGTCCATTGTTTCCATCAGGAACTCGTGTTAACTCCTCCTTCAAAACATATCCAGAATCTGGCCGCTTCTCACCACATCAACTACTATCACACTCGCCGAGCCACCCGCACCTCTCACTGGTTTACGGCAGTAGGTAGCTCCCTCTGCTTCTACTCTCACCCCCTCGTGGTGTACGCACCACACAGCAGCTCGGGTGAACCTCGGAAATAGAAGTCACGTTCCGCCATCCTATTACATCAAACCCTCTCCAGCGGCTGCCCGTTTCACCCCAGGTGAAAGCCAAACTTATTACCATGGCCTGGAATCCTTGTAATGATCTGCTCTCTCACCCACCCACTCACCTTTTACCTCCCTAAACAATCCTTTTGGCCCCTCTGCTCCAGTCATTCTGGTCTCCTTGCTGTTTATATTATACCAGGTGCACTTCTGGAATCCTTCAGGCTTTTGTTCTAGCTCCTTCTGTGGAATGCTCTTCCTCCAGAGAGCCACTCCCTCACCTCCTTCAAGTCTCTGCTCAAATCTCATCTTCCAGATGATGCCTTCTCAGACCACCCTACTTAATACTGTACTCTACCTTCCTTTCCCCCAGTTCACATTTCCAATTCCTCTGACCATACTCTACATTTTCCTTCCATAGAACTTACCTTCTAATATACTAGATAGTTTACTCCTTTACTGTGGTCATCGTTTATTACTTACCTCTCACCACGGCATTTTGCTCACTTCGCTTAGAACAGTGGTTCTCAAAGTATGGTCCCTGGACCATCAGCATCTGCAACACCTAGGAACTTGTTATAAATGCAAAATTCTCAGGCCCTACCCCAGACCTGGTGAATCATAAACTCTGGTGGTGGGACCAGCAATCTGTTTAACCAGCACTGCAGATCATTCTGATACAAGTTTTAGAATCACTAGCCTAGAGCAATGCCTGGCACAGAGTAAGCACTCAATAATAAGGTGTTAAATGAACTTAAAAATCCTCTTTTCCTGATAATTTCCCCCTACCTACAGAAGAGGACAGCCAGCAACGGTACTATACAATAGCATGATTGACTGGCCCAGGCCGAGGGCCTGATCCAGGCTGGGTGTTTTATAGCCTCCCCCTGCAAAGCAGGATGGACCCCCTACACACACCCGAAGTTTGGTCCTGATGTTAAGGCTGATGACACTACATGCACCAGGAGAATCTGAGAGAAAGTTTATTATTCACACAAGGGCCTCCCAGGGAGAGTCCCTTGGGCAGGCAGAGGCAGGTCTGGGATGGCTTCGGGCAGAGCAGAAGGAATGGGTTGGGCTTTGATTAGTGGCTGGAGGATAGGACTGGGTGAAAGTTCCTGCCAGTTGGGACGTTTAAATTTCCTGCAGGCACCAAAGGAGAAGGTGAACTCATAGACCTCCCTATCAGCCTGCTCAGATGTGGGGCTACGGGAAAAAAGAAGGCTGAGGTTTAAAAACAAGTCAAGAGCCAAACATTAAAAATGAGTTCAGACTCTTTCTTACATTGGGTGAGCCAATCAGAGTCTCTTTTTCAGGAATTTGGAATCAAGATTAGAACACAGCTAGCCGGTTCCTGTATATGACTGTAACTGAGGAATACACAAAAAAGTTCAGGGGCTGCTATTTTCCCCCCGAGATGGAAAAGAAAAGAAAGGAAAGTCAATATTTAAAAAGAAAAAGAAAGCAGATGTAGAGAGAGCCAGAGGTATGAGACTTGGAGCTGCCTGGACTTTGCAGCCTTCCCAGGGCCAGGCTGCATTCCCCCAAGCAAGGCTTTCTTGCAATCAGGGTCTTAGCTGAAACCATACGTCAAAATTATCTAAACAAGGGTTACTGTTGTGGTGATGAGATTGATTTAAAAAAAGGGCTTCCCTGGTGGCGCGGTGGTTGGGAGTCCGCCTGCCGATGCAGGGGTCACGGGTTCGTGCCCCAGTCCGGGAGGATCCCACGTGCCGCGGAGCGGCTGGGCCCGTGGGCCATGGCCGCTGGGCCTGCGCGTCCGGAGCCTGTGCTCCGCAGCGGGAGAGGCCACAACAGTGAGAGGCCCACGTAACGCAAAAAAAAAAAAAACAGTTCAAAGGAAGAAGAAATGATACCTAGCATAGAACCTGGCACAAAGCAGACACTGAATTCATCAATAAACAGACGAGCAGAGAGGGTGGTAATGTTCAGAAAGAGGATAAGAGGGAAAAGAAGATTTGAACCTTCTTAATGAGATTTTTAAATGGGGATGACTACCTTTTACCTGGTAGCCCTATTTTTTTTTGAATGGTCATAGACAAAAGGCAAACCTCTATTAATAAAAGAGTTCCAATGAATTCATACATGAATTGGGAAAAAAAGGTGTGAATTTTAGTTTCCTTTCTCCTGCCACCAGCATCAAACTCTACTGCCCATACTGATCATCATGACCAGCAGGGCAGCACCAACCCAGGCAGAGAATAGATGGGAGCGATGTGGGCTCTAGAAGGATTTGGCACATGTTAGATGGTGAACACATGACTTCCCTGGAACCTGGACAGATCAATAGAAAGGCATGAGCTTGTTCAAATGTCAGGCTTACCATCTACTACCAGAGCAACCTTGGGTAAATTATCAATACTTAACATCCCTAAGACACCCCTTCTGGAATAAAATGGGATTGGCAGAAGAAGGGTTAAATTAATCTGTTTCCTCAACTTGAAATGAAAGTAATAATACCACCTCATAGAGTTACTGTAATCAATGGAATAATGAATCTTAAAATGTCTATCACACAGTTTTTTAACAAATGATATTCCTCACTTCCTCATCTCAGCAAGCCATTGTGCCCACTCACTATTTGATTTAGTAGTTCAATAATCCAGCAGTATGTGGCATTTGGTCTTGTATTCATTTTACAGATAGGGAAATTGAGACCAAGCAGTTCGCCTCAAATCCTAAAATCCTGCTCACAGATTTCTAGCTGTCTATATTTTATATCACATTATCGAGCCATTTCCAACTTAAAAGGGAATAATAAAAAGAAATGAGCCTATAAAGAGGTGGAAATTGGATTATATCCGTAGAAAATATATAATTCATAAAGTTTCCTCAAAAAATTTTCCAGATAGCCTAAACTAGTTTTCTACATTAACGGAAAATCCAGTAAAGATTCACCTGACTTTACTATTGTTTATAGAAAAATGTTTAGTCAAAGTACAACCTAAAACACCAAACCAAGTTAATCACAGGCATTTAGTGAAGTAACTCCATATTTTACTATAAAATTTTTATAATATTTTTTTAAAATAGAATTATCCTGAAACTAAAAACTAACCACTCTCATGAAAAATTGTAATTTTTCACTGCAATTCCAAAAGAAAGGTACCTTTTCCTGATAAAACTTGAAAGCTTAAACTCAAATTTTAAATTAAGGAGGAAATTTTATGAGGAAATTCTGCTTTAGCCACTTAACATGATGAGAGAGAATGCTCATAAACTGTCATAAATGAACTACAGTACTGCAAATACAGTATCAGTAAAGAAACACAGGTCATTACTTTATGACACTTCTCATTATCCTAGCAGTATAGCTTGGACTTCCTTTTATTAACTTTCAATGAAAGTTCTGCCAAATAAAGCTCAAGAGTCAAACCACTCCCTGGAGAAAAATTAGACCTTGATGAAATATTCGGTCCCTCACTCTGAAATAACTCCATCACTGCAAATTAGGAAATATATTAGATTCCAAAGAAATCAAAACATCAGAAAACCATGAGCCAATATGACATGCTAAACCAATGCCAGACAAATCCTAGCAATTCTCTCAATTAAATTTTCTTTGAAAAATATGATAATATAAAATTCCAGTAAGACCTTAGCTTATAATACTAATCAACTATTAAGAGGAAAAAAAGGCACAATAGAAATGTGATAAAATTTAGAAGAGCCATCAGCTCTACAGCCAACCATAAACTTAAAATTATTGAGACTTAGGTCAATGAGTCACTTTTTCTAGAATCGCATTCACTGGTGACATGTTTTAAGTCAGGCAATCATTTCAGGAAAAGATGTCAATTCATGAGTATATCTATAATTAAGAACAACAATAATATTCGTTAAGCGTCTACTGTGTTGTAAGCGTTACGGTTAAACATCTGACATGCATAATTCCATTTAATACTCATAATAGTTCTGGGAGGTAACTACTATTATTATTCCACTTCACAGATGAAGGTTACCTGCCCAATGTCACACAGCTAATGTGAGGACCTGAAACTTAAACTCAGGTCTGTCTGTCTCTATGAACCCAGAAACTTCACTTCTATAAACTGATACTAAGAAAATAATCATGGATGCAGGTAAAGATGCTCAACATCACTAATTATTAGAGAAATAGAAGTCAAAACTACAATGAGGTATCACCTCACACTGGGCAGAATGCCATTATCAAAAAGTCTATAAATAAATTCTGGGGAGGGTGTGGAGAAAAGGGAACCCTCTTGCACTGTTGGTGGGAATGTAAATTGGTGCAGTCACTCTGGGAACCGGAAGGAAGTCCCTTAAAAAACTGAAACTAGAACAACCATATGATCCAACAATCCCACTCCTGGGCATATATCAAGAGAAAACTATAATTCAAAAAGGTACATGCACCCCAATGTTGATTGCAGCACTATTTACAATAGCCAGGACATGGAAACAACCCAAGTTCCCATCAACAGATGATTGGTTTAATGTGATATGTAAACACATACACACACACATACACACACGCCATGGAATATTACTCAGCCATAAAAAAAGAATAAAATATTACCATTTGCAGCAACATGGATGGACCTAGAGATTACCATACTAAGTGAAGTAAGTCAGAAAGACAAATACCATATGATATCACTTGTATGTAGAATCTAAAATATGGGGCTTCCCTGGTGGCGCAGTGGTTGAGAGTCTGCCTGCCAATGTGGGGGACACAGGTTCATGCCCTGGTCCGGGAAGATCCCACACGCCGCGGAGTGGCTGGGCCTGTGAGCCGCAGCTGCTGAGCCTGTGCATCCGGAGCCCGTGCTCCACAACGGGAGAGGCCACAGCAGTGAGAGGCCCGCGTACCGCAAAAAATAAAAATAAAAATATAAAATATGACAGAAATGGCCTTATCTACAAAACAGAAACAGACTCAGAGACATAGAAAACAAACTTACGGTTACCATAGGGGAAAGGGAGGAGGAAAGGGATAAATTAGGAGTATGGGATTAACAGATACAAACTACTATACATAAAATAAATAATCATCAAGTATTTACTGTATGGCACAGGGAACTATATTCAATATCTTATAACTTACAATGGAAAGTAATCTGAAAAGAATACATACATATATACATAACTGAATCATGTTGCTGCACACCTGAAACTGACACAATATTGTAAACAACTGATATATATACTTTTATTGAAGTATGGTTGATTTACAATGTTGTGTTAGATTCTGGTGTACAGGAACATGATTCAGTTATACATATATATATATACATATACTTTTTCATATTCTTTTCCATTATGGTTTATTACAGGATATTGAATATAGTTCCCTGTACTATACAGTAGAACTTTATTGTTTATCTATTTTATATACAGTAGTTTGTATCTGTTAATCCCAAACTCCTAATTTATCCTTCCTCCACCCTCCTTCCTCTTTGGTAACCACAAGTTTGTTTTCTATGTTTGCGAGTCTGCTTCCGTCCCATAAACAAGTTCATTTGTGTCATATTTTAGATTCCACACATAAGTGATATTATATGGTATATGTCTTTCTCTTTCTGACTTACTTAAGTATGATAACCTCTAGGTCCATCCGTTGCTGCAAATGGCATTATTTCATTCTTTTTTATGGTTGAGTAGTATTCCATTGTGTATACATACACTACACTGTGATATATTTTAAGATGCAATACCATGCAGATGTTAAAAATTATGTTTTGAAAGAATACTTAATGGAACGGAAAAAAGTCAATTATGTATTAAATGGAAATATCAGATGTAAAATTATATGTACACTATGACTAAAATTATATATTATACATAAATTCACATACATATGTGTATATATTTCTATGTACATATTGTGTGTAGATATATATATGTGTGTATGTATACATACACACACAAAGAAAAGCATATCTCTGGATCAGGGTTGCTCAACCTTCGCACTGTTGACATTTTGGACCGGATAACACTTTGTTGGGAGAGGGGTGCTGCCCTTTCCATTGTAGGGTGCTTATCAGCATCCCTGACCTCTACCCTCTAGATGCCAGCAGCACTCCTCTAGATTGTGACTACCAAAAATGTCTCCAGACATTGACATATATGTCCCCCCAGGGGCCAAAATTGCTTCAGCTTAAGAACTGCTACTCCGGATGATAGGAAAACAGGTAACATTTATTTCCAAAATTTCTAAGATCAATGCGTGTTGCATTTAAAATCCAGGAAAAAAAGTGTTATTGTAAAAAGCAAACTCATGAATACGAGAAGGAACGATTTATATTTTATGAGACTAAACTGCAATCATGGAAAATATATATTACAGGAGCTTTAGAGTATCTGCTGTGACTGTTTTTTCATCAGAAATTACTTAGTAACTGCTTAACGGGAAAAAACAGAGGAAAAAATTAGAAGAAATCTTTTCTACCTGTGTTAATAACATCCGAGCAGTAACAGCAGAAAGAGGTGGGTAAACCAGAATTGGTTTAGTCGTCTCCCCAATAGCATCACCAATAAGCTTTCCGTTAGAACAATAAGCAGCAATTGCAAAGATATATTTTTCATTGGTTTCTAAACCTTTTACTTCAAAAATGCTTTTGCCATCAGCCGGTATCTATTAACAAAAACATATTTCAAGTTATGCATGGAAAATTAAACGGGTCTTTAAAAATATAATTAAGTGACCTCTTTATGTTAAGGGAAAAAAACCTTTTTCATTTACTGTTGGATTTTAGTTATGACTCAAGATGAAATTAGACAAATTCACTGAAATAATGACTACAAAAAGGAGAAAAATGAACAAGACTCAATTGTCATTAATGAGACTTTTGGTAAGATTTCCTGACATTCAGGGTTTTTTAATTCGACGTACCGCTTCTCCTGAGTTTGGGAGATGATTATTGTTCAGTCTTACTTTTCCATAGCTCCCTTCTGCTTTGCAACCCAAAATGCAGTACCAGGAGACCTGCCACGGAGAGAGATGAGCCTGTCATCTGTTTAACAAAGCACTCAATTTCTTTTATCATGATGTGGCAAAAGGAATACTTTTCTACATCAAAATATAACTATTCAAGTTTTAAAACATGAAACCTAAGTTTATAAAAACACTTAGATTTACTCTTTAAAAAAAGACAAATATAGTTTACCTGGGACACCAAGACTAAAATAGTATTCATTATTAATTATTTTTAACTACTATTAAGTGAGCAGTTCCTATGTGTTAAGCATTGTTAGGAAATTTACATATACTTTCTCATATCTGAAACATCCCTATGAGACAGGATTTCTATTGCTATTTTGCTTTACAAAAGATGGAGATGCAGAGACGTTCAACAACTTGCCCAAGATCAGACAGTGGCAGGGAGTGACTCCAAAGATGACATCATCTTGATGAAAAAAAAGACCTACTCCGAAATGATTTTCGTATTTTGTTTAATAATATGGGACAAAAAGAAGGTAGTAAAAAAAGCAAGATACTAAACTGTAGTATTTTAAGTAAAATGTAAAAATACATATGAAAAAGCCTGGAAGAAAATGTTCCTAAATAAGAATAGTAGTAGAGTTCGGATGACAAAAAGGTAAGATTACGGATAATTTTTTTTCTCTAGTTTATAGATTTTCTGAAACATGATATTCTTTTGACAATTCTTAAATACAGATGTAAACCAAAAGCAATATGCAAATTACACAGAAACAATTAAACTTGATTAAATGGTTAGACAATGGTCTTTTTGCCAAGATGTCAAAATAACGGAGATTCCTCCTGGTAATGCACTATTCTCACTGTAGGGGGTAAGGGAGAGAGTTGATACCTAGGGAAAAGCATTATTAGGAGCCACACTGTCCAGGGATTAGTGATGGAAGGGTTGTCATCACTGTGGCATTCCCTTTTCCCAAAGGCTCCACCTCACAACATCTCAACTCCTAAGATGGAAAATAAGGGAAATGTAATTGTCTCTAAGAAGCAACTGCCTCTTACAGCTTAGCCCGCTAATTCTTCCTCTGGGTCAATGGAAGAATCCTCATTGTATCTTGTCTGCACAAGTCGTTCTCAACTCTGACTATGCACAAGAATCATTTTTTAAAATACAGTTTGTACAGAATCAACCATTTTTTAAAATTACATATACCTAAGCCTGCCTAGTCTCAATGAATAAGACTGTCTGGTACAAATAGCCGAAGTTTTGTGTTTCCAAAGAAAATTTCTCAGGTGACTAAAGAGCATTAGGAAAGGCAGAATTTCGAGGACAAAGAGAATGTTGAAGGAACTTGGAACCTGGAGGCCAGGAGAAAAAAACTCAGCTGAATCTCAGAAAAATTTAGAAAACTACCTTTCCTTGATTTTTCATGCAAAAAGAGTACCATGGGGCAGGGAGGGGGAAGGCAAAAGATGGTGTTTTATGACTTAGATCAGCGGACCCCCCCTTTTTGGCACCAGGGACCGGTTTTGTGGAAGACAATTTTTCCACAGACTGGGGCAGGGCAGGGCGGGGCGGCGGTGTGGTGATTGTACAGGCGGTAATGTTAGCAATAGGGAGCGATGGGGAGCAGCAGTTGAAGATCCGCTCGCTCGCCTCTCACCTCCTGCTGTGTGGCCCAGTTCCTAACAGGCCGCAGACCAGTACCAGTCCGTGACCCGGGGGTTGCAGACCCTGACTTACATCATTATTGCTCCAAGTTAAGCTCTACATACAATCCAGAATTTGAAGGGTAAATTTTCTCTAAAAGCATTTTTACAAGCAGGCTTTATATTTCTATTGTGTTCCACAGATGAAAACATCTTAGTCTGTGAAACTATTAGAAGACTGTGTCCTTAGAGTCTATGTAAGAGAAACGACACCATGGACAAACCACCACTAGCTTTGGACGTAAAAGTTTACAAGTAACACTAGCATTTTCAACCATTAAAACAGATGTTAATGCAACAAATGCCTTAACAAGAGGTTTTGATAAAACAAAAGATGGCTGAAATCTCAAACTAGAAAAGGTATTTAAGTCCATAGCACCATCTAGTGCTATGGAGTGGGTAACAGAAGGTATAATTTCCAGGAGCACACAACTTCACCAAAATATAATATACATCAACTTCACATCATGTGCTGAGTGACAAGTCCTACAAGTACAGGTCAAGTATGGGATGCTTATGCCTTCCTATTAATAAGCATTATGAAATAAACTAGTCACTAATTTGAGATACATAAAAAATAAGAACCTGGTTAAATAAATCAAAACATTCAAGTAAAAACAAACGAAAACTCTTGGCAAATCATCCAGTCTTAGCTCTGTACTGAATTTCCGAAGTCAGTGATCCTTATTCTTAAACAGATCCCCAAAATCCAAAGTTGAATTTTAAAACTATTAGCAACTGCAATAATGCATTTATTATAGCACAGTTAGGATGAATGTTGCTTCTATTCCTCCAATTATAAGGCATTATGAGGTGGTATTACTTCTCACTGATGTCCACCTCCCATTAGTCTGAAGCTTCTCAAAATATGGAACCATGTTTTATTTGTGTTTATTTTTATACGTTACCTCACATAGAGCTTGACAGATAGCAGACACTCAATAATTCTCATTGGACAGAATTTATGAAAAAAAATCATCAGATAATATAATCACAGTGTATAACCTCATTAACTGATTTTAGCTAACATTACTACATATGTTTAATACAAGGGATGGAAGGACATCGGTTAATATGCCAAGAATATGCTATAATATCTCATTTAATTTTCACAGAAGAAACATTTTACAAATGGAAAAGATAACAAAAGCAAATTTTTAAAAAACACTCAGAAAGTATATTTAGATTTCGTAAGGTCATATTGCTGGGGTAGAGCTAGAATTTTAAATCTGTATTTGTCTGACTTCAAAGCCCATGCCCTTTCCACTATATCAAGACGATGTATTTAAGTTCAAGCAGAACATCCTAAGAATAATCAAAGAAACAACTTTGTTTTTTCTACAACACCAAAGAGCATGTGTTCATCACCCAAAAGAGGAAAATGCAATATTTAAAATATAAATTAGGTGGAACCAAATGCTTATGAGGAAACTAAATCTCAAATAACAGTCCCATTTAGGCTAAGTTCCAAGGCACTGGGGCTAGGAGAAAGAGCTTCAATAAATACATAAAGAGTTATGACTTATAATGTGGTTAGAATGGTCATTTGTTTGCATTAAAAGAATCCCCAATGGGCTTCCCTGGTGGCGCAATGGTTGAGAGTCCACCGATGCAGGGGACACGGGTTCGTGCCCAGATCCGGGAAAATCCCACATGCCGCAGAGCGGCTGGGCCTGTGAGCCATGGCCGCTGAGCCTGCGCGTCCGGAGCCTGTGCTCCGCAACGGGAGAGGCCACAACGGTGAGAGGCCCACGTACCGCAAAAAAAAAAAAAGGATCCCCATTTACACAGAAGAACTTTCGGAAGAGTCTCTAAATTCACCACCTCCAAATTTTCTTATCTTCATCATTGGCTCTCAGAGTAACTTCTATCCCCTTTAAATGCCTGATTCTATCTCAAGGAAACCTTCTTGAAGTTGAGCACACTAGGATGTCAGCATATGACTGTGTCATGGTGAGGAAGATACTTCAAAATGCTTCTCTCTCATTTCTCCTTACTATATATCTGGGTGTAGCAATACAGGAGTAAGTTTCTTATAGCAAAGCTATAAGGAGCCAAAAGGGAAACAGCATAAAGGAAAAAGGGTCATGAAGAAACTACAGATAGTTAAAGATACTGGAATACTAATCCCAGTGTTCAGTGTTTATATTAACCAATAAGATTATTCAAGCCCTAAAGGCAATAAAAGTATTCATTATTATAGTCATAAAAGTACTTACGTTGCTTTCCATGAGGTAAAGGTCATAATAGACAACATACCTTAACATCAGAAATAAATGGAGCAGGTTTTAATGTCACAGAACAATGAGTTCGGGCTAGCAGGATGGGTGGAGGAGGTACTCTGCTTTTCTTTCTTTTAGCAATTTCCACATATTTCTGACATGAATACAGTACACTTTGTTCTGCTTCGGTCTTCTCAATTAAAGAATATGCTTCCTATAATAAAGTGTGAAAATAGGAAATCACATTTCAAGAGCTTGAACTTCATTGTATTTGGAGAATTCTGGTGATGTTAAACATTATCTTGATATATGTATTTTTTGATGCTCAGTGGTATACATATTTCAAGTAGTAAATGATGTTCCAGAAGTAAAAAATAGCTAATAAATAAGGCCAAGTAAAAAATAGCTATTAAGGCAATGACATTATATTTATATGTCTAACATGTTTATCATCATTATCATACATTAATATATTTCATTTTCAAATCAAACCCTCTGAATATCTGCAATCATATTTCATCGTCCTTAAAAATTTTGTAACAATATTATCTGCATTGATACTTATGAACTATACACCTACACTCAATGCAACTTGAAATGTGACTCTCAAGTAATGACTATTGGCATATGTGGTTTATAAAATTATTTAAAACCAAATTATTGATGGTTTCTTACTATCAGCAAAAACAAATAAAATATACAAAAGTACTTATTCTATAAACCTACAGGAAAAGCGATCACCTTTTTAAAAGGTTACACATTTAGTGGTATCACATGAAACAAAAAAACATAAAAATCAGAAAATCTAAATAATATTTCAAAATAAATATAGTAAGGCTAACTATAACACCAATAATAATATATGTAAATGAGTTAAACTCCTCTCTTACATAAAATTAAAAAGCAAAGACTCTGAGCACTAAAGCCAAAACCCAAGTAAAGATTAAAATTGAATGATAGAGGGGAGACGAGGGGAAGATGGCGGAAGAGTAAGACGCGGAGATCACCTTCCTCCCCACAGATACACCAGAAATACATCTACACGTGGAACAACTCCTACAGAACAGCTACTGAACGCTGGCAGAAGACCTCAGACCTCCCAAAAGGCAAGAAAGTCCCCACATACCTAGGTAGGGCAAAAGAAAAAAGAATAAACAGAGACAAAAGAATAGGGACAGGACCTGCACCAGTGGGCTGGAGCTGAGAAGGAGGAAAGGTTTCCATACACTAGGAAGCCCCTTCGCGGGTGGAGACTGCGGGTGGCGGAGAAGGGAAGCTTCGGAGCCGCAGAGGAGAGTGCAGCAACAGGGGTGCGGAGGGCATAGCGTACAGATTACCGCACAGAGGATCAGGGCCGACCGGCACTCACCAGGCCAAGAGGCTTCTCTGCTCACCCGCCGGGGCAGGGGGGGCTGGGAACTGAAGCTCGGGCTGGGGTTGGCAGCGTGAACACAGCCTACAGGGGGCTAGTGCACCACGGCTAGCCGGGAGGGAGTCCAGGGAAAAGTCTGGACCTGCCGAAGCAGCAAGAGACTTTTTCTTGCCTCTTTGATTCCTGGTGCGCGAGGTGAGGGGATTAAGAGCGCTGCTTAAAGGAGCTCCAGAGACGGGCGCGAGCCGCGGCTAAGAGCGCGGACCCCAGAGACGGGCATGAGACGCTAAGGCTGCTGCTGCCGCCACCAAGAAGCCTGTGTGCGAGCACAGGTCACTATCCACACACCCCCTTCCGGGGAGCCTGTGCAGCCCGCCACTGCCAGGGTCCCGGGATCCAGGGACAACTTCCCCAGGAGAACGCACGGGGCGCCTCAGGCTGGTGCAACGTCACGCCGGCCTCTGCCGCCGCAGGCTCACCCTGCCCTCCGTGCCTCTCCCTTCCACCCCCCACCCCCGGCCTGAGTGAGCCAGAGTCCCGGAAGCAGCTGCTCCTTTAACCCCCTCCTGTCTGAGCGAAGAACAGACGCTCTCAGGTGACCTACACGCAGAGGCGCGGCCAGATCCAAAGCTGAGCCCCGGGAGCTGTGAGAACAAAGAAGAGAAAGGGAAATCTCTCCCAGCAGCTTCAGAAGCAGCGGATTAAAGCTCCACAATCACCTTGATGTACCCTGCATCTGTGGAATACATGAATAGACAACGAATCATCCCAAATTGAGGAGGTGGACTTGGAGAGCAAGATTTACGATTTTTTCCCGTTTTCTTCTTTTTGTGAGTGTGTATGTGTATGCTTCTGTGTGAGATTTTGTCCATATAGCTTTGCTTCCACCATTTCTCCTAGGGTTCAATCCGTCCGCTTTTTGTTTTTTTCTTGAAAAAAAAATTTTTCTTCTTAATAATTACTTTTTATTTTAATAACTTTTTTATTTTATCTTACTTTATTTTATCTTCTTTCTTTCTTTCCTTCCTTCCCTCCTTCCTCCCTCCCTCCCTCTCTCCTTTCTTTCTCTCTACTTTTTCTCCCTTTTATTCTGAGCCGTGTAGATGAAAGGCTCTTGGTGCTGCAGCCAGGAGTCAGTGCTGTGCCTCTGAGGTGGGACAGCCAACTTCAGGACACTGGTCCACAAGAGACTTCCCAGCTCCACATAACACCAAACAGCGAAAATCTCCCAGAGATCTCCATCTCAACGCCAACACCCAGCTTCACTCAACGACCAGCAAGCTACAGTGCTGGACACCCTATGCCAAACAACTAGCAAGACAGGAACACAACCCCACCCATTAGCAGAGAGGCTGCCTAAAATCATAATAAGTCCACAGACACCCCAAAACACACCACCAGACGTGGACCTGCCCACCAGAAAGACAAGATCCAGCCTCATCCACCAGAACACATGCACTAGTCCCCTCCACCAGGAAGTCTACACAACCCACTGAACCAACTTTAGCTACTGGGGAGAGACACCAAAAACAACGGGAACTACGAACCTGCAGCCTACAAAAAGGAGACCCCAAACACAGTAAGAAAAGCTAAATGAGAAGACAGAAAAACACACAGCAGATGAAGGAGCAAGATAAAAACCCACCAGACCTAACAAATGAAGAGGAAATAGGCAGTCTACCTGAAAAAGAATTCAGAATAATGATAGTAAAGATGATCCAAAATCTTGGAAATAGAATAGACAAAATGCAAGAAACATTTAACAAGGACCTAGAAGAACTAAAGATGAAACAAGCAACGATGAACAACACAATAAATGAAATTAAAAATACTCTTGATGGGATCAATAGCAGAATAACTGAGGCAGAACAACAGATAAGTGACCTGGAAGATAAAATAGTGGAAATAACTACTGCAGAGCAGAAAAAAGAAAAATGAATGGAAAGAACTGAGGACAGTCTCAGAGACCTCTGGGACAACATTAAACGCACCAACATTTGAATTATAGGGGCTCTAGAAGAAGAAGAGAAAAAGAAAGGGACTGAGAAAATATTTGAAGAGATTATAGTTGAAAACTTCCTTAATATGGGAAAGGAAATAGTTAATCAAGTCCAGGAAGCACAGAGAGTCCCATACAGGATAAGTCCAAGGAGAAATACGCCAAGACACATATTAATCAAACTATCAAAAATTAAATACAAAGAAAACATATTAAAAGCAGCAAGGGAAAAACAACAAATTACACACAAGGGAATCCCCATAAGGTTAACAGCTGATCTTTCAGCAGAAACTCTGCAAGCCAGAAGGGACTGGCAGGACATATTTAAAGTGATGAAGGAGAAAAACCTGCAACCAAGATTACTCTACCCAGCAAGGATCTCATTGAGATTTGATGGAGAAATTAAAACCTTTACAGACAAGCAAAAGCTGAGAGAGTTCAGGACCACCAAACCAGCTTTACAACAAATGCTAAAGGAACTTCTCTAGGCAAGAAACAGGAGAGAAGGAAAAGACCTACAATAACAAACCCAAAACAATTAAGAAAATGGTAACAGGAACACACCTATTAATAATTACCTTAAATGTAAATGGAATAAATGCTCCCACCAAAAGACACAGATTGGCTGAATGGATACAAAATCAAGACCCATATATATGCCGTCTACAAGAGACCCACTTCAGACCTAGGGAAACATACAGACTAAAAGTAAGGGGATGGAAAAAGGTATTTCATGCAAATGGAAACCAAAAGAAAGCTGGAGTAGCAATTCTCATATCAGACAAACAGACTTTAAAATAAAGACTATTAGAAGAGGCAAAGAAGGACACTACATAATGATCAAGGGATCGATTCAAGAAGATGCAACAATTGTAAATATGCACCCAACATAGGAGAACCTCAATACATAAGGTAAATACTAACAGCCATAAAAGGGGAAATCGACAGTAACACATTCACAGTAGGGGACTTTAACACCCCACTTTCACCAATGGACAGATCATCCAAAATGAAAATAAATAAGGAAACACAAGCTTTAAATGATACATTAAACAAGATGAACTTAATTGATATTTATAGGACATTCCATCCAAAAACAACAGAATACACATTTTTCTCAAGTGCTCATGGAACATTCTCCAGGATAGATCATATCTTGGGTCACAAATCAAGCCTTGGTAAATTTAAGAAAATTGAAATTGTATCAAGTATCTTTTCCGACCACAACGCTATGAGACTAGATATCAATTACAGGAAAAGATCTGTAAAAAATACAAACACATGGAGGCTAAACAATACACCACTTAATAACGAAGTGATCACTGAAGAAATCAAAGAGGAAATTAAAAAATACCTAGAAACATATGACAATGGAGACACGACGACCCAAAACCTATGGGATTCAGCAAAAGCAGTTCTAAGAGGGAAGTTTATAGCAATACAACCCTACCGCAAGAAACAGGAAACATCTCGAATAAACAACTTAACCTTGCACCTAAAGCAATTAGAGAAAGAAGAACAAAAAACCCCAAAGTTAGCAGAGGGAAAGAAATCATAAAAATCAGGTCAGTAATAAATGAAAAAGAAATGGAGGAAACAGTAGCAAAGATCAATAAAACTAAAAGCTGGTTCTTTCAGAAGATAAACAAAATTGATAAACCATTAGCCAGACTGATCAAGAAAAAAAGGGAGAAGACTCAAATCAATAGAATTAGAAATGAAAAAGGAGAAGTAACAACTGACACTGCAGAAATACAAAAGATCATGAGAGATTACTACAAGCAACTCTATGCCAATAAAATGGACAACCTGGAAGAAATGGACAAATTCTTAGAAATGCACAACCTGCCAAGACTGAACCAGGAAGAAATAGAAAATATGAACAGACCAATCCCAAGCACTGAAATTGAAACTGTGATTAAAAATCTTCCAACAAACAAAAGCCCAAGACCAGATGGCTTCACAGGCGAATTCTATCAAACATTTAGAGAAAAGCTAACACCTAGCCTTCTCAAACTCTTCCGAAATATACCAGAGGGAGGAACACTCCCAAACTCATTCTATGAGGCCACCATCACCCTGATACCAAAACCAGACAAGGATGTCACAAAGAAAGAAAACTATAGGCCAATATCACTGATGAATATAGATGCAAAAATCCTCAACAAAATACTAGCAAACAGAATCCAACAGCACATTAAACGGATCATACACCATGACCAAGTGGGGTTTATTCCAGGAATGCAAGGATTCTTCAGTATATGCAAATCAATCAATGTGATACACCATATTAACAAATTGAAGGGGAAAAACCATATGATCATCTCAATAGAAGCAGAGAACGCTTTCAACAAAATTCAACAGCCATTTATGATAAAAACCCTGCAGAAAGTAGGCATAGAGGGAACTTTCCTCAACATAATAAAGGCCATATATGACAAACCCACAGCCAACATCGTTCTCAATGGTGAAAAACTGAAAGCATTTCCACTAAGATCAGGAACAAGACAAGGTTGCCCACTCTCACCACTCGTATTCAACCTAGTTTTGGAAGTTTTAGCCACAGCAATCAGAGAAGAAAAGGAAATAAAAGAAATCCAAATCAGAAAAGAAGAAGTAAAGCTGTCACTGTTTGCAGATGACATGATACTATACATAGAGAATCCTAAAGATGCTACCAGAAAACTACTAGAGCTAATCAATGAATTTGGTAAAGTAGCAGGATACAAAATTAATGCACAGAAATCTCTGGCATTCCTATACACTAGTGATGAAAAATCTGAAAGTGAAATTGGTACAACCACTATGGAGAACAGTATGCAGGTTCCTTAAAAAACTACAAATAGAACTACCATATGATCCAGCAGTCCCACTACTGGGCATATACCCTGAGAAAGCCATAATTCAAAGAGTCATGTACCAAAATGTTCATTGCAGCTCTATTTACAGTAGCCCAGAGATGGAAACAACCTAAGTGTCCATCATTGGATGAATGGATAAAGAAGATGTGGCACATATATACAATGGAGTATTACTCAGCCATAAAAAGAAATTAAATTGAGCTATTTGTAGTGAGGTGGATGGACCCAGAGTCTGTCATACAGAGTGAAGTAAGTCAGAAAAAGAAAAACAAATACCGTATGCTAACACATATATATGGAAATTAAGAAAAAAAAATGTCATGAAGAACCTAGGGGTAAGACAGGAATAAAGACACAGACCTACTAGAGAACGGACTTGAGGATATGGGGAGAGGGTAGGGTAAGCTGTGACAAAGCGAGAGAGTGGCACGGACATATATACACTACCAAACATAAAATAGATAGCTAGTGGGAAGCAGCCGCATAGCACAGGGAGATCAGCTCAGTGTTTTGTGACCATCTAGAGGGGTGGGATAGGGAGGGTGGGAGGGAGGGAGATGCAAGAGGGAAGAGATATGGGAACATATGTATATGTATAACTGATTCACTTTGTTATAAAGCAGAAACTAACACACCACTGTAAAGCAATTATACTCCAATAAAGATGTAAAAAAAAGAAATTGAATGATAGAAAATAGAATAGCCTTTCCAACAAACTGCACTGGGACAATTAGACATCCACTTGCAAAAGAAGAAAGTGAGACCCATACATCACATTATATACAAATAGTTAACTCAAAATGAATCATAGAACCAAATATAAGAGCTAAAATTATAAAATTCTTAGAACAAAATATAGGAGTAAATTTCTTCACCTCCTTGAGTTAAACAATGGTTTCTTGGATATGACACCAAAAGCACACCAAAAGAAAGAGTAGGTAAACTGAAATTCTTCAAAATTTAAAACTTCAAATGATACCATCAAAAAAATAAAGACAACTGACAGAATGGGACAAAATATTTGCAAATCATATATCTGATAAAGGACGTGTATTCAGAATATATTAAGAACTGTTACAAATCAATAATAAAAAGACAACCCCATTAAAAAATGAACAAGGGGTTTGAATAGACATTTCTCCAAAGAAGATACACAAATGGCCAGTGACTGACTCAAGAAGAAAAACCTGAACACAGGAATAATGATGAAAGAAACTGGGAAAGATATCCAAAAACGATATCCAAAAGGACTTTCCCATGAGCGTCAGTCTCAACTGATACTATTTTTTAAAATATTTTGAATATTCATGAACTGATTAATTCCTATGCCATTTTTAAAATTTCTAACTACAGAGAAAGCTCCTCAGAGAATATTCTAAAATTATTATAGCTTTGATAACAAAACCTGAAAAAATGACTGCACTTAAAAACATAGAGCAATCTTCTTACAAATATTAATGTAAACGTCCTAAATAAAATACTAATACATTGATCTAACAATATGTTAAAGGAATAATGTACTGTAATTATATTGTCTCTCTCCCAGGAATAAAAGGATGATTTAATATTAGGAAGTCTAAGGATATAATTTAATTTATCCATAAATCAAATGAGAAAAATATGATTACAGTTTCAATGGCCAAAAAGATATTTGAACAGTTTTTAATAGTCAGTATTAATTTTAAAAAAAAGAAATGGAAAGAGTCTTATGAATATAGTTAATGCTGTCATAAGACTAATGAAAATGAAAACACAACATACTAAAATTTATAGGATGCAGCAAAAGTAGTTCTAAGAGGGAAGTTTTTAGCGAAAATGTCCACCTTAAGAACAAAGAAAGACATCAAATAAACAATCTAACTTCACACTTCAAGGAATGAGAAGAAGAACAAAAAACCTAAGTCCAAAGTTAGTAGAAGGAACATCAAAGATCAGAGGGGAAATAGAGACCATAAAGACAATAGAAAAGTGTGTTGGTTTCTGCTTTACAACAAAGTGAATCAATTATACATATACATATGTTCCCATATCTCTTCCCTCTTGCGTCTCCCTCCCTCCCACCCTCCCTGACACAAAAACAGAAAGATAGATCAACGTATTGAAGTTTTAAGTGAAAGGTAACAAGAGAAAAGTCTCAGACAGAGTCCTTGATTTAGGGAAATCAGATAAATTATCTAATAGAACTCAAGGTAGACCTAATGCTAGTTAGAAATTAAAATCCTAACTTAGCGGGCTTCCCTGGTGGTGCAGTGGTTGAGAATCCGCCTGCTGATGCAGGGGACACGGGTTCGTGCCCCGGTCCGGGAAGATCCCACATGCCGCGGAGCGGCTGGGCCCATGAGCCATGGCCGCTGAGCCTACACGTCTGGAGCCTGTGCTCCACAACGGGAGAGGCCACAACAGCGAGAGGCCCGCGTACCGCAAAAAAAAAAAAAAAAATCCTAACTTAGCGAGGTAAATCATTGAGCTGCTAATAAAATTCCACTTATAAGAAAGTGATTGATATACTAATTCAAAAAGATATATGCACTCCCATGTTCACTGCAACATCATTTATAACCTAAATGTGCACCACTGGAGGAATGGATAGAGAAAATGTGAGATGGATAGATAAATAACGAAATTTTATTCAGCCATTAAAAAAAATGAAATCTTGCCATTTGCAACAACATGGATGGACCTTGAGGGTATTATGATAAGTGAAAGAAGCTAGACAGAGAAAGATAAACACCATATGATCTCACGTATATGTGGAATCCAACAAAAAAACAAAAACAAAAACCAAGCTCACAGATGCAGAGAACAGATTGGTGTTTGCCAAAGGCAGGGAGTTGGGGGTGGGCAAAAATGGATGAAGGGGGTTAAAAGGTACAAACTCCCAGTTATAAAATAAATAAGTCATGGGGATATAACGCACAGCATGGTGAATATAGTTAATGCTGTATTGCATATGTGAAAGTTGCTAAAAGTGTAGATCTTAAAAGTTCTCATCGCAAGAAAAAATGTGTTAACTGTATGGCGACAATTATATAAGTTAATAATATATTATTAATACATAGTAACATAAGTTAACAAGACTTGTGGTGACCATTTAGCAATATATATATAAATGGAATTATAACGTTGTACACCTGAAACTAATACAATGTTGTCTATTATACCTCAATTAAAGAAAAGAAAGTGATTAGGGTTTTTTTAAAGGGGGTTCCTCAAGTACAAGGAGGAAATATCACCAGAAAAGAAGACGCAAAAAATCAAGATAGAAAAATTTGCATGAAACCAGCTCTACTTAATTGTGAAAGAGAAAGTATTATCGATATGGGTGTGACTTGCCTATCCATGGCCAACATGTCGCCTAATATGTCTAACAAAACATGTTGTTTTGTTTGTTTTATATCTTTATTGGAGTATAATTGCTTTACAATGTTATATTAATTTCTGCTGTATAACAAAGTAAATCAGTTATATGTATACGTATATCCCCATATCCCCTCCCTCTTGGGCTTCCCTCCCACCCTCCCTATCCCACCTCTCAAGCATAGAGCTGATCTCCCTGTGCCATGCAGCAGCTTCCCACTAGCTATCTGTTTTACATTTGGCAGTGCATATATGTCAATGCTACTCTCTCACTTCGTCACAGCTTACCCTCCCCCCTCCCCATGTCCTCAAATCCATTCTCTACATCTGTGTCTTTATTCCTGTCCTGCCCCTAGGTTCATTGGTACCATTTTTTTAGATTCCATATATGTGCGTTAGTATATGGTACTTGTTTTTCTCCTTCTGACTTACTTCACTCTGTATGACAGTCTCTAGGTCCATCCACCTCACTACAGATAATTTCATTTCTTTTTATGGCTGAGTAATATTCCATTGTATATATGTACCACATCTTCTTTATCCATTCATCTGCTGATGGACATTTAGGTTGTTTCCATGTCCTGGCTATTGTAAATAGAGCTGCAATGAACATTGTGGTACATGACTCTTTTTGAATTATGGTTTTCTCAGGGTATATGCCCAGTAGTGGGATTGCTGGGTCATATGGTAGTTCTATTTTTAGTGTTTTAAGGAACCTCAATACTGTTCTCCATAGTGGCTGTATCAATTTACATTCCCATCAACAGTGCAAGAGGCTTCCCTTTTCTCCACACCCTCTCCAGCATTTACTGTTTGTAGATTTTTTGATGATGCCCATCCTGACTGATGTGAGGTGATACCTCATTGTGGTTTTGATTTGCATTTCTCTAATGATTAGTGATGTTGAGCATCCTTTCATGTGTTTGTTGGCAATCTGTATGTCTACTTTGGAAAAATGTCTATTTAGATCTGCCCATTTTTGGATTGGTTGTTTGTTTTTTTGATATTGAGCTGCATGAGCTGCTTGTATACTTTGGAGATTAATCCTTGGTCAGTTGCTTACCATATGATCCAGTAATCCCACTCCTGGGTGTATATCTGCAGAAAACCATAATTCAAAAAGACACATGCACCCTGATGTTCGTTGCAGCACTATTTACAATCGCCAGACATGGAAGCAACTTAAATGTCCACTGACAGAAGAATGGATAAAGAAGATGTGGTACATATATACAATGGAATTTACTCAGCCATAAAAAAGAATGAAATAATGCCATTTGCAGCAACATGGATGGACCCAGATATTGTCGTACTGAGTGAAGTAAGTCAGATAGAGAAAGGTAAATATCATGTGATATCCCTTATATGTGGAATCTAAAAACAAGGGTACAAATCAACTGATCTAGAAAACAGAAATAGAGTCACAGATATAGAAAACAAACTTACAGTTACCAGGGCGGAAAGTGGGGGGAGGGATAAATTGGGAGATTGGGATTGACATATACACACTACTATATATAAAATAGATAACTAATAAGGACCTACTGTATAGCACGGGGAACTCTACTTAATACTCTGTGATGACCTATATGGGAAAAGAATCTAAAAAAGAGTAGATATATGTATATGAATAACTGATTCACTTTGCTGTACACCTGGAACTAACATAACATTGTAAGTCAACTATACTCCAATAAAATATTTTTTAATTAAAATAAAATAAAATAAGCTATAAGGATATATTGTACAACACAGGGAATAAAGCCAATACTTTATAATAACTATAAATGGAGTATAACCTTTCAAAGTTGTGAATCACTATATTGTACACCTGTAACATATAATATTGTAAGCAACTACACTTCAATTAAAAAAACATATTGTTTTATTGCCACAAAACAATAGTACTGAAGTCCAAAGTACTACTGTCTGAATGCAAATCTCTCTGCCTATGGTTCCCACTAGAGAATGTGTGACCTGCCTCTTTTTACAAGTTACTCAAGGCTTATGATGCCAGATTGACATTAAATACATTTGAAAACGACTTAACGTCCACAGTGCAGGAAAACACTTGCAGAAAGATGTAATGCAATCCGGAAGGCCGTGATTAGGACACACCTAAACAACCATCACAAGACTGGAATGATAAAGTACCATATTGATTACTCATCTAGTAGATCTCCCGAGGTATATTCTGGGTTCTCAACAATATTATGTACATTTCAGAAGAAGATGAAAAGTAGGTTGTCATATCCAAGAATCCTGGCAAAGAATATTGCTGAGAATAAAATATACGCTTTATAAGATCTAAGAGAAAAGACAGAAAGAAATGTGTAGTTTGATAGAGAAAAATATATCTAAAGCATCAAAAATCATACTGATGTGACAAAAAGAATATTCCACAGTGCTTAAATTAGAAGATGAAATAGTAGTAATAATAATGGCTAACATTTATTGACTGCTTATTCTACGTCAAATGCTAAGCATTTTATAGGCATCGTTTCATTGAATCTTCCCCAAAACACCCATTTTACAGATGAAGGAATTAAAATTTAACAGAGCATGGGTAATTTGACCTTGGTCATACAGCTAGTCAGTGGCAGTGCCAAAACTCTAATCCAAGAGCCTTATACTCCTAACCATTATGATTTCTTGTCTTAATACAAAGTGAAGTTAAAAAGAAGCATGGAGAGGCAGCCAGAGATGAAGTTTTCTATGCAATAACGTCAAAATATTTAAAAGAAAAAAATCCTAAAATGTAAATATTCTAAAATCTCTGTCAGTAGTTTGAAGACTGCAGGTCAAAACATGACCTCAAAACAGGGGGGTTAGAATCAAAAAGGGTTTTACTCTTTATGAGGAAGACTTCAGCATGAACAATTAAAAAGAACTGAGAAGATCTCTGAAGAATACTGGCTTACATATAGTTTTCCTTAAAAAAGCAAATAGAATTAATTTGACTAAAATGTTATAAAATAGGAAAAATCACTTCACTTGGTAATCCAGTTACTGCTAACATAGTTAATACAATGGTATTTAGGGGCCATCAAGGTGTAAATTCAGCAAGTATTAGAGCCAGGAGTGATTAGAACTTCTAGTGGCCTGGGCTTCTTCATGAGTTCTGGTTTCAAATTAGGACCATAAAAGTGGATTCTGTGTTGATTATAAAAAATAATCTGCTAATCTATAATGCTCCTTTGTTTAGAGTTGAAGCATTATGACTGGATTTCGGAACTGCTAAAATCATATCAATTATTGATTTAAGTTTCAACATATAGTCCTAGGGGAACACTAAATGCATCAGTTAGGGCTCTTTGCAACAGAAGCAACAGCAACATGAGGCTTGGAACACAGCAGGTCCAGAGAGGCAAGAGGCTCTACAGAACACAACTAACATAGTCTAATCAGGACACAGGCATTGGAATGAATGAATGCCAACTACTTTTTGTCTTTTTATCCCTCTGTTCAAGATTCAGATTCCAAGAAGGGAGCAACCAATCAGCCTAGCTTGCATCACCAGTCCTCCTCTTGGCTGGCAGAGAAGAGAGGCCCTGAAAAGTCCTACCTGATTTCTTCTAGTGGGGAAGAAGAAATTCCTCCAAAGGTGATGTTTGGAAGAGGGAAAGAAATGCTAGACAGAAAACAACAGTATACAACCCTGCCCTGGTACCCTCAGCACTTGGATTGAGGAGTATTCCTGCCTCTTCCCAGTGAGGAATTGCTCCGCAAAGACGCTGAAGGTTGGGCTGCTGGACTCTGAAGTGAACTAGGAGTGATGATCATAAGCCATATACTGACTCCTCTATTTATCGGAAGTAGAAAATCAGAGACATCTCAGGCTGGTTCTAGGTGCAATCTATTAAAATCAATCTGAGGTATAATGTGTAAAATGCCAATATGGACTTCCAGAAGTCAAATAACCGAGACAGGAAAACGAGAAAAATAAAGCCCCACAATCAAGAAAAAAAGCCAGCCATCTCTTTTGGAAGGCTAACGGGTTCTTATCAAAGGTCTGTCCCTCATCCATAGCAACAAGCTAGTCCACCTTTAATGGACTTGGAATAAAACAGACACCTGATGAGAGTATCCATCTCCACAAGGTCGGGAAACTTCTGAAAAACTAAAACAGGGTATGAATTATTTAAGGATTCTGCAAAGACCCAGGCTTTTCAAATCTTTTTTATGGTATCAGGTGACACATCAAATACTGATTTGTGGATAATTTTATTACCAGACCGTGATAATGTAAAGCATGCTGTAATATAGCCCAAAAGAAAATGATTGCCAAGGGAATGAAATTTATTTGTCTTCTTTAAGGAAAGAAACTTTGGCAATTATTTGAGCCATAACATCGTTGTTTATGAGAGTACCCTGAGGACTGATCATTAAGCTTTAACACCAGGATGAAAAATTGCCACAGAGGAGCAGAGGTGGCTATAGAAGATTTCAGGACTTCTAAATAAATATTCAACATTTCCCAGCTGGTGACAATTCTTATGGAGGGCTCCTCGTAAAAAGTAGAGCTTCTAAATGCCTCTCATGAGTCTAAGAGGATATTATAATTTTTCTTAAAAGTTTCACTTAAGAAATAGAAGGAAAAGATACACAAGGAGAACATGAAAACTTCAGACCTCTCACATCTCCCGTGTGTTCCCAGTCACAGTGGTAGAAAGACAGAGACCTAACAGAGCAATGGGCATATTGTGATAATATAAAGACAAGATTGCATCATAATAAACCAAAAGGGAAAATCCCAGAGGCTTTACTCTCTCTGGACTGTGAGAGGTCATGAGATGAGTCCTGAGAGAAACAGTTCTAAAAGAAAGATAAGTTTTACTTGCCATGGAAGTAGGACTGAAGTACTAATGTCCTCCAAGCACTAGGCAGTAGCGAGCGGCTGCAGAAGCAACTGCTGAGAAAATGGATCTGAACCCCAGGAGTCTTCCAGCAGAGATCAGACACCACTTGGCCTGGTCAGCCGAGACCATCCAATACCATCATCCAATTCCTTCATTCAGATGCTGGAAATTCTACTGTAATGAGGCTCTCCCCTAATACTGCCAGGACAGACTTCCCCACCTTGAACACTGATAGCATCTATTTATCCAGAATCCTTAGACTTCTTACGAGCTAGACTCTACTTTCTCTCTGGTCTCACCTCTTACCATCCTCACCAAACACTTCCCTCCCCTTTGCCGTTGCATCGAAGCTTCTGTTACACTGAATGACCTCCAGGACCACAAGCACTCTATGACCTTTCTAGCCTCAGGACCTTTGCACAGGTTGTTCTCTCTGCCTTGCATGTCCTTTCCACTTTTGTCTTTCTCTTTCTCTGGGTACTCCTGCCTGTCTTTCAGTATTCAACTTCATGTCACTTTTTCTGGATGTTTCTTCAAATATTCCCCACTGTTGGGTCAGGTATTCCCTTCCTGAATTCCCCTGGCACTCTTGCAATTAGAGCACCTATGACAATGACTCATAATCACCTACTTACACGTCTATGTTCCCATAGACTGGATTTATCTTGAAGACAGAGACCACAAAGAGCAGGCAATCCATCAATATTGGTTGAATAAAGAGAGGATTTTTGTTCGTTTTTATCCCTTGTACTCAGCATAATACCAGGCACATAGTCAACTTGCAATAAAACATTGGCTGAATGGATCATAGGCACTCAAAAACATATGTTGGATGAATGAAGTGATGGACTTATGATCAGGAAGTACTACATACCAGAAATCTAAAATTCCAATATTCTATTGCATTGGCCAAAAAGTTGGTTCAGGTTTTTCCATAACATCTTATGGAAAATCCGGAATGAACTTTTAGGTCAACCCAATACTTTCTAACTTCCAACACCTATCCTTCTAGCTCTCTCAGATTCTGATTTTCTGGTCCCTGACCTCAGAGAGATGCCCAATCTCTTGATATCTCCATAGTCTACCAAGTCTTTAAAAGTCTTGATGGTGTTACTTCCTTCCCTACTCAATCTACACCCATTTTTCATTATGAACTTTTAACCTATACTTTCGTACTTTTTTTAAAAATCCAGTCCAGTACAAATCTCTACTGTCACAGCTACTAAGAGTACCACACCAGGATAATATCATACCAGCATGCAGACGAGGCCACCTGAAAATCCATGGTCTTCAACCTCAGCCAGAACTTCAGGATGCTGGCCAGTCCTTTAACTTAGAGTCAGCTCCCTCATCCATTCCTCTCCACTCTCCAATCACCTTCTCTCTCCCCAGTCCAACTAGCCACCCTCACTCTCCATGGCTGGCAGATTCCCTTGCCTCCTATTTTACACATGATTGAGATAAGAAGGCATCCACTCAACTCTCTGCCTCCACACCAATGGACTTATTGAAATCTACATCTGTCTGTTCCTCCTTCCCTTTTATATCGGAGGATGAGGTGTCTGCTCTGCAGCCCACCCTCCACTGAAGATGTGCTTACATGTGCTTTCAATCTCATCCCCTTCCCTCTTCTATTAGAGGACCCCCACTATATGTCGAACTCTTCTTAAACTCTGTATCCTTCCCCTAGCTTTGACTTACTCTTTTCTTTCCCTTGTCAGACAAGCTACTTGTATTCTCTACCTCATCATATGCCATTCATTCAGCCAACACAGTCAAACTTTTGTGATACACAGGGGCAAAAATAAAACAGAAATGTGATTCCCCTCAGAAATTTAAACTCTAAAATCAACATACAATGAATAAGTAAGAAGACAGAACAATTTCCAGGTCAGAGAGAGACAACAACAGCAAGGCAATTGGTCCATAAATCAGCAATATCCATCTGAGAGATGGTACTTTAGCCCATGGACTTTAAGTATTTTAGTTCCATAGTAAGGAATGCATTGATGCTGGCACAGTGTCACTTACATTCTACGATTTACATCATTTTGAATCCTGATTTTATTTAGCTCCCCATGTAAGGTCTCCCTGCAGAGAGAGAACCTCTCATTTCAGGAGAGTTCAGGGCTAGAGATACAGATTAATTTCCCTGCTTAAAACTATTGCACTTCACAAAGAGAAGACTAGACACGGCAAATCTAAAAGTTCTTAATCTAATGTTAACGGCAACACATTATTTTTAGCAAAGAGAAATAAATCATTCATTTTTAACAGGGGTTGCATGTCAGGACTAAAAGAAGAAATGATATATTGTTACCATCAAGAAGTTATGTAGAGATGTACAGGCTGCATCTTTCTCAAACATTAGAAGGGCTTTCTGCATCAAGTAAATTGCTTTGGATAGCTTATTCTTCCTTATTTTACTCATTACATTTAATTCTGTAAAAGCAACAAACATTTCACCAAAAGGGCAACATAAAAACTATCTTTAAAAAATGCGGAAAGACAGTTTATCCAAAACTTAATTACCTGTAAAACAATCAGGACTTCCAGGTTTTTTCGGCTTTTCTGCACCTTTGGTAGATATATTTTTGCTAACAGTTGGTGTCTGCAAAACTGAAGAAGAAGAAGGAGGAGAAGAAGGAGAAGAAGGAGATTGTTATCACAATTAGGTTTATGTTCAAGAAAGGAAATATTTTCTAAACACTAAAGAGTAACTATTTGTAAAATTATTGCTTCCTCTATCATGTCATCTTTTTTTTCATTAATAGATAAAAATTCAAACAAATCTAATACAGTTTCATCATTAAATTCTCTGTTATTTGCTACTGTATGAGAAGATCAAGAATTTTTAAATTATAACAATATTTGATTTTCTATTTCACCTTAAATAAAATTATCTTGAAGGTTGATAAATAGGGTCCAACCAAGTTTTGTTCACTTTCCCCCTTCATAAACTTTTCAAAATTGCTCCATCCATGGTTCCTGCAAGAGCTCTGGGTACCACATGAAGACCTCCATTCTCTTCTATCTGTGGCTGATAAAATCAGAGCCTCTCTCAAGATTAACTGACACACAAATTATTCCCGATTGTGAGCAGTGAGAGATCCTGGTGTGCAACTAGGAATGACCATCACGGTGGTCCAGGAAAGAGGTAGCAGGATGAGGGAGAAGAAAATAAAGGTATGCTGGTCCAGGGAGATGGAGAATATTGCACTGATTCTTGATTTTCCAGGTCTGGCCCTCAAGAGACCTGGCAATATATTGTTTCTCTCCTTAAAGGTACATGAGTGTACCTGTAGTAACCTTACAATAAACCCCTTTTATTGAAGTTTAATTATTTGTGCTAATGCACATGAGTCACCATGGGATGATGACTGATTGATGAAAAGATGCCAAAAGACACCGTTCAAGGATATAAGGCTCCTTTAATGGCAAAGGATAAGGAAATTTATCTTCATGGAAATAGCAACACAAAGCGGAAAATAATGCATCTTTCTCTCAGTACCTAGGGTATTATAAATGCTAATTAAGTGATGGTTCTCATGATTATAATCACTGGAGATAAGAAGGATGAGATTGCAAGAAAACGCTGAATGCCCAATACAGGAGTCACATTTAAATGCCACAGTCATCAATAGACAACCACTGTAAAGTTCTTGAATAAGAATGACAAAAGCAGTATTTAGGCAACATTAGTCAGACAGCAGCATACAAGAGTGAAGAATGACAGGAGAAAAAAAGTGATAATCTGTGCTAGGGTGGCAGTTCAATAAAGCAGAGAAAAATATCAAGCAGATCCAGAGATATTGCAAAGAAATAATAACTAATCCTATGTAAATATATACATACACACACACACACACACACACACACACACACGAGAGAGAGAGAGAGAGAGAGAGAGAGAGAGAGAGAAAGAGTCAACTACAAACTGGCACTTGCCAGCTACCTCTACAAGGATTAGATCATGTGCAGCTGCAGCTGCTGACTTTCAACATCCCCTGAAAGGAGCTCGGGGTGGAGAGCAGAAATGAGGCCCTCTGTGCTCTGGGAAAAACTGGTACAACAGGTCTTCAGATAGTAAGGTATTTTCAGGAGTTGATTTTATGAGGCCAATTCTTGTATCCCCTCATATCTAGAAAAGCACTAAAATCTTTCATGGTGGGCTTCCCTGGTGGCGCAGTGGTTGAGCGTCCGCCTGCCGATGCAGGGGACACGGGTTCGTGCCCCGGTTCGGGAAGATCCCACATGCCGCGGAGCGGCTAGGCCCGTGAGCCATGGCCGCTGAGCCTGCGCGTCTGGAGCCTGTGCTCCGCAACGGGAGAGGCCACAACAGTGAGAGGCCTGCGTACCGCGAAAAAAAAAAAAAAAAAAAAAAAAAAATCTTTCATGGTGACGTCTGCTCCTCGTGACTAGCAGAAACCTTCTGCAAAAAAATATGTGCTTCATTCCATGTACTCCCCGCCTTCACCAAAATCACATACATACTGACCTTCCCCCTACCTCTTTGGAGCAGTTTCTCAGAGCTATCTGAGATGCTGTCTCCCAGGCTATAGTCCTCATTTTGCCCCAAATAAAACTTAACTTGCAACTCTCATGTTGTGCATTTTTTTTAAAGTCGGTTATCTATATATAGATATATAGGTATCTATAGATATATCCAAAATATATAAAAAACTCAAGCCATTTAATAATAAAAAAATCTGATCTTAAAATGGGCAGAAGAGGGCTTCCCTGGTGGCACAGTGGTTGAGAGTCCACCTGGCGATGCAGGGGACACAAGTTTGTGTCCCGGTCCGGAAAGATCCCACATGCCACAGAGCGGCTGGGCCCGTGAGCCACGGCCGCTGAGCCTGCGCGTCCGGAGCCTGTGCTCCACAACGGGAGAGGCCACAACAGTGAGAGGCCCGTGTACCACAAAAAAAAAAAAGTGGACAGAGGAACTAAATAGACATTTTTCCAAAGAAAATATACAAATGGCCTACTAGTACATGAAAAGATGCTTAACATCACTAATCATCAGGGAAATGCAAATCAAAACCACAATAAGATATTACCTCACGCCTATTAAAATGGCTATCATCAAAAAAGACAAAAGATAATAAACATTGGCGAGGCTGTGGATTAAAGGATACCCCTATACACTATTGGTAGGAATGTAAATTGGTTAAGCCACTATGGAAAACACTATGGAGGTTTCTCAAAAAATTAAAAATAGAAGTACTATATGATCCAGAAATCTACTTCTGGGTATATCTCCAAAGGAAATAAAAACAAGATCTTAGAGACATCTACAGTCCCATGTTCATTGCAGCATTATTCACAATAGCTAAGATATGGCAACAACCTAAATATCCATCAGTAGGTGAACGTATAAAGAAGATGTGACACACACACACACACACACACACACACTGGAATATTATTCAGTCAGGAGAAAGACATTTGCACTAATATGCATGGACTTTGAGGGCATTATGCTAGGTGAAATAAGTTACACAGAGAAAGACAAATACTGTATGGCATCACTTATATGTGGAATCTAAAAAACCCAAACTCATAGAAACAGAGAGTAGAATGGTGGTTACCAGGGGCTGAGGAAGTGGGAAAATGGAGAGATATTGGTCAAAGGGTACATAAGATGAATAAGTTCTGGGGACCTAATGTACAGCATGGATCATAGTTAATAATACTGTAGTAGACACTTGTAAGTTGCAAAGTGAGTAAATCTTGAATGTTCTCACCACAGAAAAAGAAACGGGAATTATGTGACATGCTTGAGCTGTTAGCTAACACTATGACAGTAATCATTTTGCAATATGTTAGTGTATCAAATCTACACGTTGTACACCTTGAACTTACATAATGCGGTATGTCAATTATATCTTAATAAAGCTGAGGAGAAAAAGTCTGCACTCAAAAATTATTTAATTAACCAGCATTTGATTAAATTTGTTTAGCTGTATATATGATGGGACATCTGAATGTATTCGACAGAGATCAGAAGTCATGTTAGGCTGGAATACTCAGTTCTATTCTATAATTACTCAGTAATTTAAAATGAGGAAGTGGCAGTTAAATGAATATTGACTATATAATCATGCCAGGAGTAACTTGGCTTTATCAAAATTTAACCTCAAACAGAAGAGATTTTTAGACCTAATAATATTTTAAATCTTATCCTGAAACTTGAGTAGTTGTGTTTTTATATGCACACTAGAATTACTATTGGCATTTTTTTTAAATCTTTTGACCTCTTTACCTAAATAATGAGGCAAAAACAACTTAGATCCAACTCATCTGTCCTCTCACACTGCTGTCAGAGATGTCTTTCTACATTTTTCAATAGCTTCCAAGATAAAATATAAACGATTTAATAACCCTTCAAGATCTGTGATCTACCTCTCTAGGCTTATCTGTGTCAATCTCCCATGTGTGCTCTTTACTGCAGCCATAAGAAAATTCCAGCAGTTTCTAGACTTCACCATATAATTGTTTGCTTCCACCTTACTAAAAGTTGCTTTCTCCCTTCAAAATGACTGCCTCCTTCTCAATTTTCTTCATAAAGATATCTATGAAGATAAAGATAGCCTTCTGGTCAACTATCACTTCTTCCAAGAAGCCATCCCTGACTTTCTTAACTGTTATACTCTTCTGTGTGCCCATAACAAACACTCTGAGCCCACTTCTATTGCATTTACTAACCTTGACTATTATAGTTGGCTTACTTATCTAGAAGCTCAAAATTAAAGGCTGTGTCTTATTTGGACCAAGCTTAATATAGTTCCTAGATTTGATAAAGACTCAATAAATGTTTGCTTCATTAAATTAATAAAATATCAATAATTTACTATAACTCAAGCAATTTAATTTTTTAGAAGTTTACTGATTTGCTATGCAAGGTGTAAAGAAATAATGAAATATATCTATTGATATTTATCAGAGAAGTAAGAAAAAATAAAATAATGACATTTATCTGGAAAACACCTAGTCAACAACAACACTGTTTACAAATTAAATTGATTCTGTACTTGAACTTGTCTTAAAACTGATTCAGAACAAGTTATTTGCTTTGATGGCTACTACCTTGCAATTGGTCAAGAAGCACAACGGCCATTCGGTGCTGGGCTTCAATTAGTTCAAGATGCAAATCCATTATGAAACTATTCGGTGTGACTGGTTTGCACATGTCTGCATCTACACCGTGGGTGTGCTTTGGCAGAATTGAAGTAAAAATTAAAAAGGCATGTGGTTATCAAAACATACTAAAAACAGCTCTGTCTTATTATCATTCTGGTTATCACTTTACTCTTAGCCATTAAAGTCTGCTCACTTCTCAACTCTTTGCAATCTGGCTTACACACTAAGAAATCTGCTTTTCAAGTTCACCAGCAGCCTTTTCACTGACAGATTCAAAGACTCCTCACCCTCCTTGATTTCTTCTGGAAAAAAGGGAGTATATTTCTGGCCTATGAGAGGGAAGCCACCACAAACCGTGCTTTACTTACCTATTTGCAACGCCAGCCCTCTTCCTAGTTAAGTAAAATAAACCTAATGTAAGAGTTTCTCATTCTCACCGTGGCATAGCAATGGTCAACCACTGATGATCCATTTGGCAAAGCAGTTAACATGCAATTCAAATTTATTCCACCAATGGCTTTTTCAAGAACTTCATAGGCCAAAAATAACTGTTCCTCAGGTTTTTTCTAAAGGAATTTTATAAACAAAACAGAAAAATTAAATTTAAGGGAAAACCATATACAACACTTCCCAAGTTTTTAACAATAATTCAAAACCAAATAACAAATTTAAATAGCCTATCCAAGATCAATGACATATTTCTTACTAAGTATATTTGCTTTTGATTAAACGTGGAATACTATTAATAGAGGTAAAATACAGTTCATCATTTTTCCAAATATTAACTAAACTTTTCAAAAACATGTATATAACTTCCTTTTATGGTTTTCAAAATTCTGATGGTACCGAATGTATAGGTAAATTTTAAAAATCTAACTCATAATTTGTCATTTTCACATACTTTATTTTGAAAGTTAATTTTTTTTGAATCTCTGAGCTGGGAATCTAGACTTGGAGGCCATCAAATCCAATGGTCTACATTGTGATTTTCAAAAACTAAATACCTTCTATTATAATTACCCTCACAGAGAGACAAATACAGAGAATAACATAAAGAGCAACCAGCTTTGTTCAAACTTTCTAATTTTGCATATTTTCTTCAGAAAATGTTTAGGAAATAAAGCAAACACATACATGCAGATCACTGAAATCCCCTGTATAACTGTTTATAGTGACCCTCCTCTTCTCTGCCCCTAGAGGTAGTCACTGTCCTTGAATTTGGTTTTTAACCATTCTTTTGCATGTTTTTAAACTTTTACTACATGTGTATGTGTCCATTAACAATATACAATATCACTTTGCATATTTTTAATTCTCTTGTAAAATTCTGCAGTTCACTTTTTTCACTCAACCATATGTCACTGAAATCTTCTCCTGCAACTCAGTGTGTCAGTCAGGGTTTAGTTAGGAACACAGAGCAACTCTAGGTATTGCAAGCAGAAAGGGATTTAATGCACAGAACTAGAAGTGTCCATCACTGCTGGAAGGCCTGGGAGAGCAAAGATCAAGAAAGCTGCCAGTGATGAATTTACAGGAATCTAAGAATCTAGGAGGCAGGTGACAACCTCAAGTGTCTACCACGCTGAAGCAAGTGAATTGCAAGGGCTTGCTCAGCGAGGCTGGTCAATTAACTTCTTCCATCCGCCACTGCAGAATAAGAACTCTCTCTTCCCTTGTGTATTACAAATTCATGCAAATGCCCCTCACTGGAAGACTAACCTAGAACCGTATGGAAATGAGATGGTGGGAAATGTAGTTCCAGGTTTTCCCCCTGTAGTGTGAAGGTGACTCTAGACGTGGATGGCAATGATGCCAGGCTGACTCTAGTTCAAGCCCACTTTATCTCACTCACCTTAACTGCTACGATGAAATGGTGTTGTGCTGAGGACCACATCACAATTCACTTATCCACTCTTCTGCTGATGGACATTTAGATTGCTATTACTAAAAGTGTGCAACGTATTATACTAGTCTGATACTTCCTTTACAGTCCTTATACCTTTCCTTCTGCTCTTCTTTTTTCACACAGCTGTCTAAGGCCCCTAGGACATTTTGATCAGAAGAATGACAGATATCTTTAAGTTGTTACATCGATATAAAGGGACTGCTTTTCATCTTTTACCATAGGTGTAACAGTCATTAAAGGTCTTGAATGATACCCTTCATGGGATACAGAAGTTCTCTTCTATTCCTAACTTGTTAGGAGTTATTTTTTAAAAGGTGGTTGTTGAATTTCGTCAAATGCTTTTGTTGCAGCTCTTTATCTAGTGAGGTGGTCGTTATTTTCTCCTTTTCATCTGCTAATGTGGTGTACTGCATTATAGATTTTCTAATGTCAACTCATACTTGCATTCTGGAATATACATAACTTGATTATACACATTAAATATATATATATAGACATGAATCTCCATTCAAGAATCACTGGCTCATAAACAACAAGCTCCTACCGTATAGCACAGGGAACTACATTCAATGTCCTGTGATAAACCATAATGGAAAAAAATATGAAAAAGAATATATATATGCTTAATGAATCACTTTGCAATACAGCATAAATTAACACAACATTGTAAATCAACTATACTTCAATGAAATTTTATTAAAAAAAAAAAAAAAGAATCACAGGCTCAGGGAGAATCACAACCCAAATAGTGTAAATTTGAAAAACGGACCTACATGAGGGCAGGTCCAAATTATTAGGAAGAGAGACTTTCTCCCGTTTACTCCACTTTCAGTACCCAAACTGAGAAACCTCCCTACCAAATAGGCAGATATTTTTCTAGTCGACGGTTTCCTAAGATGAGTCTTGTAGGCTCTGACTAAATGTGTGAGTCTGAGTTCCAAGCCCCATCCTTCATGTGCCCAAGGCTCATCTCTTGTCCCTAAATGGTTGTTAATCTAAGTTTCTTTGTAACTGAGCCCATCAACCTACTGCAGCATCTATTCATAAACTTACCATTTTGGTTTTCAGCTCCCCTTTCTATTTTGGCCCCTGGAATTTACCTTACTTTCTTGTGAGCTCTGTGGTGTACTTAAGGATATTTGTTCAATTCTGTCCAAAATTTCTAGGTGTTTTGTAGGAAGAGGGTTTTCAGGTCACCTAGTTTTCCATTTTGCCACAAACAGAAGTCTCTAAGGATACCTCTTAACACCAAGGAGCTTCAAAGACCCCACACACATACCCACATTCTAACAGTGTCATCATCACCACCACCATCATCTTTGTCATCATCACAGTTAATATTGAATTAAAACACGTTCCAAGTATTGGGCTAAATGCTTTATATGGACTAATTTTTAAATTACCATAATCCTATGAGGTACTTATTAATTATTAAAACTTTATAAACCATTTGTCAAAAATAGCTATGTATTCAGTAAAACTTTAAGTTTTTAAAAAATATAATCACAATAGCACCTTATATATGTTTTAAATAGTTGCACGTATACATGCAAGATATAAAATTTATCCCACCTGCAGACTCTGCTAGGTGAGCATATGGATTTTGGACTCTCCTTACAATAAATTCTCACTCTTCCCCACTTCACTCCCTTCCAAATAGGTCTGAGACTCTAGGTTGAGATTTAGTGCCCTTTGCGAAACATAAGGGAAAAACTGAGTTGCCACCATGTGCCAGTTACTGGTTTCCACAATGTTACCAACAGCTCATTTGAACTGTATCACTTAAATACTACCAGTAGAATAGATACTATTGTTATAATTTGACAGATGAGGACACTTATATTCAAACAGATTAAATAGTTTATTCAAGATCACACAGTCAACATTAAAGTCAGGATTCAACTCCAAGTCTCCCAATACCAACTGCTATGCCCTTAGACCACACCAATGAATCACCCTTACTCCACCTACCACATGCCCCAGTACAGCTGAGCAGGTAGTGTATGGCACAGTTTTAGGGGTGCCATTCACATTGTAGTCATCATAGACTTCTATATTTATTTTGATAATTTCCCAGCAGATGGCAATAAATCATATCAAGGAAAAGGTGCATTTTTCTAATTTAAACACAGTAGCAATAGTTCATAAATGGTTTTCAGTTTCTTCATGGTCACCTTCTAAGAAATCCATTTCATTTAGTGCCTTTAATTGCCAGAATGTTTCCATCCAAGCCAAAACCTAGCACTTTGTAACATCTACTAGTATTCCTATTCCTGCCCTATGAAGCTTCAAAGAATAAGTGCTAGTCCGCTAAGCCAGTAATTCTTAAATTCTAGTTTCCTTAAGAATCTACCTGGCAAACTTTTAAGAACCTCACACCTGAATTATAAACTTTTAAGAACCTCACACCTGAAATTATGATTCAATACGTCTAGAATGGGAAATAGGAAGCTACATATTTAGCAAGCACTGTAAATGATCCCTGGAAAAACCATTGGCAGACAGCTTTTATGCCCCCTCAATCTCTTATGCAGTTCAAACATTCTCTGTTCCCAATTTAAGACTTCTCAGCTCTCTCTCTTTAGAAGACACAATACAGCATAAAGAACTCAAAACTGCATTCTCTGAAACCTATTATTAGAAGATGAACATTACATTCAAGAAAGTAAATTCAGAATGCTCCGCCAGTCCTCTGGTACATTCAGGATATTTTGTTTGTCCCCAATTTCTTAGGACTTGCATTTTTTATGTATTAGAAGAAAATACTTTATACAAATATCCTGAAGACACTTGTTTTTTAAATCAAGAGGCAGCATAGCATAGTGGCTAAATGCCTGAACTTTGAAGGAAACACACCTAAGTTCAAATCCATTTACTGTGCAACCCTGATCAAGCAGAATGTAGTAGTGAAAATGATCACTATGACTACACAAATCAACTTGAGTCAATCTCACAAACACAGTACTGAGATTAAAAAATGAGCTGCAGAAGAATACACAGAGTATGACACCATTTATATAAATTTAAAAACAGTACTCTACTGCTTAAGGATACAAACATATGTAATAAAAATACTAAAATGCCTGAAATGTATAATCACTCTTTAGAACAGCAGTTACTCCTAGGTAGGGGGAAAGACAATGTGAGCAGGAACAGTTAGTGGAGGAGTTGAGTTTCAACTGTACTAGCTATGTTTCATTTCTTAAAAGAGTGATGGGGGAATGACTCTTCGTTATAATATTCTTTATAATTGTATGTCATATATTTCAAATCAATTTTTCAGAGAAAACACAGTAATCATGAGGATTAACATTTAGCAACAGGAAAAAGTGCTGGTGGATTCATGTTAAGAAAAAACATTACAATGTTACTATGCTAAAAATGTGTCTTCTCAGAGCCTAAATCAATGCATGCCATAGACCAGGCTCTCAATAGAGATTTGTTGAATTAATGAAAGAAAACAGATTTTTGTGTTTTGTATTAGACTAAACTTTACATACAAACTTAATAAAACAGCAGTAATAAAAAAAAATTGTGAAAAAGAGGGCTTCCCTGGTGGCTCTGTAGTTAAGAATCTGCCTGTCAGTTCAGGGGACACAGGTTCGAGCCCTGGTCCGGGAAGATCCCACATGCTGCAGAGCAACAAAGCCCAGGCACCACAACTACTGAGCCTGTGCTCTAGAGCCCGTAAACCACAACTACTGAGCACATGTGCTGCAACTACTGAAGCCTGCAGGCATAGAGCCCATGCTCCACAACAAGAGAAGCCACCGCAATGAGAAGCCCACGCACTGCAACAAAGCGAGTAGCCCCCGCTCGTCGCAGCTACATAAAAGCCCACATGCAGCAACAAAAGACCCAACGCAGCCAAAAATAAAATAAATAAATAAATATTTTTTTTAATTGTGAAAAAGACTAGTAGAAAATATAGAAAATGATAATGTTTAGGTCCATATAGTGAAATTACAGAATTTTTTCTTCATTTTTTAGTACCTTGAAATGCCCTCTAATGTTAACACAACTTTTGTAAGTTAAAATTATAGTTTTTTTAATTAATCAGGTAAACCAAAATATAGATCACTGGCTTCCTCTCTAGAAAAGTATTTTTCAACTGTAGTCCATGAACATTAGCGTCCTAAGTAGATAAAATGAGTTTTATTTTCAATAATGGAACATATGGTATTCTATATCTCCTTCTTGGAAAACCACAGTACTCATGAGTAAATTAATGCCCCTGAGAAGTCATACAGTAAGGAAACTATTGTATTTAATTCAAGTCAGCCAGGGTTACTTGACCCTGGCATCCTTTTCTGAAGGGTAGTACTAGCATCACATAGGACAGAGTTTGCAAAATGCTATTCTAGTTCTTGCCTGTAAATAAATGTTTATTACATATATGAGACAATTCCCTAGGCTCCCATTCAGCTATACAGGTCAACACAATCCATGATGTACAAAAAGAATTCAAATATAGTAAGAAAACTATAATCAAAAAGAAGAATGGCCATTTGTCTCCCTCATCTTCTATCTTCTCTTAAGCTAACATTCAGTGAGAACTTGCCACATGCCAGGGACTGTTCTAGGTGCATTTTTAGCAGGTAGTAACTAATTTAATCTGTCAGAGGTGAATGCTAAGTAGGACATCTCTGCTCTGTTAAGTCTATGAATCACAACACATTCAAAATATCAATAGTAATATAACTATAAATCCTCCTAAGATGCTTTATCTAGCTTATTTTTGGAGCTGATTAGATTTTTTTCTAAAGTAAAAACAAAACGTAGAAAAATGTCCATATAGTTCTCAATGTATACAGAAACCATAATTTCTCAGATATTAAATATTCAAAATTACTTCTATAATTAACCATTATACATTTACAAACTTAATATTATTTGAAAATTAAAATTCATGTTTTTAACTATATTTTCTAAAATATTTTGCAATACCTTTAATATTGGAAGAGTTTCCACACTCCCTTTTGGAGCCCCAAGGGATTCACTAGTCCCTTTCCTTAAAGGTATATCTGAAAAATAGAGAGAAAGAAAGAGAGGAAAGAAGGAAGGAAACAAGGAAGGGGAGGAGGGAGGGAGGGTGAGAGGGAGGGAGGGAGGGAGGGAGGGAGGAAGGGAGGGAGGGAGGGAAGGAAGAGAAAAAGGAAAATGAGGAGAATAAAAAGAGGAAAAATAGGAAGAGGAGGAGGAGAGAGTAGGAGAGAGAGAGGAACAAAGAGAAGGAAGGACCAGAGAAAATAAAAGGATGAAAGAGAAAAATGGAAATATAACAGTGAATCATAATCATAAAGAACATTACGCTAGTTATCTTTTCACCCATGATTTCAGAAATGATTCAACACTTAGAAGTTGAACAACAAATTATTTCTTCCACATAATTACATTTTGTCTTTATATAAGTCAATTTAAAAGCATCTTGTAGTGCTCGCTTTGGCAACACATATACTAAAATTGGAATGATACAGAGAAGATTAGCATGGCCCCTGTGCAAGGATGACACACAAATTCGTGAAGCATTCCACATTTTTAACACAGTATTATGAAGCAATTATACTCCAATAAAGATCTATTTAAATAAATTAATTAAATAAACTGAACACTATATTCAACTGTACACTTGAGTTTGAAATACAATCAAGATAATAAACCTATCCATCACTCCTAAAAATAAATAAATAAATAAATAAAAGCAGCTTGGAATACAACAAACCAACTCAAAAAGCTTGATTATCAGCAAGGTTATATTATGGTAAAGAGATTGGTCTTTCTATATATTCTATAGAAAGTCCACTGAAAAGCATTCAGCAAGTAACAGTAAATTTAGACAAATGTCAGAAAAGTCTGGCTTGAATTAGAATATAAATAATAAAAATGTATATGGCAATGCTAGTTTCCTAGTCTAAAAATTATTCAGTAATTCCAATTAGACAATGAATTATTTAATAAACAGATGAATAAATAAACATCTTGAAGCAGATTATCATAATTAACATACAAAAAATGACTTGAACTTTGTGTTTAATGTGCCAATATGATAATGAGAATAACATTGTTGTAAAAGTTATAAAAATTTATATGTCTAAATGGGGACAACTGCTCATGACATAAATGTAGATGTTTTCAAATTTACAAATGGACTGTGCTCTAATATTGATTAGTTCTTTAGAAATGAAACATTTTAACAAAGGATCAGTATAATGAATTGTATTTAGCCCATTTATAATTGAAGAATATAAAACAATAGTCTCCCAGAAATAACTAGTAAACAAAATAATAAAATTGAATAAGAAATAGACTTTTTTTAAAAAAGTAATCATTGGACCTTTTGCTTCCAGTAACAGATAATCTGGAAACATTCTGCTGGCTAGGAAACTAGAAAAATACACTTTTTTTTTTCATCTGCAAGCTAAGATGCTAATTTCAATACAGAGCCAGGATCTTGGGAAGGAAGTAACCTCCAGATCTTGGGAAGAGAGTCCAGGAGGACACAGCAACAGAGATTGGTATCCAGGGCCCACCAAGGGTGAAAAGCCAAAAGGGGCCACATCCTAGGAGTCAGAGTAACTGAAAATAGGTTGAAGAAAGAGCATCTCAGCTTTAAATTATCTTAATCTCTCAAATTGGAATAATGGGACCCCGGAGTAGTAGTGCCTTCATGCATCTGGTAAAAGCAAGCATAAATCTTCCCCGGAAGAACAGATCATCTAAGGCTTTAAATTACTTTTACAAAATATTTAGCAAATATAGTATCTACCACATAATCAAAAATAACCAGAGTAACCAAACAGTCGATGAAGTAAGTTCTTCACTTAAGGTATCAACAGAATAAATGCAGATGGAATGACAGAAGTTAGAAGCCCCTCCTGGCTTACTTACCCCTCCTCCAGTAGCCTTCAACCAATGACAGATAAAGGTACAAATACCACAACCTCCCAGTTCTCTGAGGCATGTTCTATACAGTCTCCTAGAGGTCCCTCGTGGGAATAAGCCCTGTACCCACAAACAGCAGCCTTCTCATGAACTTCCTGTACCTTATATTCGCTTCCTTTCCTTCTCTGTCTCATTTCACCCCACCACCCTGCTTCCCTGGATCGCATTCCAAATAACTACTACACTCAACTCCTTGTCTCAGAATCTGCTTCTGGGGAAAACAACCTAGGAAAAGAGTCAAGCTGACAACACCTGAACTCACCGGTAAATCTTTGCATCATAACAAGTGGGACAACCAGGCATTGCATGGCTCCTGATGCAATGCAATAGGGAGTATGCATGAAGTATACTCGCCCAAAAAAAAATAAGATGCTGGCAAGAATACTTTTTGAAAATGTATCACTTGAATACAAGCAACCTGGTAGATCTAATTAGCAGGTAGAGAAACAAGTTAATCAACACCACAAGAATAGAAACAGCCAAATCCAGTATGTGGGAAATCCTACAGGGGGATAATTCAATTTCTTCAGGAGTAAGGAGAGGGGGAGCTGCTACAGGTTACAGAGAGAGACTTAAGAGACACATAAGAAAATAAAATGTGTGGGACTGTTTGGATCCTGATTGGAACAAACCAACTTAAGACATTTTTAATACAATCAGGGACACAGGAATTTTTTACTTATTTTGTAAGGTGTAATAACAGTAACATGGTGGTTTTATAAAAAGAAAACAAAACCTTATCTGTTAGATAGATAGACCAACACACAACACATACACTGTATATGCTAAGGTATTTGCTGGTGAAATGACATAATGTCTGCTTTTAAACACTCTGGGAAAAAAGCAAGTATTGTCAGGAGAGATGAAATAAGATTAACAAAATATTCATAATTATTGGTACTGGATGATGCATACTCAGTGACTCATTTCACCTCTCTATATTTGAAATTCTACATAATAGAAGTTTTTAAAAAGGGAAAAGCTTTTTAAGACAGGATGTGTCAAAAACATGACTTCAAGCCACTGAAAGTGTTAGATAGCAAGAGACCTCTAACCAGTGGTCCTCAAGTTTTGACGTGTATCAAAATCTCCTGGTAAGCTAATGAAGACCAGGAAGGTCCAAGCTAGTTTAAGTATGATAAGAATTTTTAACAAGTTCCCGAGTGATACTGATACCAATCAAAGTGTGAGAACTATGGCTGTCAAATTCCATCTGCAAAGCTGCACTCAACAACCGAGAATAGGCAGAGGCAGATTAGCAAATCTCTGAGAAAACAATTATTACAATCATTATTACCAAATCCCTCACACGTCACACACACTCTGTAAATGGGGTGAAATAGGAAAGTAGACACCCACATGTCTCCCCCACCTCATTTTCTATATGGGAGTTACCTAATGAAACAGATAATTCAGGGGTTCAACCACAGGCAGAAGAAAGAATGAGGAGGGCAGACCAATCCTCTGAGAGAAGTCACCTCCTGGAAGGAGAACAGAATAATGGCAGGAAGGGGTTGGGACAGGGAGAGGAGGAGAATGAGTGGGAAATGGAGCAAACAGAGGAAGAAGATAAGAAGAGAGGCAACAGAATAAATGAAGAAAGAAGGAGAATTTTCAAAGGAGGGAATCAGAAGAGAGACTTAAAAAGGAGACAAAAGGTAGAAGGCCATGGATTCATTCAACAAACATTCATCTGAGCTCCTCCTCTGTGTCAGGCAATGTGCTGGTACCAAGGATAAAACGGTGACCTGAACACGCTCTCTTCCTTCATGAAGCATCACTCTAGTGGGAAATGGAAGGGGAGGGAGTAGGATAAAAGGGAGGAGAGAAAAGAAAAAAGGAAGAATGGGGGAGGGAGAGAGACAGGGGTAGGTGGACATGAGGAACGGAGAAGGGAAACATCTGAGTGAAGACAAGACACAAAGAGTTTCATCTGCCACTGAACCACAGAGCATATGACCTTTTTTTAACATCAACTTGGTCAAACCTATATCATTTCTATCTTTGATTATAAATCATCACTGAAGCACAATACTGAAATGCCTAGTTTCCATAAACAGATGTTAACCAGTAGTACGATTTATACTTATATATTCATATGTATATATATATTAATGACCTCATATTTTTTCATTCAATATTTTACCTAGAAATTTTTTAAATTTTCTTCTTGGGTTTCCTAAAGACTCCAATATTTCACTTAATCGTAATGCGACCTCTGCCACCACCACAACATCAATGTCTTCCATTTTATAGCAGTGAATTATTTCATTTATCTGCCACAGAAGATAAACCCACTAAAAAGAGAAAATACACAGTATAATCAATTGAAAGTAACTACATTGTAGAAAGAGTCACATTTTGTAAAACTTAGTACTTCCTTGAAATCACCATCTTCTAATCATATGGAATACTATACAGGTACTCCTTATTAGTTGATCTTAATTATAAATAATATAAAGATCAATAATCCTAATAACATGATATTTAATGATCTATCTGTTGATATAAATTCACAAAGAAGATTTACTTAAGCTTATAGTCTGCATATCTATAGCCATAATGGAAAATTTATCATATGGTTTATATATAAATATATATATATATATATATATATATATCAGTGAAGATTATCTGTATCTTCAAAATTCTCATTCTCCCTTCAAAAAGCAGCGGTTAAGATCACTATCAAAGGCATCCAAAATAGTGAGGGGGAAGCAGATGTTTCAAGTTCCATGCTGGGTGCCTTGGAAGCTGTCTTTCATGTCTATAACCCCAAAGCTTAGCACATAAAATTAGCCATGACGGTTTGGGAGCTAAAATGAGAAAACATTTATGCACCCACATCATTAGTTTATTAAACTATATGATAAAATCATGCCCATGCAACCTTATGTAGCTAATCTTAGGAGGCCTCAGAATCATAGAAGACTGTGTTACTGTTAAAATATTCTCTCCTAAGTTTCCAGGTTATAATATTCACCTGTTCAACTTTCTCCTTTCCAAAGGAGAGAGCTCAAAAATATACTATTGATATTATTACCAAAAAAACTGAAATTCCTTACTTGTATTTTCTATTATTAACCTTCTTAATGAATATATCCAAGTTCATATAACCTTAAACATACTGTATTTACTCCTCCCTTAAAAACCTGAAACACCTCCCTGCTTCCCAAAATTAAATTGAGGCAGAAGTGCAGGGAATACACTTAAAGGAAAGGCTCACTCACCACTACATTTAAAGAATAGTATTGACAATTATGAGGGTGGGTAAATAGGGAAAATTTAGGTTTGAAATGTGCATCACAAATTAAATTAGCAATAACAAAAAGCATATGAAGAGAAACAAAAAGGAATACTTTATTAGTACTGATTTTCTGGGTGAATTTTGCATAGTCATTTCCAGACACATTGACCCGCTGAATTCCTACTTTGCACTTCTGCCACAGGAACATTATCATGTCCACAACGATTTCTTTATCAGGCTGAGCATTCTGAAAACAAAAGTGGTAAAGTAAATTGATAAGAACAGTAAGATACAGAGATATAGGTATACAACATTTAATGTGTGCCAGGCAACATTCTCAGAGCTTTATACTTATTGCAGTGAACTGAATGTTTGTGTCAACTCAAAATTCTTATGTTGAATTCCTGACTCCCAAAGCAATGGTATTAGGAGGTGCCTTTAGGAGGCAACTGGTAGGAGGGTGGGGCCCTCATGAATGAGAATAGTGCCCTTATAAAAGGGACCCCAGAAAGAGAGTGAGAGACTCCTTTCTGCCAAGTGAAGACACAGCAGGAAGACAGCCACCTATGAACCAGGAGGCAGATGACGCCTTGATTTCTCAGCCTCCAGAACTGTGAGAAATAAATGTTTGTTGTGTAAGCCAACCAGTCTAGGGTATCTTTGTTATAGAAGCTCAAATAGACTAAGACATATACCAGCTCATTTAATCCTCATAACAACCTATGAAGTGAGTACTATTACTATCATCCCCACTTTACAGATGAGCAAACTGAAGCACAACAAGATGAAGTGGTTTTACATAAGATAAAATGAAAGAAAATAGAAGAGCCAGGATTCAAACCCAAGAAGTCTAGCTCTAGAGACCTCATTCTTAACTGCTCTAGGCTACTTGACCTCTCTAAAAAGAATAGTTCCAAATACTTCTAGGCAAGTTATATAAACCTACCAGTTTCATCCAGATTTGAAGTGTGTATATACTTCTTTCTTTTTAAAATTTTGGTATTAAAATAATAAAGAAGGGACTTCCCTGGTGGCGCAGTGGTTAAGAATCCGCCTGCCAAGGCAGGGGACACGATTCAATCCCTGGTCCAAGAAGATCCCACATACTGTGGAGCAACTAAGCCTGTGCACCACAACTACTGAGCCTGAGCTCTAGAGGCCATGAGCCACAGCTACTGAGCCCGCGTGCCACAACTACAGAAGCCTGCACGCCTAGAGCCTGTGCTCCACAACGAGAAGCCACAGCAATAAGAAGCCCGCGCACCGCAATGAAGAGTAGTCCCCACTCGCCGCCAACTAGAGAAAGCCCGTGTGCGGCAACAAAGACCCAACACAGCCAAAAATAAATAAATAATAATAAAGAACGGAGAGGTGGAGAAACTAATAAGGGGAAAGGGAATGGGGAGCTGGGAAAGGTCATGAACAAAAAGAAAAGAGAGACATGAAGGAACTAAACTGAACATCACACTGGATATCAACAGATGACCCAAATCAAGTATATCTCCTCTCAGTTCAGTTACTTTGGCTCTTTCCAAAAGGAAAATAAAGTTATTCACTGTATATGAACTAGAAAGATAATGAGTTTATGATTAAAATATATCAAACCTCGAGCTCCTTTGGGGCAGCTCTAAGCCTTATTTCACATATGCGGGACCTCAGTACAGTGCTTGGAAACATAACAGAGCTCAAAAAATGTTTACTGAATTGAACTGAACTAAGATACACATGGTTTTTTAAAAAGCAGAAAGATGAAAAATGTATGCACTTTTCAGCCTTGATTGGAATTTTTTGGTTTGGTTTGCCCACGATAATAAGTATATTTGCTATCAAATACCTTTCTTTCAAAAATTAAACACCTGTCACAGGTTATAACAAACTAATAAATGAAGGAATAGAAAATATTATAAGAGTGGAACTTCTCGAGTCCCTTACTGTGTTTCACTTGCCTGAACAATAGTTAATATAATGCTCTATAATTGTGGTTTTCAAACATTTTTTTATAACAGTAAAACCAAATTTTCAAAGGAAATTCCCTCAGAATCTCAAAAACTAATAGGAACAGCTTAGGGTGTTACGGCCTAAAGCTGGCTCCTGAGGAGCCTCAAAGAAGCTCTGGTTGCGGGGGGGGGGGGGGGGTCCCTGGAATTCCGTTTAAAACCAGTACTATACTAGTTTTGTTAAATATCCATACCCACAAATCATCATTTCTTAATACCGGCCATTGTGTGCTAAGTGACTCCAAATAATAACCAGACTTTGTACTCAGGGACTGGAAAACAGTATTTTAAGAATATTAACTCTCACTAAAACCACTGCCTCATTTCCTTCATCATTAGAAATATAGCTAATCTCCTCAGTGCTTTGTGTCCACCTAGAGGGGTGGGATAGGGAGAGTGGGAGAGAGAAGCAAGAGGGAGGAGATATGGGGGTGTAGGTATACATATAGCTGATTCACTTTGTTATACAGCAGAAACTAACACACCACTGTAAAGCAATTATACTCCAATAAAGATGTTTTTAAAAAATGCAAGAAAGAAGAAAAACTATACATATATACAAGAAAAAAATAAGAAAATCATATGTTAGAACGAGTCTTAAGTTTAAGAATAAATCTGGCAAAAAAAAATATATATATATATAGCTAGCCTTAGAATTTCCCAAGAAGGAAGAGACTGACACCCAAAATGATGACAATAATAAAAACAAATTTAAAATTACAAGTCAGGGTATAAATTGATCTCTTCTTCTAATGATTAAACAATACAGAATTTCAGCAAGGTGAAATTCCTGTGATTTTTAAATCTGGCTTTAAATTAAGCAAAAGAGCCTCCTTTGACGCTATTACAAATTATCCAAAATAGCTTTTTCACCTGTGGAGAGCCACAGACACAGGAATACAAGGTTGCCGCCAAATGGAAAATGTCTTCTGAATATCCACAAGTCTTCACAGAAGTATCTCAATTTATAAAATACAGGAAAATGAAACAAAAAATTTCGTTATAAAATTTCAAATAGAAAAGGCATAGAAACACAGAAATTCTACAAAAGTGACATAAATGATATCTGGGCAAATAGTATATCAATAAGACACTTTAAATGCTTCTGTGTGAAAACTAATCTAAGTAGGCTCTAATTCAATTAAAATGGACTATTAATATTTTCATTAATCTGCAATCTGTATGCCAACTATGTCCATAATGGAATTGAGAAGGTTTATAATATTAAAACATATAGGGCAGTTGAAATAAAAATAACAAAGGTATCTATTCAGAAACCATTAGAAGAAAAAACAAAAGGCATCATTACTTGGTACAAATTATTTACCACAATTTAGCAGCCATTCAATGCCTTAAGAATATGATAAAACATAAAAGTATAGGATTAAATAATTCTCTAAAAAACAGAGGCTGCAGATTTTCAATTATATACACAATGACTCTTAAGACGTAAAAAGTTTTAGAATGGAAAACTCTGCATGCTGGAAACAGAGAGGAGACCACCAACCCTTCCCTTACCAAAGTGAACTGACAGATTTGATTTGCTGCCCTGCTGGCCTCTCACTGATAAGGCAGCAGCTAAGTAGAGCCTCATTCTTCTACTCAAAACCATGACTCGAAATAAAATCCAGCATCCTTATAAGGCCTAGGAACCCGCCAGACCAGGCACCCAGCTATTTCCCTGAGCTCACCTCCTACCGCATTCTCAAATGCCGGCACCACCACTAGCATACTCCAACCCTACATGCCTCCTTGCTATTCTTTCAACAATCAAGCACACTCTCACTCAGGGCCTTTACACTTCCTGCTCCCTCTGCCTTGAACATTCTTTCTCTCACCTCACCTGTAGAGAGCATATAAAGTCATCTTAATTTTTCAAAAATGCAAACAAATACTCACCATGAAGAGCAATTTTTTTACCGTAAACTTGACCTCCTTTGTAGTTTTCGAGGGGAAAGATCAAACCTTTGTTTCTCTTTACGTTGATTAAAGGTTCTATTGCAAGAAGAAGAATTAAATCTTTCTCTGCTTTCTTGAACTCTGGATCATCCTGCCTCTAAGAAAAGTATATCCCACGATTAATTACTTCAGTGTCATGTGAATAAAATAAAAACAAAGTAACTATTTTGCATATATTACCTGGAGAAAATCAATAAGCTGCCCAGCTACAGATTCAAATAAACTCCACTCCTCATAAGTAAAAGCTAGTTTTATAAATTTTACAGCAGCATCCACAGAAATAACATTTTTCCTTCTTATAATAAGTTCCAAAAGAGAAGACTTTGGAAAATCAAGCATGCCATCTGCACTGGTATTTGACACTAGAAAAAGAAAGAGAGGGGTCTGGATGTCATTTGTGCAAAGAAATATTTACTAAGTATTAAATGTCAGACACTGCCAGGCTAGGTAAACAACAGAAAAGACGCAAACACAACCCCTACCTTCACAGAGCTCGCACGCAGGTGGGGGCAACAAGGAATCTTAGGGGGCAAATACCTTGGCACTGTGTGGAAAAGTAAGAAAGGCATCGGACAGAGGTTTGGAGTAGGAGGTCGGTCAGGGAAGGCCACCCCAGAGGGAGGAACATGGAATCTCAAAAAGAGAGGATTAGCAAGAGTTGACTAGTGAAACAGACAGCTACAGATTACAGACTGGGAGCTCAGAAAAGAGATCTCAAATAGGGGTATAGCTTTAGAGTCATCATTACATATCCACAGTAAATGCGCAACAGACGGCTGCCTAGGACAGAGCAGCAAGGAACCCCAACAAGTAAGAGAAGGGCCGCGGGAGCAAAGGCTGCAAGGGAGAGCATTTAAAGAGAAAGGAGTAGTCAACAGCAACAACTACTACAGAGAGCAAAGGGAAGAAAAACACTGACTTTCAAACTGAACAATAAGGAGGTTGTCCCTGACACTCTCTGTCCATGACAGAAGACCGCCAAGTACAAGCAGGAAGGAAAGAATCTGGGACAGTGAAAACAGACAACTCCTTCAATAAATCTGACTCTAACAAGAGGAAGAAATACAGGGGAGGAAGCTGGATAGGGATGAAGGGCAGTCTGCAGAAATTAGGCCCAAAGACCTAAAGAGGAAGAGAAGGAACATTCCTTCCACTTTAATGACAGACAGTAGATGAAGGTAAATTTTCAGGTGTGGGTGAAGGAAGTCAAGAGAATTCTCCTCTGAGATCTCGTACCTTCCTTGTGAGGAAAAGAGGAGCCCAAACTGCAGCACAGAGGCTCCTTGCCCTCAGATGGGTGCACACATGCACACACACAAACGCACAGCCTAAGCTCACTTACATGATCATGATGATGTTACAAACAATTTTATGAAAATTTTAAAATATAGATAAAATCAAAGTACTATTTACCAAACAGAAGATTTTTTTTAAATGAAAAGAAATTCTAAATCATTTTATATCTATGGAAGAAATGTAATCCATAGTTAAAAACATTTCCACAAAGAGAATTCCAGGTCCAAATGCCTTCACCAGCAAATTCAAACATTTGAGAAGAAATAACACAAATCTGACACAAACTCCTCCAGATAATAGAAAAAGAGGGCAGAACTCTCAACTCTTATTATGAGGCCAACATGACCTTGAGAGCAAAACCCAAAAAGGATATTATAAGAAAGGAAATCTCTCTCATGAACAGAGAAGCAGAAATATTAAACACTAGCAAGAAAATCAAGCAATATATCAGAAGGATAATCCTCACTGCCAGATTAAGTTTATTCCAAAAATATGGAGTAATTAAAAATTAGATAAGCAATCAATGTAATGTACCACATTAATAGAAATAAAAGACAAATCCATTCGATTAACTCAATAAATCTCAATAAACCCGTAAAAAAGGTTTTGATAAAATTCAACAAATATTCAGGATTGAAAACATACAAAACTCTTATTAAACCAAGAATAAAAGAAACTTCATTAATCTCAAACTGTGTATCCAAAAATATCCTTCAGCAAATATCAAAATTAATGATAAAATACTGAAAGCTTTCCATCTGAGATCATAAATGAGACAAGGATATCTGCTATCACCACTTCCATCCCATGTTTTACTGGAGAGCCTATCCAGTGCAAAATAAGTCAAGAAATGCAAGAAAGAAGAAATTAAAAGGTTAAGAATTGGAAAGAAACATAATTGTCATTATTCACAGATCATATGATTGTATACATAAAAAATCCAAAAGAAAATCTACTAATACATTATCTGAATTATCCATTGAGTCTAGCAAGGTTGCTGAATTCAAGATCAATAAAAATCGGTATCAGTTTCTTAGGTATGGACTACCGTGCTAAAATTTTTGTTATTCATGTTCTACCATAAAATATTATTTTAACAACATATTTACTTATTAAAAGTTCTTTTCCTGCTATAAACAGTTCTGAGACAACATCACGAACTTCTACTTCATCTGTAACAACAGGTCCAGTTTGTAGTGTTCGCCGATTTGAGTCAGAGAGAGCCTCCAAGACAGCCAGAAACCGGGATGCAGTACTATCAAACATCTCATCCAACAACTGTTCTGTGACAGTACGTGGCCACAGCAACTGGAATTAAAAAAAAAAAAAATACAGCTCACTTTTTAAAAGTTCCGCGATGTTTGACAGTATAAGGCAAAGACAAGTAAGGTGTGCTTCATTAACGCTAAAAGAGAGAGTGGTTGGTCTGTTGATGAGAGATGGCTGCTTTTATGGTTTTCATTTTTTGAGGTGTCACTCCAGACTTTATTAAAGTTTATTTATGTCATGCTGCCATTACATCAAAAACGTCACCATCTCTTTATATGTTTGTGTTTCCAGAGCAGCCTAAAAAGGCTGTTTATTAATAAACGGCAGCATCAGTCTCTATATGGTGTCTAGTACCTCCATGACAGCCTTTAGGAACTGATACTCAAACTTTGGTTGCCTCAAAATCTCTCAGGAGCTCTTTTTAGATTCACAGACCAAATCTCCAGAGATTCAGTGAGTCTCGGTGGGACATTTTTAGTAAACACTGGAGGTAATTCTAGTGCAGAAGGTCCCCAAACCCAAATTTGAAACACTATTTTATAGTATAAATAACAGGTCTTATGGTAGCTAACTCTAAAAAAGAGTTGACCAGCTGTATACAAGTAAGCCAGAGCCAGTTAGAGCCACGTGCAAATCCCTAGCCACTGTGCTTTGTGTTGGCCCAGAATGATTTCACCCCAAGCAGATGGCCTGCCTCCACACTTTAGTCTTCTCTCTGACAAATGACCTGTTCTCTGTACTTAGATTACCAGGAAACAAGAAAGGTAGCTCTAGTTGGCTTTTCTAGAATCCATGTCCAGTTAGAGGATATCCATATTTCCCACAATTTCCTTGCTCCATTCCTCTTCCTGGGGCAAAGTCAGAAAGACGGAAAAGCAAAAGCAGGGATAAAGCTGCTTTGGACTTTTTTTCCCCAAACAAAAACTTCCCTGCTCATTAGCTTCCATGTGATTTCAACCCTTAGGTTAACTGACATGTTAAAAACCTCAGTAAAGCTTAAGCTTCATGCCCTGCCCTCTCTTGCTTTACAAACAGACGTCAGGGTTTCTTCTAAGATGTTTGCTATGGGTTAAAACAGAGCTTTAAAAAATTATATTTAAACAGCATAATAAACTTTCTAATAATTAGAAGTATTCAAAATGAAATGGTAAAACGTAAATAAATTACAGTGAAACTGTTTTTTAAAATATCCTAGAAAAACTAGCAAAAAGTGAACTAGAGCTATAGATTTACCATAGCTATAGATGAATAACAAGCAAAAGATTTTAAAATATAAATATTTAAAAGACCTACAAAAAAATATTTAAAGGAAACGCAATTAAAAAAACACTGGATTGGGGCTTCCCTGGTGGCGCAGTGGTTGAGAGTCCGCCTGCCGATGCAGGGGACATGTGTTCGTGCCCCGGTCCGAGAGGATCCCACATGCCGCGGAGCAGCTGGGCCCGTGAGCCATGGCCGCTGAGCCTGCGCATCTGGAGCCTGTGCTCCACAACAGGAGAGGCCACAACAGTGACAGGCCCACGTACTGCAAAAAAAAAAAAACCCACTGGATTGTCAAGTATGACAAGCAAAATATTAATCTCTATAAAAACAATAAGCCTGGTGGTGGGACGAACTGGGAGATTGGGATTGACATATATACACTAATATGCATAAAATAGATACCGAATAAGAACCTGCTGTATAAAAAAATAAAATTCAAAAAAAACCTGTAGGCATAATGAAAAAAGAAATGAGCCTATTCAAATACATTTTAAAAATTAAAATCTCTAGTAGATAAATGGTCAAAGCTGTAAAAGATAATTCATCTGAAAAGAAAATATAAAGAGTAAACACAAATATAAGGGAAAGTTGGATCAAAATAATAGTTAAAACAAGCCACTTTATGAAAACTGAATTATTTTTAAAATTAAGAAATAATAATATCAAAATGATAATAGCCTGTGGTGGAATTGGTACATGTGGGCTGTCACCTTGGAGTACTTGTTTCGGAAATCGATTTGGCAATATATATCAAGAGAAATAAAAATGTTTGTAACATTATTCAAATTCTATACCTTGAATTTTACCCACAGGAAATAAAAGAAAGAAAAAATAATATACCTGAAGATGTTGATTACAGCAATATTTATAACAGCAAAGAATGGGAAAACAACTAAATTACTAGTAATAAAAAGTATTAGACAAATCCTGGTACATGTACTGCATAGAGTATACTAAACCATCTTTTAAATTGTCAAGATGGATGAGAAGCTGAATGATATAACCCATGCAGTCAGTTCCAACCCTAAACACCATGGCTTCCATGCCATCGGTGCCATAAGATGTATTATGTTAATTCCCCAACATAATACATCCACCCCATTCAAGCTCAGTTTCTCACTGTCTCACTGTCCACCAAAAGTCGTTGCTTACTTTTGCTTCCAAGCTATGTTCATGCTCTTGTCCTTTACTTAGAATGTTTTCCCCGCTTCTCCCTGTCTAATCAAATCCCGCTTGTTATTCCAAAGCCATTCAAAAAAGAACTTCAGGGCTTCCCTGGTGGCGCAGTGGTTAGGAATCTGCCTGCCAACACAGGGGACACGGGTTTGAGCCCTGGTCTGGGAAGATCCCACATGCTGCAGAGCAACTAAGCCCGTGCGCCACAACTACTGAGCCTGCGCTCTGGAGCCCATGAACCACAACTACTGAGCCCGTGCACCACAGCTACTGAGGCCCGCGTGCCTGGAGCCCAAGCTCCGCAACAAGAGAAACCACTGCAGTGAGAAGCCTGCGCACTGCAATGAAGAGTAGCCCCTGCTCGCCACAGCTAGAGAAAGCCTGCGTGCAGCAATGAAGACCCAACACAGCCAAAAAATAAATAAATAAAAGAAAGAAAGAAAGAACTTCCACTTCATCTTTTCTATGTGCCACCACTCTTGAACCACAGTAGGCCTTCGATACATGGCTACTGAATGAATGAATGAAAAATAAATAGTAATAGCTCATACAACTGAGGACCTACCATGTGCCAGGAACATTCTAAGGGCTTTACATGTAACTCATTTAATCACCACCATTATTTCCTTCTTACTTCTTATCACAAGCTATAATTTACTTATTTATTTATTATGTAATTTTTCCACTAGAAGGTAACCTCTACGTATCTTGTTCACAGAGCAGGTACTTTAAAAATATGTATTGAATGAATCACTAAATGGTCAATCACTAGAAGTCTGAATTAGCAGTCTTATAAAACAATCCTTTGAAAGTCAAAATGATTCACTGTGAGTTAACAACTGTCCTATGAACTCAGAAATTTTCTGTAAAATAGATTTAACGCACACTGAAATACTTTCGTTTGTAGAAACAGTAAAACGATTTCATAAATTTAAAGCAGAACATTCTGCAAAATATGCCTCCTGCTCTCTAACGAACACTATATATAGCATTACTACTTAACAATACCAGATGCAGGCTATTCAACAGCTCATCCAAGGAATTGTCTATAATTTGGCAAGCTACCACCCCCACCAATTACATACCACTGGTCAATAAGGGATATGATTTAAAAGGAGGTACGAACTACATGCCTGGGATCAGTACTCAATTTATCTCAGAGGCACTAAGTAGCAATAGAAAGCTACCATGTCCAAATAATATTTGTATTTAAATATGATTTATTTAAAAGAAAAAAAAAAGGGCTTCCCTGGTGGCACAGTGGTTGAGAGTCCGCCTGCCGATGCAGGGGACACGGGTTCGTGCCCCGGTCCGGGAAGATCCCACATGCCGTGGAGCGGCTGGGCCCGTGAGCCATGGCCGCTGAGCCTGAGCCGTCCGGAGCCTGTGCTCCGCAACGGGAGAGGCACAACAGTGAGAGGCCCGTGTACCGCAAAAAAAAAAAAAAAGAGCGAGAATTCCTCTCAAATATTATAAGAAGAAATGAGGAAAGAGAATGGCAGTCACTGGAGTAGTTAGAATACACTGAGCTAGAGACCTGGGTTCTGGTTCCGGTGCCACCAGCAGCTGGCTTAAATACTCTGGGCTTTATTTTCCCCGTCTGTAATAGAAAAGGACTGAACCAAATGATTTCTAAAATTCCTTCCAGGTTCTGAGATTCTACTACTCTTCTGTCAGAAAGTGCTCATTTTCTTCCCCCTCACTTTCATTTTCAGTCCCAAAGAAGCTCACAAAAGAGAGTTTACAACTGTCTAGAATGATCAGGGAACACTTCAAAGAAATACAGAGCTTGGACTTAAGGAACACTGAGATTCAGAATGGCCAGGGAGAAGACAGTGGGAGAAGGAGAAAGGCAGAAGGGAGAAAGGGCAGGGGATCCCACAGGCATATCTATGCCCCACTCCTCTCCCTGGGAGCCCTTAGTGCTGTTGGCCAAACACACCTGTGGCCAAGAGGGGCCATGTGAGGAGTTCTGAATATGTTAGAAAGGAGGCTGCTGTCACTTCCATGCTGAGCATCACTGCCTGTGTGAGGTCCTCCAGAGCTCTCTTAGGTGCCCTCTGGCAGAACGACCCGGCAATTTTCCAAATGAGGACTGCTCCTCAACCTGGCCCTGAGCATCGGTCATGAGCAGAGCTCCTGGTAACTATAATAATGTTTGACTCCAGTGGGAAATAAATTGCTTTAAGCCACTGAGACATGGGGGTTTTTGCTGCTCCAGTATAACGTACACCCTAAACGCTCCCAAAGGTGAAACCAGAAGCTGATAAGAAAAGGTGCCTCCACCTCTTCTCCATCCTCAATGCCTTTGAAGCTGACACCAAGTGGTCAAAAGGCCTCTGCAGCACCACTCAGAAGCCTGTGCATTTGAACCTTTCCCAGGCTCTTCAGATTCTTGGCCTTTCATGTTACAAAACTGGGATTGTAGGAAGGTACAAAAGCTTTGAGAAAGGGATGAAGCAAGGCCGCATCCAAATTGGGAAGGCATTCTTCTATTTGCCACTGGTGCAGGGATTAGGGGGCAGGATTTAATACTTAGTGTTTAGGCTTAAAAGACAGAGAGGTATAACACAAACGCACTGCAAAAAGAGTCTAAAACAGAGAAGACGTTCTGAGACTTACAGTTTGTGCTTCCCTTAGGTTAACTCTTATATTTGGTCTAAAGAAACTTTTGTTTTTTCTTCTAGATTCGAATACTCCCCTTTTGAAGATCATGACTGCCATCTGCCTCAAAAAGAAGAATTACATATGAAGTAACAGTGGGATGTACTTCTCAACTACTAATATTAAGTACTTAATCATTTGTAGAGTACAGTAAATTTCTGTTATTTCATGAAATTTTTATACCTTTATCGTGGCCTCTCTATAATATCCTCTGGATTCTTCCTGTGACTGTGAGGAACTCATTAATTCCAGTTGCCTTAACTCATCAATTTTAGCCAAAGCACGCCGAGCAAATGCCTACATGCAATTAAAATAAATTTAATTCATAGTAAGTTAGAGTATAGTGATTAAAAATGTATCAAGGCAGTATGTTTTATTCTCCCAGACATTTGATTTAATTGGTGAATTAAACTCTATGCTGAGGCTGATTCTTTAGAACATGGTAGCTATCCGGTCAATCATTCCCGAGAAGCACCACTAATTTCTGTAAGTCTAAAGTTAATAAAATGTTGGATATACTAACTTTATGAATTAATTCAAGAAGTAAGGAAAGTCAAATTCTGGGCTAAACAGCAGCTTCATACAGATGATCACTTCTCTGGCATCGTACGCACGTACACACACACACACACACACACACACACACACACACACACACACACACACACACACCCCTCCTCAGTGCTCTTGTCAAATTCTAACCTTTCTACCAAAACAAGCTGTATTATCTACTCAATTTTTCACACTGTCTACTAAATTGTGAGGTCCTTAAAGGGTCTTATTCATTTTTGGATTTCCAGTACCCAACATATAGGAAGTATTTATTAATATATGAGGAAAGGAAGCAGGCTAGCTTATTTAATCAGCTCACCATTATTATAATTCTTTAGCAATAACAGCAAAACAAGTTCAATTCATGCAATTTATTTTACTAGTTCTTTGAAGTACTTTATTTATAATTTATGATTTTTCATGAAGATGCTTCTAGAACACAATAGTAACATAAAGGGTTACATTTTCCAATAAGAAAAAATTCCAATAGGAATCAAATGGTCAAAACTACGCAAACAGGGCTTCCCTGGTGGCGCAATGGTTGAGAGTCCGCCTGCCGATGCAGGGGACGCGGGTTCGTGCCCTGGTCCGGGAGGATCCCACATGCCGCGGAGCGGCTGGGCCCGTGACCCATGGCCGCTGGGCCTGCGCGTCCGGAGCCTGTGCTCCGTGGCGGGAGAGGCCGCAGCAGTGAGAGGCCCGCGTACCACATACACACACACAAAAAAAAAAAATCATAAAAAAAAAAAAAAAAACTACGCAAACATTTCGATCCCTGATAAATTTAATAGCTATAGAAACATGCCACCACTAGTACACTAAAACTATGCATATATGGTGAGCAGTTTCTAGAATGTATTCTAGGCTAGAAAAAGTATCCCACAAGGGCTGTATTAAGCTGTTCTCCTGCTGAAATCCAACTCACCCTGTACTCACCAAGCTATGCACACTGGTGCAGGGACAGGTTCGCCCAAAGGAAAGTGTGCCTGTTTCTAATTCTCACCAAGACCCCATCCACTGACAAGCCAAGTACCACATACCATAATGAGAGTAGCTGTTTTCATCTGCACAGAGGTGTGGCATAGACCAATAGAAGCCCCAACCAGTTAAGTTATAGTTCAAATATTCAATCAAAAATATATATAGGAAAAGAGGAAAAGTAAGAAATAGAGTATACTAAATAAATGGTGGTAGGAAGCAGAGAAAAGCAAGACAAATGGATGGTAGGTGGCATGGAACACAGTAACTAAACAGAGAAAGAAAGTAGCCTGCATACAAGAATTCAATAAGGAAGGGAAGATATCAGAGATCTGATTCAGAAAAGGAGTAAAGACGGTAGAACTGAATAGAGAATAAAGGGGGAAACAGGAAGTGAAGCGAGAGACCAACAGAATGGAGAAGTCAAGCAAATTTCTGCAAATAAAGCCTGGGACTTTTGTCTTTGCTTCACTGCAATTCTTTGGGTTTTGTTTGTTTTCTTGCCGCTCATCTAAAGAAAAAAATGCTGAATATGTTGTATTTTTAAATACTGGCACCCACAGAGTTAAAAGTAGCGTACCTCTCCGTGAACACCAGCCTGGCAGTCATAGTAGCATTGGCAGACAGCGGTGTAAAGAGTAGCTCTCCACGTCAAGTACCTGATGGACAGAAGTGGGACCGAGGATTCCATACATATACTGGCCCACAGGAGATATTCCAAGGCCTGAGACAGAAAAAGGGCACAATAGAATGTCTTTTCATTTTAAGCTAATAATGCTGATTTTCATTTAATGTTATCAAATTATGAGTGGTGAGCCCAAGTTGCTGACTACTTAAACTAAAAACACCACAAATAATGAGTCAATTTAAAAAATAAGCATTTAAAAGTAAAAGAATTATCTCAAGAACTCAAAATCTCGAGTTAGCCATTTTAGAACGTCTTCCTTCTTAGCTCCTAAAATCCTATGAACTCAGCTTATTTTTATTAACATTTATCAAGTGTCAACAGTAGTCTAGGAGCTAATTCCAACAATGCAATTGTTATCAGCTGGTCTCAAACCAATGTATTATTCTGAAAATAAACTGGCATAACAGGGTAGGGAAAAACAGGAAAGGCTTACAATCTGGGGCCTGTGATACTTAGCAGAAATGGTCCAAGATTAGAATCAAAAAGACCTGGGCTTCAGTTCCAATTTTAACACCTAGTATCTGTGTCATTTTACTTCTCCAGACCTCAATTTTCTCATCTATAAAATGGATATTTTAGCACATCACTGCAGTACTATTATGGGAAGGAGATAATGTACATGACACACTAGGATGATTTTGATTCAATGTAAGCTGCCCATAAATAATGCCTATTACCAGTGTAATTATTCCGAAGGTACAAACTGAAACAAAATTTTGGGGAAGGGTCACCATTGTTATTGGCCCATCCGTTGGAATATATGTAAGAGCCTCTTGTGCTATTCTATCTACAGTTAAAGAACTTTTCCCCACAATCCCAGTGATAATCCTTTTTGGACATATTTTTCCCATAAAGCCCTGGGAAACACTATTTGAAACTGGGAAACACTATTTGATGATATGTATTCTGCAGTTAACTTTGTCAATATTTTCCTTTCTTTGAAAATATTCTAGGGACTTCCCTGGTGGCGCAGTGGTTAGGAATCTGCCTCCCAATGCAGGGGACACAGGTTTGATCCCTGGTCTGGGAAGATCCCACATGCTGCGGAGCAACTAAGCCCATGTGCCATAACTACTGAGCCTGCGCTCTAGAGCCCACAAGCCACAACTATTGAGCCCACAAGCTGCAACTACTGAAGCCTATGCACCTATGCTCCGCAACAAGAGAGAAACCACCACAAATGAGAAGCCTGCGCACCGCAACAAAGAGTAGCTCCCGCTTGCCACAACTAGAGAAAGCCTGCGTGCAGCAACAAAGACCCAACGCAGCCAAAAAAAATATTCTAAAACCTCAAAGGGTAGCCAGGACATGGAAGCAACTTAAATGTCCATCAACAGAGGAATGGATAAAGAAGATGTGGTATATATATATACAACAGAATATTAGTCAGCCATAAAAAAGAACAAAATAATGCCATTTGCTGCAACATGGATGGACCTAGAGATTGTCATACTGAGTGAAGTAAGTCAGACACAGAAAGACAAATATCATATGATACAGCTTATCTGTGGAACCTTTAAAAAAAGGGGTACAAATGAACTTATTTACAGAACAGAAGTCAAGTCATGAATGTAGAAAACCAAATTATGGTCAACAGTGGATAAGGGGGAAGGGATAAAATGGGAGATTGGGATTGACACATACACACTACTATTTATAAAATAGATAACTAAGAAGAACTTGCTGTATAGCCTACTCAATACTCTGTAATGGCCTATATGGGAAAAGAATCTAAAAAAAAAAGAGTGGATATAGGTATATGTGTAACATTCACTTTGCTGTATACCTGAAACTAACACAACATAGTAAATCAACTATACTCCAATAAAAATTTAAAAAAAATAAAATTTCAGACGGTGAATGGACTGCATTGCCTTCACTTGATTGAACATTAGAAGGAATCTGGTCTCTGCTCCACATATTGCTATTAGAACTATTACTGGGATGGAAATAAGAATCTATGAGCAAAGTATCTCAGAATATCAAATTCTAAATTCTATCCATGGAAGTATCAGCCTTAACAAAGCAGTCTCCCAGGACTATTGGGATACTTCCTCACTTGTCTCCTTATCTTCTTAAACACCCCACTTCCTTAAGCATCTTCCTTAATCCACCAGAGTTATCCTTCTAAAATGCAAATAGAGTTGTGTCACTCTTGTGCTTTAAACATTCAATGGTTCCCTATTGTCTATATAACAAAGTCAAACCCTTTATAGGGCTTTTTTTTTTAAACATCTTTATTGGAGTATAACTGCTGTACAATGGTGTGTGAGTTTCTGCTGTATAACAAAGTGAATCAGCTATACATACACATATATCCCCATATCTCCTCCCTCTTGCGTCTCCCTGCCACCCTCCCTATCCCACCCCTCTACGTGGTCACAAAGCACCGAGCTGATCTCCCTGTGCTATGCAGTTGCTTCCTTTATAGGGCATTTACAGGGCACAACCTAGTCCCTGCCTTCCCCCACCCACCCCCATTACTCTTGACCTTGCATAGTATACTTAAAAGCTGGTCCAAAATACTTTCCATTCCACAAAACATCTTAATGGTCCAAATATGCATCTCTGCTCACTCTGTTCTCTCCTTCCCCATAAGACTGAGCTGAAACTCTACCTCCACTATTAGCAGTGGTACTTGGACAGTTAAACTCCACGAGCCTCAGGTTCTTCATCTGCAAAATAGGTATACCAGTAACTGTTTTATAGGATTGTTTTCATTAATACATGCGAAGTGCTTAGAACACAGTAAACACATACTAAGTGTTAGCTTTGCTAATAACAATGAAGACAAAGAAGGAGGAAGGGGGAGCATGGGGAAGACAGAGGAACAGGAGGAGGAGAAGGGGGAGGGAGAGCAGGGGAAAGAGAACTAGCTGTTGAAGAGGACTCTGTTAACATCCCTAAAGAGAAATGCCCTTTGCTTCAATTCTGCCTCTCCTGTAATTGTACTGTATGTATATACATGTGTATCTATACACTGTATACAATTTACATAGATTCTTACATACACATATATATGTCACATCCAGTTGCATTAATATGCTCCTGTGTGTGATTCCAAAACCTTACTCTGATCTCTTTGAAAATAACAACAGTGCCTTTTTTGTTTATATCCCTAGCACCTAGAGCCGTGCCAGGTACCTAGCAGATATTCCCAAGTGTTATTCAATGAATTCACTGAACAACCCTAAAGTCAGCAGAAACAACCAAGGGAGCGTTAACAAGTCGTCTAGATTCTCAAGAAAATAATGATAATAAATTTGGACAACAGAAAAAAGCTCCTCTTCCAATCACAAATTCAGCCTTCAATAACTGAGGAAATAATTAAGGAAAAATAAGTCTGTAGTAGTCAAACCCAATGTGAAAAGGCAAATCATCAAAAAGGTCCAGGAGCTTCACATGTATAAAGCAAACCCATCAGACTGACAAAGCATTTAACAGTAAAAACAGATGAAACACTGGTAACATTCAGACCCTATTACCATCTTTGGAGCCCTCAAAGACAATGTGTATAACACGTGTGCAAGCAGCTCAGCGGACATCTAGAAGAAAAAAGAAGCCTGAAAAGCCAGAACTCTCCACCGTCTGGTCAATTCTGAGTCCAGAGGAAAGGGGGCTGTTGGAAGCAGAGCGGGGTTTGACACAGACTTGTAATATTCTTTGCTATCCGCTGGGAAAGTAAGCTCATCCCACTAGAATGCAAGTTCACCTTAGGAAAGGGCCCTGTCTGTCTTGTTCACACTGTATCCCCAGCCCCCAGAATTTTATCTGGCATGTAGTAAACATGCAACAAATCTCTGCTGACTGACTGACTGAACTTCATTGAAAAGTTTCAGTTCATGATGCTAGACATGGACCTACTTCAGGTAATCACAGGATCAAAGGGTTGAAAATCTATCTAATTTCATCCCCTCCCCAACATCACTAGCACCACCACCTGATGTCCCACACCTTCCCCGCCCATGACTTTCCACCTCCAGTAACAAGGAACATGCCACGTGGCATAAGAAGACAATTCTAAACATGAACTTCTTTAATCTGAAATGCAATCCACCTTGATACACCTCTGGTGCATTCATCCTAGTTATGTCTTCTGGAACAGCACAAGACCACTCAAAACTCAACTTGCAAATCACCGCCTTCCATGAATCTGAAAGCACCTATGCAGCCTGCCCTCTCCCCCAGCTCTCTCTCCAGGAAAAAGATTCCCAAGCACTTCTATACCTCCCAGGACTGCACTTCCCTTTCCCATCATGGTTGGTCTTCCACGGCTTTGCTCCAGGTTGCCAAAGTCCCTTTAAAGTGTGTAACTAGACCATAGTGAAAGGAAACTCCCCCTCCCTGGTTCTGGAGACTATATCTCTACTAAGTTGGCCTGGGGTCGCTTTATGGCTGTGTTTGTTGCTGCTGCTGTCATCGTTTGCTGATTTTGCCACACAACTGATATGGAATTAACAGTCATCAAAACTCTTGAATTCCTCGTATCTGCTGCACAGAAATCTTATTGTGGATTTTTACATTCAGGTTGTTGAATTTGGGGGGAGGTGGAATTAAACCATGTATAAATTCCCCCCCTTTATATCCATGTCTTTCCAAAGCTCTCAGGATTCCTGGTATTAGAAATTTCACATTTCAAAGTAAAAATAGCATCAGTGAACAGCTGTTCACATGATGTTTGGGTTTGGCCTCAGACTTAGCATCAAAGACCCTAAATCACAGATTTTAGTGCCAGAAGGGAGCTTAAAAGTAACCTAATCTGACTCCAAGAGACTAAACTGCTTGTAAGTGACAGAACTGGGGCTGAAATTCAGGTCTCTGGATTCCCAAGGGCAGCAGGATTCTTCCCACTACACAGGGAAACTATGACAAAAAGGAGAAAAGCCATCATTCCACTTAGGGCTCTGAGAAACCATCATTCAGGTTTTAAAGATGAAATGCCATTTCCAAAAAAAAAAACAAACCCTCTTAATTTGTAGCATTTTTTCTTGCCCCTGAATTATTTCTATTAATAAAAACTTGACGATTTCAGGAGGACTATTGTCTTCATTAAAAAAAAAAAAAAAAAGCAACTTTGAAAAACCATATTACAGGAGCCTAGCAAAAGCATGGTTCAGGTGTCAAGTAGGAAGAACACACACACAATCAGCTGAGCCACAGGATGGCACTGCAGCGTCATTTATATCAACTCATACCCTTTGACGGAAAACACCGAGAAGCATTTCAAAGTCTGGACTTGAAGTTTATGTAACCATATGTGGACTGATCTGACAACCACTGTTCAAGCCACACACTTTACCAAACTATTTCAGTTTGGTAAATAGGGAAAACAGAAATCAACATTTTCTTAGAATAAATAGATTCTACTGAATTCTTTAATGTTTGCTGAGTACTATACTACAGTTGTAAATGCCTCAGAAGCAACTACAGCTTTTACCATGAAGGAAAGCAAACTGTCTTATGTCTTTAGGGAAAGAGGCTTAGAGAACTGCCCTCCCTCCATTCGCTAAGCTTATGCTGGTGACCTGCCTCAGCACAAAAGTGCTTCCCATTCGGGGAAAAGCCCTGGCCAGTCTTGGTCTTCAGGATGCCTTCAGTCATGTCAGAAAATATTTCAACATTATATCAGGAGCTCCCACACGACTCCTCCATTTGCAGAGATGAACCAAAATACGGTGGGTCATGGGATATGCCAACAGACACGCCTTATGCTAATGGTGTGGAGAGGCAGTACAGGGTGGCATTGGCTCTGGCCTCCCACTACATCTCTAACTAGATGTGTGACCTTGAGCGAATTAACCTTTCTAAGCCTCAGCTTCCTCGTCTATAAGATAAAGGTAATGATGGCACCTTCTCAAAGTGCTGGTGTGATGATTAAATGAGATAATATGGGAAAGTGCTTAGAAGCATACCATAGAGATGATAAGCATTCATTCGACAAAGGACAGTGATGGTGGTGGTATCCACCTCATAAGACTATTATGGCATTACTGTGTATGCAAAGCCCTTCGCACAGTACCTAACACAGAGTAGGGATTCAATAATAATAACAAATGGTAATCATAATTCCCAGCTCCTATAGGAATAGGACTTTAGATTGCTCTGGGTGACATCAAGAAAAGCCTAAGGATTCCACATCTGTTTCTCCTTCTGTCTTTTGCTATAACAGACTTGAACTCTAAAGTAGCTACAGAATCAGGAGGATTCAGACGTGGCTGGACTGCCAAGGGCCTGTCCCCATTAAGTGGACCCATCGAGTCCATTTATAGTCTCAGCTCAGGAATCAACTCGTCAGCTGTGGGTCTGTGAATTTCAGGGTGAAAATTAATTTCCTTGAAACTTATTATACTGAACAAACTGAAAGAATTTCACCCTGATCTGAAAGTGCCAACTGTACAGCCACCCACCACCCCCAAATTCTTGCATTCCTCACTCCCCCACTCCCATCCCACAAGATTGGGACATAGAACGATCCTCCTTCAGGCCTTCCTTATTTTGTCAGAGAAACTCAAGTTATATGAGGGGGAAAGAAGATGTCTTACAAAGGGTATAAATAAGAAATTATTTTAAGATGACTATCACGTTAAATTAAAATTCTCTCAGCATTAACAAGTACAAACGATAACAGTTAAATGTTGGCACAGACATCTCTGCCCTTCAAAGTTTTGCCAGACAAATGCTATAAGCAGACCAAACTATGATGGCTCCACGGAGCAGTATTTGTTGCTACAGCAAGTGCAACAGGAGATTGCAAATTCTTTTTAGGAAATCATCTGGAACTGGATAGAGAATCATTGGAATAGTCTGTAGGCCAAATTTACATTATACATGGGACAGTCTCCCCTCATTTTAAGTCACACTCAAAAAGCTGGCAGAGAGTTTGTTCAAGTCACTGTCAGTAATAGAGCTTTTAAATGCAAGGAACAAAACAGAGAGAGAACACCCAATTAATGTTATCCATTAAGCATGCAAATATCTTTGCTTCTATCTATTTTTTAAGCATTGTCAACTTTTAAGATACTTGGCTGTGTTTTGAGGAAATAAGGAAAAAATATCTGTCCCGAGCGTTAGAATATTCAGAGCAAGGTTTTGCATGCAATTGAGAAGACTAAAGTAGTAGTGTTGCAAATGCCAGAAAGAACTCAAGCATGGTCTCAAGGAGAGTATATTTTCCCTTCTTGGCCTACATTCCAATGACTGGACAGTGAACACAGGGAGTAAACGTCTCCTGCAGACAGAGGTGCTACCAACATGGTAAGGAAGTCAACAGAAGTGTCAGCTACTTCCTCGAGCTGAAACCAAGCAGTAAGTACTGGTCAGTGAGAATCTTACTGTAAAACAAAGTCAGCTCAAAACTGGGACATAGTTTAAGAGTTTGTTCACCCAACTAGTGTCTGGACCATAAGTACAGTCCAGCTCTTCAAGCAAAATGCAGTCCAAGCTCCATAACAAGACATAAACAGGCTAACCATAGTTTATCACCCAAACCAGCACATTTTTAAAAGTGAAAGTAGGCACTGTTAATACTTACTCCAGGACAACAGGCATAAAACAGGACTGTCTTGGGCAAGCTAGAATGGATGGCCACCCTCCCTAGAGATATAGTTATCAGATGGATGTTCAGTAACGTATTGACAAGTTATGACTAATTTGAGAGACTGAAGGGCACTGGAGAAATACCTATCAATTTTAGAAACTCTTTCTTCTCATTAATACTTTATTGTCTACATTTTTACATGATCATATTAAAGGAAAACTAAAAACAGTAAACCTATGTAAATTCACTAAATTTTGTTATATAATTCACAAATTTTCTTTGTTTAGTATGCAATGCTAACAAAAGTCTTAAGAAAGCCAGGAATTACAGGGGAAGATATTTTGTCAGTAAATTCCATACCTTAGAAGAGTGACCTACGATCATCAGTTTTCTGCAAATGGTGTAAATGTAAATGGTACCTAGATGGAGAAAAAGATTAACATGTTTTACAGTCAAATGATGAAATTTTACATTCCAATTTCTGCAGTTTAAGTTGGTAGCTCCCAAAACAAGTGATTTTCTCATCAGAAAATCTGATACTGGCCAGAGAGTTATAATCTTTTTTGTAACTTGTAGCCAAATTACTGAAAGAACTAATATGACCATATTTTATATATGTTGAAACAGGAATCTTTTAGTCTCTTTTTTTTTTTTTTTTTTTTTTTTTCGGTACGCGGGCCTCTCACTGTTTTGGCCTCTCCCATTGTGGAGCACAGGCTCCAGATGCACAGGCTCCGCAGCCACGGCTCACAGGCCCAGCCACTCCACGGCATGTGGGATCTTCCCGGACTGAGGCACGAACCCGTGTCCCCTGCATCGGCAGGCGGACTCTCAACCACTGCGCCACCAGGGAAGCACCTCTTTTAGTCTCATTTTAAAGGCAGTTTAAGTTTTGAAATATATTGAACAAAAGAGTATTTTAGTAGCATAATTTATGTACTTTGTGGTTTTATTAATTCACATAAAATGTTATGGGTTCCCATGGTTTCCTCATAGTTGAAAAACTGAAGATTTATCTCCAAATAAGACTAGAATACACATTTAATCAGATGGCACACAATACACAAGAAGGAAACTCATAATTTAAAACTCATAATGCATAAAAGGTTGTATTATTTTCATTCACTGTCTCATATAATATTTACCCCATTATTAAGGTACGTCCCATAAGCACTCTAATGAAAAACGCCATTTCCAGCTCCTATTTAAGATCATTCAAGTATGATTTTGTTTTAAAATCAAGCCACTAATTAAATGAGGACAGAAGACTATTTTATGGCAGCATTTGGAGGACGAGTGGGGAATGACATCACCATATATCCTTCTGTATACAAAGGACATTATCAGGCTATAAACATAACCCAAAAAACAGTATAATACCATGCTTTAAAAAGGCGTGTAATTATAATGACAATCAATCTAAATATTTTCTATAAAATATCTCATCTAAAATTCATAACCACCAAAATTCAATTCCAAATCCTATGTTCACGTTTAAACTTTAAAAGCTTCTGAGAAAACAGCATCTGCTCCAAAACACACATCCCTTGATTAAAATACATCTGCAAGCATAATAAACATTACACAAATCAGTGACCAAAAAGTACTGAACAGAATCTTAAACACTTAAAGTACCATAAAGTTCACAGAGAGTACAAGTCCCCCACATTCTTAGTGTGCCTGCTCCCATGACAGAGTTGTTTATCTCATGTAAGATCCACTGGGGGAAAAAACCACTCAGCTAGTAAGAGCTCAAGCTCCGCATTCTCATCTCGACTTGGCTTTGTTGACCCAACTGTGTAACTGTGTTTTCAGGGAAAAAAAAAAAAAAAGTCACCAAATAAGGATATGCATAGGAAACACATGACTCTCCACAAAACACGTGATTCAGGTGTAAGCCAGAAGCCCAAACATTCAGCAATGGGACCTGTGGGATTTCAGAAAGCCCCAGGAGACCGCCCTCAAGAATAACAAGGGCCCTCTGTATTTCAAAGATGTGCCTTTAACCTTTGCAGCCCTAGTGCACCCTGACTATAACAGAATCCTTCTCTGATGGTTCAGGATCTTGGCATGGCTCACAGATTCCATGGCAGGAGCCCGATGGAGAGAGTACATGGTACAAAACGGAGCACAGACTAAACCTTTACGTTCTCAGGCTATCTTTGCAAGCTGGTTTGATTTTTAACCAAATCCCTAATACAGTTTATTGCCTTGTCACGTGACTCCTTTTCATCTAAGATAGCCACCACCAAAATAATCTTGACTATTTGAGGGTTCAAATGAGTTGGGTTCAGGTTAGTTGAGATGTCAGATGTTATCCAACATTCATTTACCCAGTTAGATTTTGTGAAAGAACGAAGACTGGTTAAATATCTTAAAAACAAGGGTGTGTGTGTATAATAGTCAATTAAAAGAGTGTTAACGTCTAACTGGAAAGGTCAAATGTATTTTGAGAAACTGACTGCAGGTCAATTTATTTTTTCGTGACTTAAATTCCAAAGTTTTAAAACTACAAGCTCTTTGCACTTGTTAATCTCCCAGTTGGAATGCCCTTCCCCCAAACACCCAGATGTCCCAGTCAGGTGTTTACTCCAACGGCAACTCATCTCAGATGAGGCCTACCATGACCACTCCACTTAAAACTGCAGCCCGGAACTTCCCTGGTGGCGCAGTGGTTAAGAATCTGCCTGCCAATGCAGGGGACATGGGTTCGAGCCCTGGTGTGGGAAGATCCTACATGCTGCGGAGCAACTAAGCCTGTGCACCACAACTACTGAGCCTGAGCTCTAGAGCCCGCGAGCCACAACTACTGAGTCCTCATGCCACAACTACTGAAGCCCGTGTGCCTAGAGCCCGTGCTCCACAACAAGAGAAGCCACCGCAATGAGAAGCCTGCGCACCACCACAAAGAGTAGCCCCCACTCACCGCAACTAGAGAAGGCCTGTGCGCAGCAATGAAGACCCAATGCAGCCAAAAAAATTAAAATAAAATAAATAAATCTTTTTTAAAAAATAAAATAAACTTGCAGCCCAGCCCCAGCCCAGCCAGTGCTCTCCCTAACCCCTTTCTCGGCTTTACTTTCCTCCATAGCACCATCACCATCTGATACATCACTTAGTCTTGACTTGTTCATCATCTCCCTGAAGCATTATGTAAGCATGAGAACAGGGTTTTTGTCTGTCGTCCACTACTGTATCCCTAGCATCTAGAACAATGCCTGGCACTTAATAAGTTTGAGATGAATTAACTAAAACAGGAACAGCAGTTAATGATACTAAGTATATATAACTCCCACAATCCAGGAACCTCACTCCTGGGCATAAGTCCCAGAAAACTCTCACATAGGTCTATAAAAGGACAGAGGCAAGGATATTCACTGCAGAATTATTTGCGCAGTTAGAGAGGCAGGGCAAACCAGGTGCCCATCCCTACGGGTGCATAGCTATCTGCCAAATACAATTCAGCAGGCAGAGTTAACAAACTAGGTTTACATATAGCAACACGGCTAGATTCTAAAACCATAGTGCTGAGCTGGAAACTATTTAGGAAACAGGATAAAATCTAGAACACGATGTCATATGTATAAGGAAAAAGCACACACCAGAAAAAGCATGTAGAAGATACAGAAATTGTTCAGTCTTTTTTTTTTAAGAATATTGGGGGGTTTTGTGTGTGATCTGAAAAGGGTTTCAGACAGGTGCATCATTTCCACCTTTCAAGCAAAGCCTGACTGCAGGGCCCAACCCTCAGGCCTATCACTCCTTCCTGAGTACAGAAGCTCTGCCTGTTCAATCCCTGCCAAGATGTGTGAGCAATCCAGGTGCAGAGACAGCCGTGGCAACTCTGAGGATGAGGAGGCCCAAAAGCTTAACAATCACTGGACTGAAAAAAGTCTTCCAGAGTCAGCCTTATCTCTGGTAGCAAATGTAAGGTCTAATTACAATCAAAATGTCAAATTATTTGGGGAGATCAAGGAAGTAAAAGGCTAGGAAATGTACTGTCAGTTGCCATGGATGAGAGAAAATCCAATATGTTTTCTTCCAGGTTATTCTGCCCTGGTCTTAGGCACACAGAACACACTGTCATTATTCTTCTTTCAGGAATATGTTATCCAGAAAACAATACTGTAGGCGACTCACCAGGCGACTCATCGTAACTTCAAATTGTAACTTTAAAGAGAATTTTAGTTGAATTTAAATTGTAAGTCTTAAAAGGAAAAAACAAATGCTACATTTTGATAGATAAGATTCGTTTCATGAGACATATATAATACATATATAATGCATATATATGTACATATGTGTATCTGTACAATGCATATATATGTATGTAAATACACTATACACATACATACATGCACGTTCTCAGAGCTCCTCACTCAAAATCAAGTAGGACAAGAAGGCTGATGCATAGGAAGCCCTGGTCATTGGCCAAAGTATTCATGGAGAGGACCAATAAATGGATGATGCTTAGAAACAATCTAACCTGTCCTCCGATCCTTCCCCATTTATATTTACTTACTAACTGTGGTCCCTATTTTGTATATATGTGAAACTGATTATCCCCACAGCCTCTGACCCTCCCTTGAGCAGAAAACCCACAGACACGCTGTATAAGTCCCTGCTCATAAGGACAAACTGAAATATAATAAAAATGTTAAAAAGCCCGCAAGTATCCTATTAGGAAATAACATCTTTATTAAATTGCTTTATAATGGTGTGTTAGTTTCTGCTTTATAACAAAGTGAATCAGTTATACATATACATATGTCCCCATATCTCTTCCCTCTTGCGTCTGCCTCCCCCCTCCCACCCTCCCTATCCCACCCCTCTAGATGGTCACAAAGCACCGAGCTGATCTCCCTGTGCTATGCAGCTGCTTCCCACTAGCTATCTATTTTACGTTTGGTAGTGTATATATGTCCATGCCACTCTCTCACTTTGTCCCAGCTTACCCTTCCCCCTCCCCATATCCTCAAGTCCATTCTCTAGTAGGTCTGCATCTTTATTCCCGTCTTGCCCCTAAGAGGAAATGAACATGTTTTAAATCACAAGGTAATCAAGTCACCGTCAAACTTAGTATTTAAATACCTTTCTGAAAGACACAATGAAAAATAAAAGACACTGACATATACCATTGAATATAATCCAGCAAAGTTGCTCCTGTGGCAAAGCCACCTGCATGATGAGCCTTAAGGAGGACAAGATGTGCAGACACTGGGCCACAGATTCTTTATTCTGCAGGTTCACGTCACTGTCACAGACCAGCTGGTAGTTGCAAATATTTCTGCCACTTAAAGCATGAAACTGAAACACATGAGGAAAAGAGAAAGAATATAAATAACGTTTATGCAACTTAGGAAAGCACTTCTTAAAGTGTACAAAACTAAATGGACATGATTCTTCTTAATTGATTCAATAAATTAGTAGAGGTCAATAGACTGAATGTTTGTGTCCTCCCAAAATTTATATGTTGCAACCTCGCCGTCTGTCATATGGGGACACAGGGGGAATCAGGCCCTTATCAGACACTGAATTTTCCAGCACCCTGATCATGCATTTCCCAGTCTCCAGAACTGTGAGCAATAAATGTTGTTTAAGCCATCCAATCTCTGGATTTTTGTTACAGCAGCCTTATTGGACTAACATATGGAAAGAAACATGGTAAAATAGGTTTCTTCAAAGCATTCATTTAGTTAAGATCATCTTTCCTTAGTCAAAAAAATTTTCAAGAGCAAAAAAAAAGTACAAAATTCTACTTCCAAGAATATAGAATTGAATCAATTTTTGTAAAGCCCCACAATGGCATGTTAACATATTAATTCAGATGTAATTATTACCATTTACACAATTCCTTCAGCAAATGTTTGCTGACCACCTCTGTTTGCCACACGCTAAGCAACAGGGAGTCAAAGATGAGGAAGACAAGGCTCTTGACAGAGGGAAAAGTGTTCCAGGCACACACAGTGTTAGGAATGCTTGAGGTGCCTGCTGTGGTCACTGATTTGAAAGTCTTTTTTAAAGTTGGATGAGAAGGTTTAAGATAAATTAGGCTATAGAGGTGGTCCATGGTCAGGACATGGAGAGCTTCCACACCATTGCAAGGAATATGGACTACGGCAAAAGGGCAAATCCAAAGAGCAATGGAGTACGATTATTTGATTTACACTTTAGAAATTAATTCTGACAAAAGTGTGAAAGATGCAAAGCAGATGGAGGACAAAGCTACATGCAGGAGCTAGGAGAGATCAAAGGCCTGTGAGGTTGTCCTGAGAAACCATAATTCAAGAAGAGTCATGTACCACAATGTTCATTGCAGCTCTATTTACAACAGCCAGGACATGGAAGCAACCTAAGTGTCCACTGACAGATGAATGGATAAAGAAGATGTGGCACATATATACAATGGAATATTACTCAGCCATAAAAAGAAACTAAATTATTTGTAGTATGGTGGATGGACCTAGAGACTGTCATACAGAGTGAAGTAAGTCAGAAAGAGACAAACAAATACCATATGGTAACACATATACATGGAATCTAAAAAAAAAAAATGTTCTGAAGAACCTAGGGGCAGGACAAGAATAAAGATGCAGACGTAGAGAATGGACTTGAGGACACGGAAGGGGGAAGGGTAAGCTGGGACGAAGTGAGAGAGTGGCATGGATATATATACACTACCTAATGTGAAATAGATAGCTAGTGGGAAGTAGCCACATAGCATAGGGAGATCAGCTCGGTGCTTTGCGTCCACCTAGAGGGGTGGGACAGGGAGGGTGAGGCAGACACAAGAGGGAAGAGATATGGGAATATATGTTTATGTATAGCTGATTCACTTTATTATACAGCAGAAACTAACACACCATTGTAAAGCAATTATACTCCAATAAAGATGTTAAAAAAAAAAAAAAGAAGTGGGAGGTAAAAGAGCAGAGTGGTCTGCAACAGTTTCCTGCTTGGGTTACTGGCTGGAGCCAATTATGGAAGAAAAAAAGATGAGTTCAGTTTTGGACACGACGAGTGTGAGATCTTTATGATGTTAACTGGATAGAGTTCAGAAGAGAGATTTTGGCTAGAGAATCATCAGTACTACTGGGAGTGGAGAGTCTTGGTAACACAAATGAGCCTTACTCTACCAGGCAGACTTCGTGCTTGTATACATGTAAGCTATTTCTAGCCACCATGTAGTTGGATTCACAGCTAGGGAGGCTGAGTGGAAATGGAAGCAGAATAATTCAACAGTGTCAGAGAGAGATACGGAAGCCTGGGTCAGGGTGATACAGGAGGGGCCTTAAAAATTCAAACTTTTCATTCAGCACTCTTCCCAATGGGGCACTGAGATATTACAGTGTATAAGAAATATGGATTTGGTCATTCAGTTGGCCAAAATATATTTCTCATACGTATCTGGTCTTCATCCACAGTTCCTAGCTCTCCGAAAACCCTTGGAATTTCCTAAGTGTTAAGAGTGACAAAGATACGTTCTGCTGTGTTCATGAGGTACTTTTGTAAAGTGCCTAAGGATGGAGGTTAGCTGCCTGTGGAGCCAACCATGTGATTAGAGGTTTAGCACTTTCAGTCCCAGCCCCTGACCTCCAGGGAAGGGGGGAGGGGCTGGAAGTTGAATCTATCACCAATGGCCAATGATTCAATCAATCATGCCTATGCTATGAATTCGTCCATAAAAACCCAAAAGGATGGGGCTTGGGAAGCTTCCAGGGTGATGAACAGGTGGAGGTGCTGGGAGAGTGGTGTGTCTGCAGAGACCACTGAAGCCCCGCACCCTTTCCCCACGCCTTGCTCTATGTATCTCTTCCCTCTGGCTGTTGCTGAGTTATATTATATCCTTTTATAATAAACCTGTAATCTAGTAAGTAAAATGTTTCCACGAGTTCTGTGAACCACTGCAGCAAATTATCCGGCCCAAGGAGGGGGTCGCGGGAACCTCTGATTTATAGCCAGTCAGTCAGAATTACAGGTAATGACCTGAGCTTGCAACTGGCATCTGAAGTGGGAGGGGGCGGTTTTGTAAGACTGATCCCTTAACCTGTGGGATCTGACACTGTCTCTGGGTAGATAGTCAGAATAGAGTTGAACTGTAGGACATTCACCTGGTGTCCCAAGAATTATTTGTTGGTATCAGGATGCCCACCCGTCCCCGCCATACAATTTAAGCACCCACTCACATTGCACAGTGTCCTCATTCACACACCTACGTCACAGGCAAACTGAATGTGCCTTCAAAGATGCTTGATCTTTTCTGCTTATTAAACCACATGTTGTTTCCAAGGCCTAGAATAATCATTAAATTTGGAATAACAGGGCTTCCCTGGTGGCGCAGTGGTTGAGAGTCCGCCTGCCGATGCAGGGGATGCGGGTTTGTGCCCCGGTCCAGGAAGATCCCACATGCCGCGGAGCGGCTGGGCCCGTGAGCCATGGCCGCTGAGCCTGCACGTCCGGAGCCTGGGCTCGGCAACGGGAGAGGCCACAACAGTGAGGGGCCCGCGTATCGCAACAAAAATAAATAAACAAATAAGTAAAATAAATTTGGAATAACATAGCCTTGCAGTCAGACTGATTAGGGTTCAAACACCAGCTCTGCCCACTGCTTTAAGAGGGCTGGATTTCTCACGCTCCAATAAGCCTCAGTTTCTTCATCTGTAAAAGAGGCATAATAGTACCCGTCTCTTAGGACTGCAATGAGGCTGCAAGATAACAATTCATATGATGCATTTAGAAGACTACCTAGCACATGGTAACTGCTCTACCAGTGACTCATTGGTAGCAATCAACATAATAATACTGGTATAGTAGAAAAAAGCATAAAATTTCTTTTGTATCCAAAGATCTGTTTCCTCTCCAGAGCCACTACTTATTATACTGTGTGATTAGCTTTTGTTTTCTCTCTTGTACAATAGGGATAATAACAGTATCTAACTCATAGAGTTATTGTGAGGATCCAATGTTTTCTAAAGTACTTTGTAGACTAAAAGCATTCTACCAATACTAGTTATAATAATAATAATAAATACTGTCTCCTGGATGAATAAGTGATTATAGTGACACAATCTCCAAAGCATCTTTACAAAATTTAATAAGTGCACTTTCTCATCCAGCACAGAAAATATTTATTAAGTAACTTACAGCACACAAGTAAATACCATGCTAAGCAAATGAAAGACATTTAGAAGCTGTCAAGTAAAGGACAGACTATTGCATAATCATAAATGGTAGCTATTTTAGCTACTGCTTTCATCTTACCGTATGCACAGCACTTTTGTCTTCAAAGCCTTTTGGAAAAAAGACGCTTTTGAATTGGTTCACATCTGCTTTATTCTCGTCAAAGTTGATGCTGAACTGCTGAAGATATCTCCCATAGCACTGTAAAAGGGCCAATTTATATTCCTGAAATAAAAAGAGGACTTGATGAAGGTTTCAAAATATCCTTTTGCTTATCATTATTAAAATTAGGTAACGTTCATATTATTCTTAATAGTGTCAATGTTGATTATTACTATTACTGCTATTACTATCACCATGACACCATTATCACTGCTATTTCCAAACTTAACATTGTGCTTGGCAACGCGTGTGCATTATTTCATTTAATTCTCCTCACAACAAGCCAATTATGAGATGAGACCATCATGACCTCAAAGATGGGAATATTCACCAGGGCACTGTGTGTGGTAATAACCTGGATATACTCAAAAACCAAAGGTTTAACCTCAACAGATCATGGTAACCCACAAACTCAGTGAGAGAGGTAGAGGAGTTGTATAACCAGCCCTGCTTCTCTGATACTTCCTAAGCTCCAAAAAAGAAAGAATGAGTAGGAGAGGGCAGAAAGGGAGGGACAAAAGGGGAAGGAGGGAGAAAAGAAGGGAGGGAGAAAAAAGGAAGGAAGGAAAGAAAGGAGAAGAGAAAAATGCAGGGGATGAGCTGGCTCATCTGTCGACGGTCTCTTAAATTATATCAGGATGAATCAAAGAAGTCTAAGCTGCTATGATTCTTGTTAGTTCTAATTCATGCTTACATTCCAATTACAAAGTCAGATGCCTCATTTCTGAAGCCCACGGGGCACAGTTGACCTGGAGAGTTTCAGGGCGGTGGATGTGAGCAGGGTTTTACATATGACTCAGCTGCAACCCTTTCTCTGCTTCCTCCCCTGCAACTGTGTTTCCAGGAAAAGCTGCTGCCCTGGGTGTGAACTGCCTATTGGGTGACCTCGCCCCTCAGGAGGCACCACAGTCAAATGCTGTTTTGTTTCTATTTCTATTGACTTGTTTGTTACTTGCTCACTGATTAATTCTGAATCTTTTCGCTCTAACTTGATTCACATAATGAATTCAAATCTAGGTTCAAAACAAGCGTGGTCCAACAAGAGGAGTTCTACTGTAACTAAAATAAAACGAGATTCTAGAAACAAAAGTAACCACACAAGTTTGTTTCCAGGATTACAAATACCTTTACCGGCCCACTTTCCCATCACTGAAAAGTAGTTAAAACCTTTTCTTTGTTCCTCTAAGTAAATTTGTAAATATCTTACCTGAAATATTCTGAATCCTTAGCCACTATCCAACATCAACTTGCTTTATCAACCTGTAAAATGCTCCTTCTTCTTCCCTCCACCCACCTGGATACTCCTCAAACCACCCCAAACTGGGCTGTGTATCACCAGCTTCTTATTATGTTGAGAAGAAGCATAAAAAATAGGGGGGGCACGCCTCTAATTCTGGTCAAAACTATTATTCCACTTCACATGAATGTAGCTTACAAGTTGGATCTCACCTGGGGCTTTTTTCTGTGGTTTTCCAAATTCCATATGGTCCAATTACATGGAGCTAAGATGATTCTCTAATTTCGGCAGCAGAAAATATACCTTAGTGCTTCCTTATGAAAGTTCCTCCACATCTTAGCCTCTATTTGGTAACTTTCCCTCCCAGACCAAAAAGATTCAAGTCCAGAAAATAGAATGGAGGAGGGAAATGAAGCTGAGAAACTGTAGATTGAGGAGACTTGAAACTGCCCCCACGGAGTTAACAGAAGCTCATGACAAATAGAAATTCGTAAGCTTGTCTTACAGAACAGATAAGGGAACGGCTTGGAAAGGAAGGAAAGAAAGAAATTTGTGAACTACCTACACTGATTAAGCCCGCTGTAGTTTTGTTTTGTTTTTCCCTCTTTCTGTTTTCCTCTCTTAAATTACATAACTTCCCAGCTTCACTCAGCTCAGCCGTGTCACAGGAACTTGAAGTCAGCTCTTGCCCACGGCAAGCCGGCTGGGGCTGGTTGGGACCACCGACCCTAAAACTGGGCCTGCGCAGGTGTCCCTTGAATGGCCTTTTGACGTCAGAGGCTGGAAAACTCCGCCCTCCGGTCCTGCTAAACGCCTCCATTTTGAATACACAGAAGCACGTAGCGCAGATGCACCTGCGCAGAACACCGACTACCTCACCATTTTCCCTACCGGCAGTCATCTTTCCCCGTGCCTAAAACCACTCTGCTTATATCTCGTAAATATCCCAACTCCCTCGCCTTAGGGGAGGCGGATCTGAGACTCGTTCTTCTTCGCTTGGCTGCCTTGTGAATAAACTCTGCTGCAAACCTCAGCGGCTCAGCATTTGGCTCTCTCTGCATGGGGAAAATGGACCTGGCTCGATAACAAACTGAATACTGCTGGTGTCTGGCGTAAAATCACTTTGTATAAAATAACTCTTGGTCCAAGGATCCCACGTGTGCCAAAGGCTCATATTTAATTTGAAATAATTTGGGCCTGTGCCAGACCTTAGGGGGAAAATTTACATTTTCGTTCACTGAAAACCCAGCCATGGTGTGGTCTTACCAAACTAAGTCCATGAATCCACAGCAAGCCAATACTTCCGCATTGATATAGAACTAGAAAAAGGGCACAAACTCGGTTGGAATACAACACTGAGCAAGAAACAGGGTATGTATGGAATGACCGCTGTAATTACTGATACGTACAGCAAAATGTAAAGGAGCTGAAAGTCATTAAAACAAGGCACCCGGAAGCAAGCAACATAGCAGCAAGACCAGGAGCGCTGAGAGCTGTCTGCTGGGCAAGGCCAGCCATGTGAAAAACAACAGGAAGTGGTGTCTGGGCTCCTTTGTGTAAGGTAGGAACATGATGACTCAGCATTTCCTGTCGGGCGCCTACCACACCCTCTGTTAACTAGGGGCTGTGCTTATGCTCCGCCAACCATCTTTCTGTTCTGGAATCTCTCAGCTCTGGAGAATCCCAACCACAAAATTTTAGAGTGAACACTGGTTACTGTGCCTCATTAAAATTTGTATGTATTCCCTTATATATTTCTAAGAAAAAAAATCAAATCATGTAAAATAGGAATGGTATCAAAAGGATAATAATTAGCCAAATGAGTTTCACTTGGGCTCTTTCTACTCCGGAGGTACTTACTTTCATTTCACAAAGTCTATCTCCAACCTTCAGAAGCTTTTCGTTGTAATAGGCAGCTGGCAGCCGGGGGGCGTATTTTGTCCAGATATTAAACAAAGAGGTGGCACTGTAAAAATTATAAAGTAAAATGATATCCTCAAAGTCAGCAGGAAACCTAAATTAGCAATCAATCCTTAAAAGCTTACCTTGTGCTCTTTTTTTTTAGGTATTCAGGTGGGATTTTTTATAAATTTATTTATTTTGGGTGCGTTGGGTCTTCCTTGCTTAGCACAGGCTTTCTCTAGTTGCGGCGAGCAGGGATTGGGGGCTGCTCTTCGTTGTGGTGCGTGGGCTTCTCATTGCAGTGGCTTCTCGTTGTGGAGCAGGGGCTCTAGGCGCCCGGGCTTCAATAGTTGTGGCATGCAGGCTCAGTAGTTGTGGTTCGTGGGCTCTAGAGCGCAGGCTCAGTAGTTGTGGTGCACAGGCTTAGTTGCTCCGCGGCATGTGGGATCTTCCCAGACCACGGCTTGAACCCATGTACCCTGCATTGGCAGGCGGATTCTTAACCACTGTGCCACCAGGGAAGTCCATGGTCTTTTTAATGTGCTTTATTGTTAATGTCTAATTATCGATAAACGTAATTATGGTTAAAAGTATTGTTTCCTTTATACCAAGCACTGATAGTTCTTTATATGCATTTTTAATGATTTTATTTTTTTAATTTTACTATTTTTTATTGGGGTATAGTTTATTTATAATATTATGTAAGTTTTAGATGTACAACATAGTGATTCACAATTTTTAAAGGCTATACTCCATTTATAGTTATTATCAAATATTGACTATATTTCCTGTGCTCTACAATATATCCTTGTAGCTTATTTATTTTATACATAGTAGTTTGTACCTCTTAATCCCCTACCTCCATCTTTTCCCTCCCCGCTTCTAGAACAAACCACTAGTTTGTTCTCTATGTCTGGGAGTCTGTTTCTTTTTTGTTGTATTCACTAGTTTGTTGTATTTTTTAGATTCCACATATAAGTGATATCATACAGTATTCGTCATTCTCTGTCTGACTTCTTTCACCTGGCATAATGCCCTCCAAGTCTATCCATGTTGTTGCAAATGGCAAGATTTTATTCTTTGTTATGGCTGAGTAATATTCCATTGTGTGTGTGCGTGCATGTGTGTGTGTGTGTATCACATCTTCTTTATCCATTCATCTGTTGAAGGACACAGGTTGTTTCCATATCTTAGCTATTATAAATACTGCTGCTATGAACATTGGGACTATACTCTTTGTATGCATTTTTTTTAATTGACTTTATTTTTTAGAGTAGTTCTAACTCCACAGAAAAACTGAGCAGAAAGTATAGAGATTCCCTGTATACCCCCATCTCCTGCACGGGCACAGCCTCCTACATTATCAACATAACCCACCAAAGTGGTACATTTGTTACAATTAATGAACCTACACTGACACATCATTATCACCCACTGTCCATAGTTTACATTAGTGTATATCCTTGGTGTTGTCCATTCTATGGGTTTGGACAAATGTATAATGACACGTATCCACCATTGTATCATACAGAGTAGTTTCACTGCCCTAAAAATCGTCTGTGCTCTGCCTGTTCATCACTCCCTCCCCACTAACCCCAGGCAACCATTGAACTTTTTTACTCTCTCCATAGTTTTGCCTTTTTCAAAATGTCATATAGTTGGAATCATATATATGTAGCATTTTCCGATTGGCTTCTTTCACTTAGTAATCTGCATGTAAGATTCACCCATGTTTTTTCCGTGGCCTGATAGCTCATTTTCTTTTAGCATTGAATAATATTCCATTGTCTGTATATACCACAGTTTATCAGTTTACTTACTGAGAGACATCTTGTTTGCATCCAAGTCTTAGCAATTTGAGTAAAGCTGCTATTAACATCCATGTGCAGATTTTCATATGGACATAAGTTTTCAGCTCCTTTGGGTAAATACCAAGGATCACAACTGCTGGATTATATGGTAAGAGTGTGTTCAGTTTTGTAAGAAAACATCAAGCTGTCTTCAAAAGTGGCTGTACCTCTTTGCATTTCCACCAGCAGTGAATGAGAATTTTCCTATTGACCCACATCCTTGTCAGCATTGTTCTGGATTTTGGTCATTCTAATAGGTGTGTAGTGGTATCTCATTGTTTTAACTTGCATCTTTCTGATAACATATGATTTAGAGCATCTTTTCATATATGTATTTGCCATTTGTGTATCTTCCTTGGGTAGATGTCTGTTAAGGTTTTTGGCTCGTTTTTTAAATCAGGTTGTTTGTTTTCCTAATGCTGAGTTTCTAGAGTTCTATGTATATTTTGGATAGTAGTCCTATCAGATATGTCTTTTGCAAGTATTTTCTCCCAGTCTGTGGCTTGGCTTTCATTCGCTTGACAGTGTCTTTCACAGGGCAGAAAATTTTAATTTTAATGAAGTCCATTTTATCACTTCTTTCTTTCATGGATCGTGCCTTTGGTGTTGTATCTTAAAAGTCATTGCCAAACCCACGGTCATCTAGATTTCTCCTACATTATCTTCTAGGAGTTTTACAGCATTGCATTTTACATTTAGGTTTGTGATCCATTTTGAGTTAATTTTGGGGAAGGGTGTAAAAGTCTGTGTCTAGATTCAATTTTTCACATGTGCATGTCCAGTTGTTCCAGCACTATTGTTAAAAAGATTGTCTTTGCTCCATTGTATTGCCATTACTCCTTTGTGAAAGACCAGTTGACTATATTTATGTCAGTCTGGGCTCTTTATTCTGTGCTTTTGATCTATTTGTCCATTCTTTTGTCATACCACGCTGTCTTGGTTAGTGTAGCTTTATAGTAAGTCTTGAAGTCAGGTAGTGTCAGTCCTCCAACTTTGTTCTTCTTCAGTATTGTTTTGCCTATTCTGGGTCTTTTGCCAACATGAATATTTTTCATTTCATTTTCATAACAACTGAGATGGGTAATATTAGTATCCAAAATATACAGTTGATGAAACTGAGGCAGGGTGCATCTATGCTCGTAGCCAGTATATTACTGGGCCTTCCAGTCCTCTGGAATATGAACTCCCTGAGGGCAAGGACCTCATGTATATTATTCATTGCCCAGCCCCCAAGAGTAGTGAATGTCTAGTATATGTCAGTACTCAATACATACTTGTTGAAAGAATGAATGAATGAATATAAACGACTAGGGAAAATAATTCCTTGTTCTTATTTTTTTTGCTTTTCTATAGAGAGTTCCAGGGTTCAAATACCTGGTCAGTTTAGGGCTATGCTTCCTACATGGTTTCTGATCAGAATTCAAAGGGTAGCAGATCACTGCCTGTTTTGTTCACTCATTTAGTTAATATTTACTCCTTCCCCCTCTCTCTCGGAAATTATTAATGCTTCTAGGAAAAATCCAAATTTCTCTCAGCAGTCGTCCAATCCTATCTCATAAATTTCTAGAAAAGAATGGTGTTATGGACTGAATGTGTGCGTCCCCTCAAAATTCATATGTTGAAGCCCTAATCCACAGTGTAGCTGTATTTGGAGAGGGAGACTCTAAGGAAGTAATTAAGGTTAAATGAGGTCATAAGGGTGGGGCCCTAGTCCACTGGGATTAATCCATTCTAAAAAGAGACACCAGAGAGCTTGTTCTCTCTCTCTCTCTCTCTCTCTCTCTCTCCCCCCCCCAACTCTGTCTCTCTAACCGCCTCCCCCCCACAGCCCCGTCTCTGCCTTTCTGTGCTTGCACAGAGGAAAGGCTATATGAGAACAAAGTGGACATCTGCAAGCCAGGAAGAGAGCTCTCACCAGAAACTGATTCTGCCAGACCCTTGTCTGGGACTTTTAGCCTCCAGATCTGTGAGAAAACAAATTTCTGTTGCTTAAGCCACCCAGTCTATGGTATTTTGTTATGGCAGCCCAAAATGACTAATTAGTAATTTCTAGTTAGTAATTAGTAGCCCAAGCTGACTAATACAGGCAGGAAGCTAAACTTAAGGACTGAAGATGGCTCTAGTATCAATATTTACCATGTACATGTTGAGGTATTAATGGAACAACCTCAACAAAAACATGTCAATTAATTCATTCAGGTAATTAAATGATAATGACTGAGTGACAAGGGAAGAGGGGGTACAGGGTACTCCTACCTTCATGGACTGATTAATAATATTTAGGGGTAGGAAAATATATACATGTACCATGTAGTAAATAACCATGCCAAATAAAGAGTGTGGCAAATACAGCCCATAGAAGTTTAAAAAGGTACATGTGTTTTGCTTTGTTTGTTTGTTTGTTTTACCCTTTTCATATTCATTTGCTGCTTCATGAAATGCTATAGTATTAGAATAAATATAATGAATCCAAGAAATTCACCAAGTCTTGATAGAATTCTTAAATTATGTAGATGAAAGAGTTAATTCTTCCAAACCTTACAGATGAGATAATGATGAGTAGGTTTGTTACTCATAAAAGAAAAATACCAGCTTCGTTAAATCAATCAAGGTTATATAATAGAATTTTTTTTTTAAGTGTACCATAAGTTCAAGTTAAGACTGCTCATTGGGAATGGCTTACATAATAATTAAATACGGAAAATATAATACATACTATGTAATGTACATCATTTAAGAAAAGAATGTTAATATATTTTGGTTTGCTATTTGCTTATAGTTGCTGTTGGATACTTAGAATTTTCTAAAACAAAAATCATAACTGTATAAACAGAATATCAAAGTTTTATGTGCTTATAACAAAAGCATACCTTTAAAATATATCACACTCTAAATTTAAGGACATTGCTAATATGATCAAAATCTATATTTTAGGGGCTTCCCTGGTGGTGCAGTGGTTGGGAGTCTGCCTGCCGATGCAGGGGACGCGGGCTCGTGCCCCAGTCCGGGAGGATCCCACATGCCATGGAGCGGCTGGGCCCGTGAGCCATGGCCGCTGGGCCTGTGCGTCTGGAGTCTGTGCTCCGCAGCAGGAGAGGCCACAACAGTGAGAGGCCCGTGTACCGCAAAAAAAAAAAAAAAAAAAAAAATCTATATTTTAGATAAAATGAATTTTTATGCTTACAGAAGTTCCTATAGTTATAAAAAGGAACAATTTTGGATTTTGAAAAATAACCATCTGTCAAATATGTTATAAAAGCAACTCCTACCTCCTGTACTCCTGACTGGTCTCCACATTGCCATCATTGCCCCATTTGGACAAAGTCACCAAAATATTTTAAAACAAAAATCACATAAGGTTACTTCTTTGCCAAAAACTAGGCAATGGTCTCCCGTTGCATTTGGAATAAATGCAGACTCTATAAATGGCCTCTAAAACCTTCCACAGCCCTACCTACTCCTCTAATCTCATCTCATACCACTGCACCCACACTCTCCACACTGTGCTAGACAGGCCTCTGTCCATTCCTCCAAAGGCCCTCGACTCTTTCCTGCCAAGATCGTCCCACATGCTTGTTCCCTCTGTTTATCCTCTCTCCTTGTTGGTTGACTGCCAGGCGCGGGCTTTCTCTAGTTGTGGCGAGTAGGGGCTACTCTTCATTGCGGTGCGAGGGCTTCTCATTGCGGTGGCTTCTCGTTGCAGAGCACAGGCTCAAGGTGCTCGGGCTTCAGCAGTTGTGGCATGCGGGCTCAGCAGTTGTGGCTTGTGGGCTTTAGAGCACAGGCTCAGTAGTTGTGGCACACGAGCTTAGTTGCTCCGTGGCATATGGGATCTTCCTGGACCAGGGCTCGAACCCATGTCCCCTGCATTGGCAGGCAGATTCTTAACCACTGCGCCACCAGGGAAGCCCTACTGCCAGCATCCTTCTAATCTCAGCTTAATGTCACCTCCCTCACCATTCCTTTGAAGGCAGGTCTCCACTGTGTTGCCGTTAAGCCTGTGCTCAAGTGTTATCTACTCCAACCACCTTATTGAAAATTGCAACCTCCTGTCTCCCACTCCATAACCCTTCCTCTCTTTTTCTCCCTAGCATTTATCATTTTCTAGGTCACCATAAAATTACTTCTTTTATATGTTTATTGTCTATTTACCCCTCTAGAATATAAGCACCAAGAGAGCAGGGATTTTTGTCTGGTTCATTGCTGTATCCCCAGCACTTAGTGTAATACCTGGCACATATAAGCTCTCAGTAGCTTCTTCATAGCCCTTGTTTGTGTGTTGACTTAGTGACTCATTAAAAGCCTATCTCCCTCTCTCTATGAGCACAGATTCCCATATCTATTTTGTTTATCACTGTATAACCCATGACTAGTGCAGGCCCTGGCATATAATAGGCACTCAATAAAAAATTATTCTGTAAATAAATCGCTAAATATGTGAGAGGTTAGATGGCAAAGGTCCATGTCAATCCTTAATGTTTGTGACTCTCTGTTTAAAGATGGGGCAGATACTGTACTTACCAGTTGACCCAGGTCTACAATTATTGAGAATGCAAGGATAATTCTTGAATTCTTTCAATGCCAAATATTCACTGAATGTTCACTATCTCCCAACCCTCAGGGTAGGTGTTAGAGCAATGAAAAAGAGGCTCATCGTCATCAGGGAGCTTACACATTCTAATCAGGGAGATAGACAGTACACAAGAAAAGAAATAAATACAAGTATAAATTGATGGGTGAACCTGCATTTGATATGAAAGGCCACTCTAAGGAGGTAACAACTGAGCTAAGACCTGAAAGAAGAGAAGGAGGCAGATATTTGAAAAGTTAAAAAAAGAACATTTCAGACAAAGGAGGCATCAAGTATAAAGTCCCTGGGGTGAGAAACAGAAGGATCTGTTTCCCTATGAAGTCCTGAGACAGAAGTGAGGGATGAGCTGAGATGAGAGAGGCAGGCAAGGCCAGAGCCTCAGACCCTGGAAGACACCAGAAGTAGTCTTAATTTTATTCTAAAAGCAAAGGGAAACAAAAGTCTAGATAGGGGAGTGGTTGATTTATTTATAAAGGTTACCCTGACTGCTATGTGAAGGATAGATTTGAGACTCAAGTAGCTGCAGGGAAAATTTGAGTTGGTGATGGTCTGAACTGGAATGTTGGTAGTGGAGATGGGAAGATAAACTGCTATCTAAGTCACCAAAACAGAAACATTTTCAATATAAATATATGTAGCTCAGCTACGTAATGTGCTTTCCTTAGTCAATTCTTGGTTCTCATCTTACTTGGCCCATCAGCATGATTTGCCACAGCTGATTGATCATTCCTTCCTTCTTAAAACACTTTCTCTTCTTGGCTTCCAGTACACCACACACTTACTGGTTTTCCTCTACCTCTTTAGCCACCCCTTCTCAGTCTCTGCCAGTTTCTTCTTATCTTCCCAACTTGTCAATGTTGGAGGGCCCCAGAGTTAAGTCCATGGACCCTCCTCTTCTCCATCTACGCTCACGCCCTTAGCTATTCCATCAAATGTCAAAGCTTAAATATCATCAACATGCTGATGAATCCCAGTGTACTTCTCCTCTGACCTCCAGACTCAAATGTCCAACTACCTACATATAACTCCACCTGGATGGTGAATTACATCTCAATCTTAATATATCTAAAAACTAAACTCTTCATCTCCCTCACTTCTGCCTGAAACCTGTCCTTCCCACAGTCACAATCCCACCCCAGGACCTTTACACTTGCCATTCTCCCTGTGTGGCCGACTCTTTCTACAGAAATCCTCATCACTTACTACCATAACATCTTCTCATCTTTCTCAAAGGTCACTTTTCCTGACTTTCCTTGACCATGCTCCCTGCCATCCCACTTTAAATTATAACACCCATCTGATATCCTCATCTTCCTCCCTGCTCTAGTTTTCTCCCTAGCATTTATCTCCTTGTAAAATAATTTCCTTACATATTGGTTTAGTGGCTGTCTGTAGTCACAAAAATACATGCTCCATGAGGCTATGAATTTGTATATCTATTAACTTGATGTTTTCCTAGTTCCTGGGATAGAACCTGATATTTAGGAGGTGCTCAATAAATATGTAGTTAAAAGCATGAATGAATAATAAACATAAGTTAAAACTATTTCTTCATATTAAATACATGGATGAAAAATATAAGATGAAGCTATTGGCTATTCTGGTATTCTTTGCCACTTGTCTACACTTCTGGCTGTTCAGTTTGCAGTGTGTTTTGACTGGGAAAGAAAGATGGTAACACAAACAGGAAAGAACCTTAAAAACAGGTAATCTGCAGTTCAAGATAACAACATGGTGATAGAATCCAAAAAAAGGCAAACGTGCAAAATGAGTCACAAAATCAAGAAAGTCACTGTGATCCTAGTAACAATATAAAAAGGAATAAAGTACAAATGTTCACAGAATGACATACTTCATGGCATCAAGAATTAACTTTTTCATGAACCTGAGCTACCTCAAAGTTATTCCTTTTCCTCCATATACAAAAGTGTACCCACAACATGGAAAGTTGTGAAAACTGTGAGTGAGCCAAAAATGTATTGGCATGGATTAGCAATTAGAAGACACTCAGAAACAGAAATGGCGAGTTATGAAACATTTCTTTGTTGATTTTTATTCTGACCCGAGCAGGAAGCCAAGATACATTTACCAGGAATTAAGGATTGTAATAGCGATGAGTCTCCACTTCTTAAACTTTGTTTATATCTCCAGGGCCCTTTGGCCAAGTTCTGAGTCCGCAACACTGACCCAGCCCCGGGACCACCACCTGCATCCTCAAAAGCATCACCTCCTTTGGCCCCGGGAGTTGCCCTTCTCCAGACAGCGCCCGCCCCAGAGCCCTGCCTCTGCTTACCAACGCCGGTGGAACTCATGCTCCTGTTCCTCCGTTGTAGCTAAAGCTGTCTTTCTCTTCATAAAGCCTAGCAACTCCTGGATCTCCTTCTCACAGGAGGCCAGGAGTGGGTTTTTAGCGTCCAGCGGCCCATAAAACACTGCGAGGGGCAACAAGTCCTCGCGGCAGGTCGAGCGAGGCAGTGGGCTGAGAGAGCTCGCCTTTGACTCCACGGGGAACTTTGAGATCGCAGTCGAGGTCGGGGGCGGGGTCGGCGGCGGTCCTGGCGGCGACACAGATGTGGGAGACACGTTGGATGGAGAGGTCGAACAGGTGCCTTGCGCCGCCATGTTGACCAGACCCGGGCCTGACCAAGGGTGTGTGTACACGTGGTTGCCTGGCGACGGTCTCGTGGCAACCAGGCATCCCACGCGCTCTCGGGAAAACACAGCGGCCCCTGGAGGGCAAAGGAAGAAAAAACCCGGTCCAGAAAGCAGTGTTGCTCCTGAGGTGCTTTTGCTCTCTGGCTCATCGCCGTATGAGATGAGAAAGGAGAGAAGGTTCTGGGCAGAGAGCGAATAGGAGTGCCAGAAACTTAGGATCACAAATCCAAACTATACTTTTTCCGTTTCGACCACTTAATAATGATGATCATTAATATGTGCCAGGCATTGTTCTAAGCATTTGGAACATAATCTCATTTACTTCGTTTAATCATCGTTATAGCTTTACAATTTAGGATATTATTAGTATCTCCATTTCACAGTTTAAGAAACCAGAGTTTAGGGAGGTTAGTCATTTGACCAAGGTCAGAGTAAACCGTAGGGTCAGGGACCGGGTCTCAGCCTTCTGACTCCCAAGCCTGTGCTCAAAATGAACAGGCTATGTTGACCATCCCCCAAGACTAAGCTTAACAGTCGAATTGAAATTAGGGTAATATTTGACAGCAGTTTAAGAATGAAGTGCATGCAACTGATCCATTCTGGTCGCTCTTTTTGGACCCTGAGGTCTGTAACTGCGGATGATTTTGGTGTTTAGTAGTTACAATTACTCTATGCTTATTCATTTGTATTTCAGCTTTATCCTAATTATCACTATATTCTAAATTCATGAGCATTTTACTCAGCCTTAACCTCTGGACATTAATGTGTACTAATGCTTGAAGTGGTAACTCTCTAAAGACTTTTGCATTTTAAACAGGGGTTTTAGGAGACTTTGCTTCTGAAGGGGAAACTATGGCCTTGAGGGAAATATTTGGGGGCAAGGGAAGTTCTTCTTTCCCTGCATTATGGGCAATAGTAAGTTTATTTATATATTTAAAGTATGAGTTTCCAACCAGTACAGAACTTGCTTTCTTTATAAATTATGCAGTGCCAGAAATTATCTAAGAGAAGGATCAGAAATATTTGATGGCTTAGGAAAATAGGTCTTTAACACTGAAAACTATTACTGGTTCTGTCAAACTTAAAAATAAATAAAGACAGTAATCGTAACACCCTGTGAGCCCAATTTCCCATTTAAGATTAAGAAGCTTATTGGACCACAGCCTGATTTCTTTCAGGTCTGACCTAATTTCTTGCAGACTCTGTGGACCTGTGCTAATTTGTGAGGCTGGCCTAATATGTCATGTGTACTATACTCTAATATTCTTTGAAGGCAAATGATGATGATTTTGCTTTTCAAGGCAGGTAATTATGGCCCAAGAACCCTCCTGGCAAAGCGAGGTGCTCTGACACCAGACTGAAAGGAATTCAGTTCTCCAATCAGGATGTAGAAATCTTCTTTGATCAAGATTTTATCTTGTCTTTAAGTGAGCAGGAAAAATGTTAAGACTTTAAAGAATTTAGGCCTAAAGAAATAATTTATCCTTGGAGCATTTACAAAAAGTATTAATAGACCTTTTAAAAAAATCAGCTTGGTAAATTCTTGCTCTTCTCATCTTCTCCTTGTTCTTACATAACAGATGTGTCCACTTCAGATCAAAAGCTGGTGTAATTTGCCACTGAGTACTATCTTTTATATTGATGAAAGTGAAGCTGCAGGATAAATGTAAATTAAAGTGGTCAGAGAGGAGGAAGGAAAATAAAAATAAAACAGATAAAATGGATTTCTCCCCACTTGATCTGGCTGCTCTCAGAAACAAGCTTTCATAGTGCAGACACATTTCAAAGTCACTAGTAAAAGAAAATGTGAAAAAAAAAAAAAAAAAAAAGAAAATGTGACTAATTAAATTCAAGTACTTGAATTATGAAACATTGCGTCTTAGTCATTTCCCTCCTTGCACACACTAAAGTTAACAATGCATAACTTTCAGTAGTTTTTGAAAGCTTGTCTACATATTTAAATGGGTGCTATACTCTGAATCATCATTGTGGTAAGATGGATATTTCCATTTTCTTCAGTTTAAATTATACTTAAATCATTTTAAAAAACATTTTCGAGATGTTATCTTTCTTGTAATGAGATGCAGCTATTAGAATACCTTCTCTATTTCCTTGTCACGTTGCTCTATTCTTTTTACTGTAGTGAAAGAATAGAGCTCTGCAACTGTCTGACAGGGCTAAATAATGTAAATAGCTTCCTTATAAATAATGTAAATTGCTCTTTCCTTATAATTAGTGTCTTTCCAGGCTGCAAGTATCCTTTTTGCCCATTCAAGAGTCTTTATCATTTAAAGTTACTGTTAGAGAAAGAATAAATAAGGTTAATACTCTTTCTATTCCTAATTTAGTTGTTAGTCATTTGGACTGTCCCAAAAATGTACATTTATATGGCATTTAAAAAAGAAAAAGCACAAAGATCTCCCTTTCCTACCTCACTACCTAATATTTAGACTTTTTTAACTTCATGCTTTTGTTCAGTGAAATACAGCCATTTCTTTAGTGTGTCACAAATGCATAGATGAACCACACATTCCCTGCAAGAAGCAGATGGCACATACGCAGCTAACCCCGAAGAAGGCATGCTGTGAAATATGCTGTGATAAAGATCTTTTAAATGCTGTAAGAACCCCAAGAAGAAGCTTGGGATTTGAGAGAGAACAGAGGATTCTAGAGGAGGTGATGTTTTAGCCCTGAACCATAACTGTCCTTCATTAATAGAAAAATCCTTGCAATAGGGATTTGCCTATTTACTGCGATAACCTAGCACTGAAGACTGGCCACTGGCAGAGTATATAAATGAGTGAATGGAAAAAAAGTAAGATGAACATTTAGAAGGATATCCCACATCTCTACAAATGACCCAATTTTGTTCCTTTTTATGGCTGAGTAATATTCCATTGTATATATGTACCACAGCTTCTTTATCCATTCCTCTGTTGATGGACATTTAGGTTGTTTCCATGTCCTGGCTATTATAAATTGTGCTACTATGAACATTGGGGTGCATGTTTCTTTTTGAATTATGGTTTCTCTGGGTATATGCCCAGTAGTGGGATTGACAGTCTCTAGAACTACATGGTAGTTCTAGAGACTGTCATACAGAGTGAAGTATGTCAGAAAGAGAAAAACAAATATCATATATTAACACATATATGTAGAATCTGAAAAAATTTGTATACACGATCTTATTTACAAAGCAGAGACACAGATGTAGAGAACAAAGGTATGGATACCAAGGGGGAAGCGGGAGGGTGGAATGAATTGGGAGATTGGGATTGATATATATACACTATTGATACTATGTATAAAATAGATAACTAATGAGAACATACTGTATAGCACAGGGAACTCTACTTAATGCACTGTGGTGACCTAAATGGGAAGGAAATCCAAAAAAGAGGGGATATATGTATATGTATAGCTGATTCATTTTGCTGTACAGTAGAAACTAACACAACATTGTAAAGCAACTATTCTCCAATAAAAATTAATTTAAAAAATATATCAATAGCAGATTCAGACTAATAAAAGACCAGATAAAGAGACTGTTTGGGTAAATTAAACAGGTTTAGTTATTACAGGCTACCAGTGGAAGTCAGTATAGTAAGGATATACAACAAAGACATCAGCAGCATTATCCAGGACAGATGGGAATATAAATTTCCAAAACCTAACGTCCTCGCCAGTGTTACACAATCCTGGATGGTAATGTCCCTGCACCTTTTAAGTCTCTGATGCTTGAACATATGTCTGCAGTTCCTCTGGAGTGCAGTATTGCTTCTAATTTAATACTTTGTGCATGGACAGTTTCAGATACTTCCACTTGGCTCTTCCACCCACAACAGCTTTAATGCCACAGGTTAGGGACCCTGTGTTAGGGTTCTGCTAAATACTGCATCTCCCCTTCAATCAAACGTTCTGGGTTTGTGAACTGCTGGAGGTCTGGAAACTAGATGAGGAACCACAGTTTTCCATTGCAGCAACTAATATCAGACTTTTGTTTACCATTTCTTGAGTTTTCTGATTATACATATCAAGCAGCACCTTTGTTGCCTGCTCGTCCATCTAACTTGACCCTGTAACGCCATGATTCATTAGCTAACACCACATATCCCTATAGGTAAAGGTTCCTTGGTTGTCACTCTAGCCTGGCTGTCCATAATTACATCTCATGCTGGCCTTTGTTAACTGCTACCACCTGGCCTTTGCCATTCTGGAATTACATCATCCGCACGAATATTATGAAGCTAAATTTCATGGCAGAATCCCCCACCGTCAACCCTGGCCCACAGAAGACAGAAAACTTCCAAGCTTCTCCAACAATGCTGGTGCTCACCTCATTGCTGCATTACTTACCTCCTCAGTGGAGGTAATATCCTCTGGCCATCTCAGAGAACATAGCCAAGCAGTGGGTCCTTAGGACATACATAATAAATCCATTCTAACATTCCTATCTCTCTGGGCTTTCTGGCCCTTTCTTCAAAATCATATCAAGGAAGTTCTGCATCTTCACTTCATTTGATGTAGAACATTATCAGATCTGCACTTCCAGAAGCCACCTTGTTATGTTATTAGGAATCCTGAATCATGACTGAGTACCCCCATCTACCCTATCCAGCCTGTATTCTGTCCTGTCCTGGTCTAACATACCCAAGATACACTCCCACACATGTTCCCCCCCACCAGCTTCAGCTAATACCTGTTAGCCAGATCCTGCAGTTCCTTTGACATGTGGGCTGTTTCTTCCCAGAACAGAGCTTGTACTTTCCTGTTCAGGCTGTGCTGAAATGTGTTTTGATTTTTAGCCAAGAGGTAATGAAGGGTGTTGGGGGCATATCTGGAGGAAAACAAGAATCATCTTGAAAGGCACCTTCTTCAGATTAGGTCATTGTATGTTCCTCCAGGCAAAAAAAGACTGTTTTTCTCCGGCAGGTGGTTAGAGGCTGTTTCTGCTACCCTGGAGGGTTGAGAGGAATTTAGGAGCTCAAAATTCCTAGGCTTGTCTACCTAAATATCTTCATTTCAGATCTCTGAGTCCCATTCTTTTCTTGGAACCTCTGCTACATAATCAGATTGTGGGCCCGATTTTCAGCAAAGTCTACCCAGCCATTACCCTGAGCTGCAGTAAAAGCAACCTGACTTTTAGAGAATGTTTGCAGGACTTCCAATGCCTCAAAAGAAGCCACACCACAATCCCTTTAATTAATAATGCCCCATACTGACTCAGCACAATAGCTATTTGATCTCCCCCTACCTTGCTGTCTACCGGCACCTCATCACAATTAAACCATGGGTGAAATCACTGCATGCCCACCCAACTTACCACCACAATTGGTTCCCTGTTGCTTTCAGACAGTAGGTGAGTCAACTCTAAAATCCCATCCTGGGGCTCCACTTTTTATAGCTCACTCCTACTGTGTTAACCTGGGTTCTTTACACAGCAGAGTTTGAGGCAAAACTTAAGTGCCTGTGCTTTGTTTGGTAGTGATTCCCCTGAAGCAAGGAGGGGAAAAGGAAGTGAGACAGGGACTGTGATGTTCATTTCATGTGTCCACTTGACTCGGCTAAGGGAAGCCCAGCTGGCTAGTGAAACACTATTTCTGGGTGTGTCTATGAGAGTGTTTCCGGAAAATATTAACGTTAGAATCAGTAGACTGAGTGAAGAAGATCGCTCTCACTGGTGTAGGTGGGCATCAGCCGGTACACTGAAGGTCCAAATAGAACACAAACGCAGAGGAAGGGCTAATTCTTTCTCTCTGCTTGAGCTCGGAAATCTCTTTTCCCCTGCCTTGGACATCACCACTCCTGGTTCTTGGGCCTTTGGACATGGACTGAATTACCGCCGGCTTTCCAGTTTTCAGACAGCAGACCATGGGACTTCTCAGCCTCCAAAATCACAAGAGCCAATTCCTTGTTTTATTTATATATATATGTATCCCATTAGTTCTGTTTCTCTGGAGAACTCTAATATAGATACTGGTACTGAGACAGACATGTTACTGCTGTATAAATACCTTAAAATGTGGAAGCAGCTTTGGAACTGGGTAATGAATAGAAGCTGGAAGTGTTTCAATGTGCATGCTAGAAAAAGCCTCCATTACCATGAATGGACTGTTAAGAGAAATTTTAGAGAGGACTCAGAAAGAAAAGAGGAGAGGCTGTAGAGAAAGCCTCAATCTGCTTAGAGAATAACTAAGTAATCCTGAGCAGGATTTTGGTAGAAATATGGATGGGAAAGGCCATTTTGATGAGGTCTCACTCAGATGGAAATGAGGAACATGTTATTGGACAACGGAGGAAAGGCCATTCTTGTTGTTATGAAAGTGGCAAAGAACTTGGCTGAATTGTGTTTGTATTCTAGTGTTTTGTGGAAGATAAAATTTGGGGATGATGAAATGAGTATTTAGCTGAAGCAATCTCTAATCAGAGTGCCGAAGGTGCAGCGTGGCTCCTCCTGGCTGCTTATAGTACAACACGAAAAGAGAGAAATGACTGAGCAAAAAGGAAGCTTAAAGATTTCTCAGCCTGTTCACACTGTAAAAAATGAGGAACGGGGCTTCCCTGGTGGCGCAGTGGTTGAGAGTCCGCCTGCCGATGCAGGGGACACGGGTTCGTGCCCCGGTCTGGGAAGATCCCACATGCCGCGGAGCGGCTGGGCCCGTGAGCCATGGCCGCTGAGCCTGCGCGTCCGGAGCCTGTCCTCCGCAACGGGAGAGGCCACAACAGTGAGAGGCCCGCGTAACGCATAAAAAAAAAAAAAAAAAAAAAAAAAATGAGGAACGATAGTTGGAAGAGAACAATAAGGATGTGGCCAAGAGATCATTTGATAAGAAGATTATTATGGATCAGCTGTCTCTACAGAAGCTAGGAGGTGTTGTTCAGAACAATGGAAGAATAACCACAAGGGCAATTCGGACATCATCAGGGCTGGCACTCCCGTCAGAGACCCAGAGTGCAAGGGTCCAGAGACAGAGCAGTTTCACAGGAGGGCACATGGTGTCCAGCACTGCATCACAACTTGGGCTCTTCAGTTACCCCAGATGCACCTCTCCAGCAGGGCACTTGACCGTGCTCAGAACACTTACGTTAGCCTACAGTTGGGCAGAATCACCTAACATGAAGCCTGTTTTTTAATAAAGTGTTGAATATCTCATGTAATTTATTGAATACTGTACTGAAAATGAAAATAGAATGGTAGTATGTGTACAGAATGGTTGTAAGTGTATCGGTTTTTTTTACCCTCCTGATGGTGTGGCTGACTGGGAGCTGCGGCTTGCTGCCACTGCCCACGAGAGACTATCAGACTACTATTATCACTAGCCTGGGAAAGATCAAAATTCAGCATTCAAAGAACAGGTTCTACTGAATGCGTATCACTTTTGTACCATCATAAAGTCAAAAAATCGTAAGTCAGGGACCATTTGTAGTAGATCTTTCTGTTTTGACCTGAAAATATTTTTGACTTTTTTTTAATAAAAAAAGAAATCGTAGAATGATGTGAACAATATGTTAATGTTTATCTCTATGAAAAAAAGTACCACAAAAATGATACTATAATATTTGTATTTATATGTGTGTTTGTGTATATTATAAGAGGAAGGAGAGAAAGACCGAAGAATGAGAGAGGGGATAAGTGTGTTGAGAAGTTCTGAAAGAATCCTCAATAAATTGTTGACACTGGTTACGTCTGGGAGGAAACTGGAATTGGAAATGGGGATCAAATGAGATTTTAGACTTGTCTGTATTTCTTTTTTTTACTCTGTTTTAACACAGAAAAGACTGTCCTATAGTACTTATGTAATGAAAGTTAATCTTAAAATGTAATGGTAAATGTAAAAATAAAACTTTTTTTTTGGTGTCCCTGGGTGGGCAAAGTAAAACTTAATAGTTTGCTATTGTTGAGGTTATAAGGATCTTTGCTCTGTGTTCTTTCTTGTATTTTACAGTTTTTCTACGGTGAACATGTATTTCTTTCATTATAAAAAAATCATACTTTTTTCTTACTGAAAGCATGAAGATACATGCACATAACAATAATACATACAAACTAAAACTTCTGTATTCCTTAACTAGGCAGAATTTCCACCAACTGCATCATTTGGGGGGAGGTACTTAGAAACACATTCTTGGACTACATACTATTTGCTTTGTTTCCTGAATCTCAAAAAAGGCAGAAAAAGTTTTTGATTCATTCATGGATGTTTAAGACTGAACTCCAACACTTAGGGTCTACATGGACCCCCCCCCCAAATGTCCTACCTCTGCTTGTCATTCCCCCCACCACCAAGTTTCTTCTTTATTTACCATGAATTCAAGCACTGTGACTCCTAGTTTACTACAGGCAAGAAGTAAAGAGGAATATATTGACATAGCAATCCAGATTTCTGGGTCTCCTAAGAAAAAGCTTAAGCAGGGTGGAGATTGGAAGAGCACCGAAAGGAGGCCTTTCCTGGGATCTTATCTGTCATATAATATGCTGGTGAAAGAAAAGAAATTTATCTGACTTTCTGGATTGGTCATAAAACCTTGATCTAACAGTTTCCAAACCTTTTTCCAGAATGCACAGTAAGAAATACAAAGAGCACGATGGCCATACTTTTAATTTGGTTCTTGTCAGGAGGTTGATTAAATGCCTTTGGTTTTACCTGTCACCAGACTAGGATAAAAACTCAACCCTGCAAAGTCCCAAGGTTTTTGTACTGTTTCACTCTTCCTTGCTTGAAAACCAGCTGATTCTTTTCTGATCTCACATCTTTCTTGTGGTACCTTGGCAACTACAACCAACAGCAACCAACACATGCTTTTTGTTTCCCTTCACCTAAAGCCCCAAGTTTATTCATTATATTTTATGCTACCAAGTTGTTGCAGATGACAGTTTCACCAAATGTTTCATCACTAAATAACATGAGAAGTCATCTTCCTAGGCTCCAATAACAGTTTCCTTGCTGCCCACTCTCTGACTGTGTAGTCAGTGCTACACATTTTAAGTTTTTGTTGAAGCAGCACCCCAATTCCAGTACAAAACACTATGTCAGTCTCCTTAGACTAAATTATGCTAGAGTAGCAAATAATCCCATATCTCCATGGCTTACAAAGACAAAATTTTATCCTTTGCTCACATTTGCGAATAATATAGTTCAGCTGAGTCTCTGCTCCACACACCCTCATTTTGGGACTAAACCTGAAAGAGCAAGCCATATCTGGAGCATCGCAAATCTCAGAGCGGAAGAGGAAAAATGATGGAGGAACAGTTCAGTGGCTCTTAAACTTCTGCTCCAAATTGGCACCAATCCCTTTCACTTACATTTCATTTTCAAAAGTAACTCAAATTGTCAAGGCCATTCTCAGAGGGACCAGGAATTACAATCCCCCCCCCACAGGGAGGAGCAGGTAATATTTTGAATAATACAAGCTACCAGAGTACCTCAAATTTAACATATCCAAACAAAACACACATCTTTCTCCCAATCTACTCCTCTCCTGCTTTCTCTCACTCACTAGTGGAGGCTCCAGAATTTTCATACTAGAAGAGGGTTGGTGTAGCAATGAGGTTAAAAGGAAGAGCTAGAAGACTAGTTTTAAAGCTGCATCTTCTAAGGAAGCACATGGTTTTTACTTAAATTGCATGGTCATTTAAGTTGGCTTGATGGAGTTGATTGAAATTATGAATTGGCTAAAGTCCCCTCAACTTATGCTCTTGGTCGTTCGATTGGATACCACCACTGCAGTTACCCAAACAAGAAACAATGGTATCTTTGAGTCCTCCTATCCCATCCAGTCCCAGTTTGTAGGCCTGTGCTGTCCAATATGGCAGCCACTAACTACATGTGGATATCAAACACTTGAACTGCAACTAGTTGGAACTGAAATGTACTATACATGTAAAATAACAAAACAGATTTCCAAGACTCTGTAAAAAAAAAAAAAAAGAATATAAAACATCATTTTTATATTGATGACATTTTGAAATGACAATATTTTGGCTATATTGAGTTAACTAAAATATATTATTAAAATTAATTCCACTTGTTTCTATCTCTTTAATATGCTGCTAGACAATTTAAAATGACATATATGTCCCTCATTTGTGTCTTGCATTATATTTATACTGGACAGCACTCCCGTGGGCTGCCTTTTTCTCTTCATCTCCACTGTCCAAGCCTTAGCTCAGGCCTTCTTCCTGTTTCAGTGAGGTTTCTGCAAAAGCCTCCACACTAGTCTTTCTGCCTCTATTCTGGCCTTTCTCCAACCCTGTTTTCAAAGTGGCCAGAATGATCTTTTAAACTGCAATCCAGTCATGCTAACTCAAATAGTTTGATATTGTTCCACGGGTCACCATTGCCTTAATTCCATAGTTCCATATATAAAACCTTTCCTGATGAACCTGACCCCTAGTTTCACCCTAGGGTGCGCCTAGCCCCTGAAATACACCAAAACTTTCCAAGGGTCTGGGCATGTCTGGTTTTAAGTGAGTCAGTTTTCACATCCTCCACTTTCATATTTTGCAATATTTATGTGCTTCAAAGGCACCTGCAGTCGAAGTTCTCTGCCCTCTTACCCTATGTTGTTGTATTCTTCTTGACTAAGCAAAGGTATCTGGAATCTTAGTATCAGGCATTGATGGAACGATTAAGGAATTCCTTTAAGCAAGGTGCCAATACTGCCTCCCTACCTGTTATAAGATATATTGCTAATACAATATTCACACCATGCTATAAATATATTTTAAAATATGTAAGAAAATAGAGAATTTTTGGAAATTCTTTTAGGGAGTAAACAAGAAAGTTCAAAGACCACTATCTCATCTCTCATGACACCCTACCCATATCCCCACCATCACCACCTCTGTCTCCACCACACACACACACACACACACACACACACACACACACACACACCGCTTCCCAGCTCCAGCTTTACTCAAGAGCTCAGCCTATCCCAGGCTATTCTCCCTCACCTTCTTACCCCAGCTAATCACTTGCTGCAATTCCTGCTTGCTTGATGGCATCATCAGAAAAGGTTACTTTTCAGTTTTGCTATTCAGAGGCTTTACCAATTTTCTTCTATTATGTGAGCTTTGACCTTCACTGCACTTTATGAGATGACCTTGAAGGCAGATGCAAGCAATTTCTATCAACTTAATTTTCATGATCATTGCTCTCCTTTCAGTAGAGAAAAAAAGTGGGTTTTTTCCTCCAAATTTACATGACTATTTTAAGTGTTGCTGAAAGAGTAGTTTCAAGCAGTTATTACTCAGGTGTCTTTTTTTTAAACAAAAACACCAAGATTTAATGATTGAACTCATATAATAAGTAAACACCTGTGCGTATCTCACACTGTTTAGTTGCCAGCTGCTGCTTATTGTTGATTCCTTCATTGTGGTTGTCAGAGTGCTGTCATCAAATTCACTGTCAAGGTCATTGTGGGAATGGTCACAGGGAGTAGAGGAGAGTGGTTAGGGACATGGCTCAACCACCCGTTAGTTGTGTTACCTTAGAAAACTCATTTAACTTCCCTGGGCATCAGTTTCCTCATCTGTAAAATGAAGATTACAAGAATAGTAACTCCTTTGTAGGGTTGTTGTAAGAGTTAAATGAATTAAAACTAGTAAAGTGCCTAGAATATGTCACTGATTTTTTAAAATAATAATATTAAAGAGAAGCTGATAAAGTGACAAGCTCATTTTTCTTTTTCCAAAAGATTTGTTTGGGGGACTTGGCAAACTTACAGAGAAATTTTTCATTTCTGTTTATCCACTGAAGTACATTTTTAATTCTCATCTCAATAACAAACCCTCTTAAGAGTAGCATGAGTGCAAAGCTAAAATCATCAGATTCTCTGTCACACAAATGAACTTTTTCAACTCTCTGGTTTTACACACACACGCACACACACATAGACCAAAGAAAGTGAGATTCTGCTGGTTTTGCTTGGGGTTAAGTGTGGGAAAATTTTAAAACCCCCAACTTCAAAACTCAGTTTCCAAAAAATCTTCAAGTAATTTAATTTCGTAAACATGACTGGCAAGCTTTTTCTGTTAAAGCCAGATCGTAAATATTTTAGGCGTTTCAGGCCATGGATCTCTGCTGCCACTACTCAGTTCTGCCACTGTAGCCCCAGGGCATCCACAGACAACGGTGAAAAAATGAGCATGTCTGTGTTCTAATAAAACTTTATTTACAAAAATAGGCAGCAGGCCAGATTTGGTCTGCAGGCCATGGTTTGCCAACTCTGTCTTAGATGTTACTCCATATTTACCTTGTAACTTTGATCATCTCTAGTATACAGTAACATACCCACAATGGCAGGAGAAACTCAATTTGTGAAGCAATGAACTACAAAAAATGACATGAAATACAGTATACAGGTACATATAAAGTTGAGGAAAAACAGACGAGAAGTATCTGTGGGTGAGAAGCAGATAATGATACTTCAATTCTCCTAAGTGATTGTTCAGCAGGAAACAGATTAAAACAAGCACAAGTTTTATTTTCTGCCTCAGAGTACTTACCTATATACATACATATCTTCATCTCAACTCTCAACCAGTCAAGGACATATACGTCACTAGGGCAGTTCCTAAAACTCTGTGCCCCAAATAACAACATAAACCCACTGAAATAATGTATTCTTACTCCAAGGGCTCAGTGGTGAATCCTTCATCATGTTACCTAGAATTCCCCCTTTCATATGTCTATATTTCAAGAATAAACAGAAATTATGTGAATTGTTAAGAATGTTTTCCCCAAATTTTCAGGCCCTTTGATCCACTGGTTCTACTTGCATAGTTAATCAATTATATATCAATCTCTAGCTCCTTAACTATGATTCTATTAAACCATAAGGATCAATCACAATGGTCCTGAATAGGGCTGGAGTTGAATGAACTGAAAAGCAAAGCCAGAAATAGTGAAGAATTGATAGAACTTGATAGTGAGGCCGGGGATTTTTTTTTTTTTTTTTTTTTTTTTTTTTTGGTGTATTAATTGTTGTATCCCCAAGTGCTTAAAACAGTGCCTGGCGCTAAGTATTCACTCCACAAACATTTGTTTGTGTGAATAAATGAATGAATGAATGAACAAAAAAATAGGTGACAAGTATGGAAGGTAAAAGAAGATGTAAAATGAATCCAAGTTTTCAAGCCTGAGCAACAGAAAGAATCCTAATGATGTTAATATTCAAGATAAGGGCTGTAAGAGATGACTGGAGGAGCCTGCAATACAACAGTGGTTAACCAATGCACATGAACCTACTTTACTCCAAAAACCATCCCCCTGATGCCCAGCAGTCTTGTTTGTACTATGTGATCTCACCACCAGTCAAAGAAGATTGAACCAAGGATGAACACTTGACCTAGCTAGACCAATCAGATTCTTTCTCCTGGAATCTGAAACTGAGATTCTGCTGGGTGTAGTAGAGCTGCTTGTAAAGGTGGTCAAGTCTGCCAAGAGCTTGGAGAAGCAGAGAAAGTTGGTCTCGAGACAGAGAAGCAAGATGTCTTAGAAAAGCAGAGGCAGAAGCTGGAGAGAGAGTATCGCCTATGTTAATGAGAGTTTTCTGGTCCTGATTGTATTCCCTCCCAGAGGTCCAGCTGCCTTCATGGCATTGTTTCTGGATATCCTTATAATAAATTCACCTTTTGGGTAGAGAAGGGAAAGTAATCAGATTTATTTTCTGATGCTCTGAGCCCAGAATCATTGATTAGACAGGGAGGTAGGTGGTTGATTCATTTTTGGATACGTTAAATCTGGGTTTTCTTTCCTTCTTCAGAAATATTTTTTACCTCATTTGCCCCAAATGTTCCTACACTCTTCATTATGTCTTCAATAAATTACCAGACCTTTTTCTTCCGTCCTGTTAGGAGATACCTTACAACACAAGTGCATTTTTACTACCTTAACCTCAGAAGAGAAAGTATCCTTGCTTCCCAAATTTCTGAGCACCTTATGATGTCTATCCCTTTATAGAGAATAGTCCTGAAAGAAGGCTTTCAAGAGGTGTATGATTATCAGAGACAAACAGTATAGACAGAGGGTTTTTCTCTTGTACACACGTCCTAAGGCATGATGTTATTCTCTTGGAATAAGAGAAAATGGGACAGAAGACATGTAGAGGAAATTTGAGCCACAGAATATTATACAAATAGTGAAATGCATGTCATTTTCTAATCCCTTCCTGGCTTCAACACCTCTTCACAACACCTTGAGAAAGCCTGCAAATTGAAATCACCTCTTTGCAAATTGATCTCCTAATGTCACTAGGCTCCACACACTGTCAGCCCACGCTCTTTCAGTTGCTAAGTGCACTGGATTGTCACAGTACGTTCCAGAGGCTCTAGATTTCTCTCAAATGCAAAAGATGTGCTTCTAATTGGAAGAAAAGGCCTTGTCTTTCAAATACAATATTCTCTGAAAAAAAAAGTACCCATTAGATTTCAAACAGTTCAAATTGATTGATTTCCCCAAACATGGGAAAGCTTATAAGCTCTAAAATTTAACAATATCATTTTACAGCTCGGAGTGTAAAGATGATTTTTAGATTAGTTTTGCATTATTAGCTTCACTTCATTAGGAACAAAAATCATAAGATGCCACTAAATATTTATTCACAACATGCACTGATTACTGATTACTATGGAGGAGACACATTACAAGAGACTTTGCACTGATTACTATGGAGGAGACACATTACAAGAGACTTTCATTTTTCTAAATCAATAATATGAACAAAATTTTAGGCGAAAGTTTAAGACTGATTTTAAAAGGGGAGGGGGAAGCTATGGCAAGAAATAAGAACATGTAAATTTAATGGGTATATATACATAAGTTTAACAAATATTTATTGAGGGAGACCACAGTAACGGAGTAGAGACTGATAAGATGTAAAATGCAGTCCACAGGCCTAAAGAGTTTAGAGACAAACAGAAGAGGCTGGTGATTCATTCATTCATTCAAGTTTTTAATCAAGTATTTGCCATAAACGAGATGCTTGGCTGGCTACTAAATTTTAATGATTACATTGTAGCATTGGATCACTTCAACATATACCATCAAACTTAATCTTTAATATTTTTATTATGTTACAAGGAATACATTTTTTTAAATTAATTTATTTATTTTTGGCTGTGTTGGGTCTTCGTTGCTGCGCGCGGGCTTTCTTTAGTTGCGGTGAGCGGGGGCTACTCTTTGTTACGGTGTGCAGGCTTCTTATTGTCGTGGCTTTTCTTGTTGTGGAGCATGGGCTCTAGGCATGCAGGCTTCAGTAGTTGTGGCACGCGGGCTCAGCAGTTGTGGCTTGCGGGCTCTAGAGCTCAGGCTCAAGTAGTTGTGGCGCACGGGCTTAGTTGCTCTGCGGCATGTGGGATCTTCCCAGGCCAGGGCTCGAACCTGTGTCCCTTGCATTGGCAGGCGGATTCTTAACCACTGCGCTACCAGGGAAGCCCTTGAATACATTTTTTTAAAAAAGATCAAACCATACAGAAACAAATAGTGACTCTCCATAACTACCACCACTAGATGGGGTAACCAATATTACATTGTTGGGTATCTTTTCACACTTCTTAAAATAAGAATATAAATACACACAAATACTTTTTAAAAAATGGTATTGTGCTATACACAGAGCCAGTACAGCATACTGCTTGAGAACATGGGCTTTAAATAATACCACCTCGATTCAAATCCCAGCTCTATCACATACTAAGCTACATTTGCAAGTTACCATGCATCTCAATTCCAAAATTTTCTAATCTTTAAAATAAGACTAATATTAGTAAATACCTCATAGCATTGTTGTGAAAATTAATACTCAATTACTTAAAACATAATAATTCAACAAATGTTAGCTTTTATTATGCAACTTGTGTTATCTTTACCCAAGATTATATTGTGGACCTCCTTCCTCCACCTCACTTTTTTTCAAAGGTCAAATAGTACCATGGTATAGATTTATCATAATTCATGTAATACATTCTCCTGCTATTATTCATACATTGCCCCCAATGTATTCACAAAGAATGCTGCAAATAATATCCTTATGCCTATACTTGAATATTTCTGAAGCGTAAATGCTTAGAAAAGAAATAGATGGATCAAAAGCAATACATATTTTAAAGTATATTTCAGATGCTTTTGAATTTCTCTTCTAAAATGTGTCAATTTATATTCCACCATAAAATATGAAGGTAACTTTTTCCCTGTATGGGGCATGTGTGTGTGTGTGTGTGTTGGGTGGGCTGAAAATTGATTATGAAAAAAATTCTCCTATATTTATTTATGATGCTCTTACTATTTTGTTACTATTTTGTGTTTCATGTTTGTGCTTTTAATAACCCAGAGTTTTGGGTATGATATAAGGCAGAAATCTAACTTTATTTTTGTCCAAATGGGCAGCCAGTTGTTCCATTTACAACTAAGCAGTTATCCATTCCCAGATTATTTGAAGGGACACTCTCATTATACACTTAATTTCCACGTATGCATAGTTCAGTTTCTACTCACTACTTTTTTTCTGTTGATACACTTGTCTTTCCCTGACAATACCACATTACTTTAACTACTGTAATGTTGTAGTATATTTTAATATCTGTCAACTTTATATTCTTTTTAAAAACTTATTGCTGGGAATTCCCTGGCGGTCCAGTGGTTAGGACTCGGTGCTTTCACTGCCTTGGGCCCAGGGTTAAATCCCTTGGTCAGGGAACTAAGATCCCACAAGCACATGGTGAGGCCAAAATCAATATAAAAATAAAATACATAAACAAATAAAAACTTATTCCATACTCTTACTGTTGCAGATTATGACAGAGATAGCCAGCTGACCACCAAAAACTCACGCTCCTCTTTCATAATGGCCAAAGCAAGGGTCAATGCTTTCAGGTCAAAGCACTGTTGCCAGAAAGAAGCTACCTCATTGGGGACCACGTGTCTCAGTTCCCCTTCCACCTAACGAGGGTCATATGACTAATTCTTGCCAGTGGAATGTGAGCAAATACATTCTGTGTCCTTTTCAGGTCAAAGTGATGGAGAGGCAGGTATGCCTCTGCATTGTCATTGTCCCCATACAGGTACTCCAAGGACCTAACAGGAGGCCAGAGCCACAGAATAAAAGACTCCTGACTTCCAGTCAGCCTAACCAGGAATTCTTGCATTAAGTGTGAGTGAGAAATAAATCCTTTATTCTATTAAGCCACTAAGGTTTGGGGATTTATCTATTACATTTGCTACTATACAGATGGTGTATTGCAAATGGCATTTTAAAAATCCAGATAGGATTTTAATTCAGATCACGTTTTATTTACAGATTAGGTTGAGGAGAGCTGACACCTTAACAATACTGAGTTTTCACACCTAGGAGAAATATCACATCTTACATTTATTCTGGTCATTTTTTTTTGGGGGGGGGGGTACGCAGGCCTCTCACTGTTGTGGCTTCTCCCGTTGCGGAGCACAGGCTCCGGACACGCAGGCTCAGCGGCCATGGCTCACGGGCCCAGCCGCTCCGCGGCATGTGGGATCTTCCCAGACAGGGGCACGAACCCGTGTTCCCTGCATCAGCAGGCAGACTCTCAACCACTGCGCCACCAGGGAGACCCTGGTCTTTTTTTATAACCTTCGATAAAGCTTTGCTTTATGTGGATCCTAAAGATTTCTTGCTAAAGTTTATTCCTATATTCCTATATATTTTCATACTTTTATTGTACTGTGTCTGCAGTCCTTTCCCATTACATTTTCTATTTGATTATTGCTTGTACATAGACAGATTATTTACTTTTATAAGATGATCTTTTATCATCTTACAGAATCTTGTTTATGCCATTGGTTCATTGGTTTCATTTTTTGCATTATTTCTAGCAAATAATGACAGTGTTGCCTCTTCCTTCCTCATATTGATACTTCTTAGTCCTTTTTTATGTTATTGCATTAGCTAGGATCTTAAAAATAATATTGAAAAGTAGCAGTCATATCTTCCTTTCCCTGTTTCTTCTTTTAAGTAAAATCTCTTTATTAGTTAGCCATTAAATATAATGTTTCATAGTGATTTCTGATAAATGTCCTTTGTCAGATTATGGAAATCTTCTTTTATTACTTCTTTTAAAAAAAGGTGTGTTTTTGTTGTTAAATCAAGGTGGATCTTGAATTTTATCCAAATGCCTTTTCTTTCCCTGTTTAGATAATTTATCATTTTCTTCCTTTAATATAGTATACCATATTTTGTATACTTCCTAAATATTAAAACATATTTGCATTTTAAGTAATGCCTTCTTGGCCTTGGTATATATCCTTAATGTAGAGCATCATTCATCTAATTATTTATTTAATGTCTTTGCACATACTTTCATATCAGAGATTGGTTAATAGGGGTGTGTGTGTGTGTGTCTGTGTGCCTGTGTGTACAACCTTTGTCTAGTTTTCTTATGAGGAATATTCTACCCTGTAGAACAATATTAAAAATTTTCACCTTTTTCTATGTTCTATCAGTTAAATATGATACCTATTCCTTGGAGATATGAAAAACTCACTTGTAAAATTACGCAGAGGGAGAGTGTCTTTAGTGGAGAAAGGTATTTGCTCATTTTCCACTTTTTCTACAATTATAGAACTATGTAAGTTTTTTTACCTCTCCTTGAATTTTAACTCATTTTTACTTTCCTAGAAAAGTACGTATTTCATTTATTTTTCCGAAGGCTCCTTTTTAAAGTTTACATAATATTCTCCTCTTATTTTTTTAAAGTTTATTTCACCTCTCTAACTATGTGCCCTTTCACATTTTTAATACTGCTTATCTAAATCTTCTCTCTCTTTTCCATATTGGATAGGCAAAGTTTTGTTTATTTGAATTGGGTTTTTTTCAAAAAATCAGTCAATAATTTAAAAAAGTGTAGAAACATAGGAAAAATTATTTATTTTTTTCTCAGTCAAGTTAAAATTTTGTTACATTGCTTTAAAGTTTCACCTAGAAAGATATCTGGAGGCTGAAGTAAAACATATTGAACACATCAGTTAAAGCTTATCCTATCTGCATAATTTTATCCTAGGTGCCTGACTGCTTGGGCATTCTGTATACTCACGCTTGTGGATTGTTTTATTCTAATCTTCCAAGCATTTACCTACTTTTGGTCTATTTTATCTGCCAGCTTCTGAGAGAGTTGTCTTTTAAAGTTTTCCACCACGATTATAGTTTTTGAAAATCTCTTTGTCTTTCTAACAGTTTCTAATAATTTTTGCCTCATTGATTTTCAAACTATATTGTTGAATGATACTGTACTTTTATTACTATATCTTTTAATGGATTTCATTTTGTCAATCCAAATTTTTCCTCTATTTCATGGAAACATTTTGCTTTGAGAGCAGCCGTGTTAAAATGTAACCCCAACATTGGCCAGTGGATTGGTCCAGGGTAAGTACTTTACCAGCTGAGTCAATGATCTCTTCCTGAGAATCCTGGCTTGGGATCGTGAGACTCACCAGTAACTGAAGCTGTAACATGTAAAACACAGGTGGCACAGGCCCTACCACCAGCTGAGTAAAAGAACTTCAAAAGAAATTGAAGGAAGCAGATGCACAGAGAGACACACAGTTATCAGACAGGGAGATAGTTTCTTAGATACAGTCTGATTCTGAAGCTCAACTGTATTCCTTTCTTTAGGCTCTGTGAGCTCCATCACTCAGCTCCTTGTGATTAATTCTTTGATTTAAACTAGTCCATTCATTCCACAATTATTTATGGAGTTCTTAGTATGTGCCAAGTACTGGTATAAGCACTAAAGATATAGCAGAGAACAAAGCAAAGTTCCTGTCCTCCTGGAGTTTACTTGATAGGTGGGATATGTAATAAGGCAGCAAGAGAAATAGGGGTATACTATTTAGATAGTTGACCAGGGAAGCCCTGTCTGAAGAGGTGACATTTGTACAGAGGCCAGAATGCAGTGAGAGTGAGACAGATAGATATCTGGGGGATAAGCATTCTAGTAAGAAGCAAAAGCAAGGGCAAAAGCCCCACAAAAGAAATCTTTAGCCTTTCAAGGAATGGCAAGAATACCAGCATGCCTGGAGCCACTGGGCATACAAAGATGAAGAGGTATCCAGGGGCTAATTCATGTAGGAGCTTGTAAGCCTTGATAAAGATCTTAGAGTGGAAAGTTATTGAAGGGTAGAGACATTACCTTATTACATGCTAAATGGATTACTTTGTCCATTGAGGAGGGAATAATAGACTGTAGATGGGCAAGGGCAGGAGCAGGGATGCCAGTTAAGAGGCCCTCACAGCAACAAGGGACATTAGAGGCTAACATGAAAATGATGGAGGTTCCTTGGGGGCTAGAGGTTGGATGGAGGTAGTTGGATTCTATTTTAAAGGTAGAACTCATAATGGGAATGTGAGGTGGAAACAAAGCAGAGGAGTTTAGGGACTTAAAGTTATTTGACCTGGACAAAAATGATTCCTAGTTTTCAGTATTCTGTTGTTCCAGTATACTTTGCTATAACTAGGTACTAAATATCATTATATTTCTTTGTTAAATGACAATATTAGTTCAGCATTTTAAAAAATCTGAATTGTTTATGATTTAAGACATATCTACAGTCATCAATATACATTTTTTTTTTTTTTTTTGGCTGCTGGGCATGCAGGACCTTACTTCCCCCACCAGGGATCGAACCCATGCCCCCTGCATTGGAAACGCAGTCTTAACAACTGGACCGCCAGAGAAGTACCAACAATATATATTTATTATTCAACTTTTGAACCACTCTGTTATTCAGCCTACCTTTTGAGCTACTCAGTTGTTTCTGTGTTGTAGGGGTTTTGAGGAGGAGAGGATTGACAGGTGTCCTGTGTTTACAGAACATGTTCTCAATTTAATGGGTTTGTCCTATGTCCTGGATTAACTTTGTCAAGGCATGTTACATGTTGTTTATTTGGGGTTCCCCCCCGAATAAATTACAAGCAATGGGCAATTAGAGCTATTTTTTTCAAAACAGTAATTGGTGCTTAAATCACTGAAAGGGCAATATACCTCCACAGTGAAGATCTAGACAGTTCCCTAGGGTCTTTCCTGTAGGTTTGGCTGAAGGAAGACCATAAAGGGGACTGAGAATTAAAAGTACTTATTGTTTTCATATTCAAGAAAGGATAAGACTGTTCTTTAGCCAAAGACCCAAACCGTGAACAAGTAACCACCCTTAATTACAGATAACTTCGGATCAGTGCAAATGCTCGGATAGTCAGCTAATAAACAACAGCCTCACTCTGTTTCTGAAAGTCGGCAAATTAATGATAGCACCTGGCTTCTGAAAACCAGCCAGTTAGAGATAAAATCCACAGTCAGCCCACCGATGACAGTTCTCCCCTTCTAGACAACAGCCAATCAGCTAGTGCTTCAAAGCCAGCCGATGAAAGGCAGCCAGACTCCTGTGACCACAGGAGCACACCTGAAAATCTGCCGGCCCCTAACCAATCCTGCTTCTAAAAGCCCACCATACCCTGAATGCCAGGCTTCCCTACATAAGATCAGATTTGGCCTTATCTGGGGAGACATCCTTATGAGCACAGCTCTCCCTTGCAGGCAAATCGGAAGTTCACTTTTTATTTTTTGCATTAGAGAGTTTGATTTATCATTAGTTCATTAATTCTCAACCTTTTCAATGGTTCAAACCCTGTTTATGTAAGTTGGACTTGTGAGTGACAGACACACTGATGCTGTGACATAATCAAATTCAGTCTTCTCAATTCTGGCAGTGGTTGCCTTTATCTATTGTCTGTTCGTGTATGTTTGAACTCCAAATGCCAAAATCCAAGTGTAAATTTTATGCTGAGTTTTCTAAACAGTGGCCTTTTACTAAATAAGGAAAAAGTCATTTTGAAGCTCTCAGTATGCAATTGTTTACTCAATATCAAAATAGTGGAAAGTCAGATATAAATCAGTATATACCAACAGCTAAGCATATGAGAGGTATCACTCAGCTACTACCAAAAGAAGTGATAAAATAACAATATTTTATTAAGAGAAATTCAGATGAAGAAGGTAAAATAATGGCAACAGAAGCTGTAGTAGCGTTTCACACGGTGTATCAGTATCAGTCTTTCGGTTCAAATGATCTGCCTCAAGTACCCCATTGCTTTAAAACAAACAAACAAACAAAAACCTTGTTGAATGTGTTTAAAAAAAAAACAGGTGAAATATTTATCCCTTTAAGTGTAAAGTTTATTTGTAAATGGAATAGAACTATTTATGGACAGGAAAACAAATTCCAACATGCAGTGTATAACTATTATGGCTCTTACGACAGTTTCATCCCTTCAAGAAGTCTATTCTTTCACATGGATGTTACTAAATTCTCTTCCAACACGGCAACAAGTGGAATCATGTGTAGTGTTGTAGAAGAGGGAATAAAAATCAATGACAATATTCTTTTTATGTCGGTGGACATTTTTAAATGTTATTGATCAAATCATCACAGCATAATCCTGAAGAATGGAAAAGCAAGTTGTGCCTGAAATATTGTACTATCTGCTTCAACATTCCCAAAGTTGTTAACTTTCAGTACAATGGCTCGTATTACTAATGTTGGGTATATTTTCTCAGTAATGAAAGTTCAGTGGACAAAAGAATGAAACAAGTTGACAACTGTAGAAGCTATGTTGTATAAATGGAACATAGACTGTAACTGTAAGACATTTTATAAGCAAATTCGGCATAACAAAGAATTATTAAGGATAGCCAAAGGAAATACAATTAAAGGAAATGAAATTTAGATACTTAGAATTTATTTCAGATAAAGAAGTAATTTTTTTACATAAGTATACCCCTTGATTTTTTTTTTATTTAATGTACTTATGCATAGGCAATTAGAAATAACTGAAATTTAACTGAGAGTCCTTTTTAAAATTTGCTCAATCTGGCAACCCTAAGGGAGGGACAATTCTTTTTTTAATTTCCCAAAACTTAAATTGCTTCTTTTAAAAATAGCAGCTGGGCTTCCCTGGTGGCGCAGCGGTTGGGAGTCCGCCTGCCGATGCAGGGGACGGGGCTTTGTGCCCCGGTCCGGGAAGATCCCACATGCCGCGGAGCGGCTGGGCCCGTGAGCCATGGCCGCTGAGCCTGCGCGTCCGGAGCCTGTGCTCCGCGGCGGGAGAGGCCACAACAGTGAGAGGCCCACGTACCGCAAAAAAATAAAAATAAAAATAGCAACCAATTCTTGTTTTATGGATATAATAAATTTGCATGGATCTCTCTGTTTCCTGCATTAATTCTGTTTCCTCATAGGAATTTTTTTTTTGTTTCTACAGTGTGGTATCATTCTTTCAGGCTGTTGGTTTTCCTAAATGTTCAGGAATCCTTGTCATTTAGTCACACTTATAATTTCAGGTTTAGATTGACCTATTTAGGTAGCTGGAATGTTTGAACTCATAACAAAACCCTTGTTTTCTGGGCAATCTATGCAATTTTGGGGTAAGGGAGAGAGACCATGTGGCCAAGTGGGCTTTCCTTTGGGGGCCTAAGTATCCCTCTATCCCTTATAACCAAGGGAAATGATGTCCTGGTTTGCCTAGGACAGTCACAGGTTACATTTCACGTGCTGGCATAATTATTAATAGTGCTTGCTTTTACTCAAAAGTGTCCCAGTTTAGACAACAGATTACATTGTCATCCTTCTAATGACAGATGGAAGTTAGCTGGGATATTGTCCCATTTCTCTCTTTGGCCCCAGCACCCACCTTGGGAGTATCTGGTGGCAAATATCCCAGTTAATTTAGAGAGCAGAACTCATGGCGTTAACCTGGGGACAAATGCTACAGCAGCCACTTGCGGAATAAAAGATTGATACAGCTACTCCACATCACTGTAATTAATTATCCTACTGGCTGCCCTCCTCTGCCCTCATTACTTAGCATCTTAGGTTTCTTTTTTAGGGGTCAGCAGAGCTGTTATCTTTCACCTAAATAGGATTATAGGTTTTGTGCTTTTTTAAATCCCTGGTGGGTGTTATCATCCATGACTAACCCCATCTGCTTTAACATTAATATTAAACCTACAGTAACAATAATTATAGGTGAGATGTGAAAACTTATGTGTCAGGCACTGTTCAGCACTTATATTAATTCTCAGAGGTAGGTACTTTCATTTTCCAGATATGGAAACTGAGGCATAGAGAGGCAAAGTAATTTATTTACCCAAGGGCTGGAAGACCCAAAGAGTAGGCAGCGTACCAAGAACCCAGCAATTGACTTCAAGGCTCATGTTTTTAACCACCAACTAAATCCCTCATATCAGACAGTAGCACTCTTCCTGACTTCCTAGAGCCTGTTCTCGGTTTAGCACTTCTATATTAGATCTGTCATTTCTGTGGGGATTTTAAGTGGAAGGAGAAGTTAATTCATGCGTTCAGTTAACTATTTAAACCAGAAACTTATCCAAAAAAAATTTTTTTTCAAACTCAGTTGTTCTATCATTTCGAAGAAGGGCTTCTGGTCTAAAGGATTATTTTCTGTCATGTAAACAGTCTAAACTTTAGCCAACGCTTGCTAATATGCACAAACATTCACACAGTACTTCCCACTGCTTTATCAATCTAGAAAGCTAGATAAAGATCTGGCATTAAAAAAAAAAAAGATCTGGCATAAAAAGAGGAAATTATACCATGGAAATTTCCACACAGCCCCTGGACACTCCACTGTAGGTACATTATGGGTCACTCGGGGTCATAATAGTGCTTCCCTTTACAGTATATAATTCCAAATCATATTATTTAAATCAGAAAGGAACAGTGACAACCCCAAGGCCAATCCCATTATTTTGCCAATAAGAAAACTAATTTCAAAGAGATCATGTGATTCACCCATCATCTCACAGCTAATTAGTATAATTAGTGATAAAGCCAGAATTACCACCCAGTGTCCTAACTCAGAGTTCTTTTTATGTGGTCTCACTGCCTCTCTATTTGGTTGCTTTGGGAACAGAATGAGAAAATCATTAAAATCATGTTATTATCTAGATTTTCATCTAGAAATGATCATTTTATGTAGGTTTGATCTAAATCTGGACCCATACTTTAATGAAAATTACTATCTCAATTTTAAAGGAAACCTTTGAAAGTGATTGTAGGGCTTCCCTTGTGGTGCGGTGGTTAAGAATCCGCCTGCCAATGCAGGGGACATGGGTTCGAGCCCTGGTCCGGGAAGATCCCACATGCCGCAGAGCGGCTGGGCCCGTGAGCCACAACTACTGAGCCTGCACGCCCATCTATTGAAGCCCGTGCACCTGGGCCTGAGCTCTGCAACAAGAGAAGCCATGACAATGAGAAGCCCCTGCACCACAATGAAGAGTAGCCTCCCTTGCTGCAACTAGAGAAAGCCCACGTGCAGCAACGAAGACCCAACACAGCCAAAAATAAAAATAAATAAATTTATTTTTAAAAAAGTGATGGTAATATCTGTCATAGTTCCCTGCAATATTTTCCACGTTTTTCTGTGATATCCACGCTCATAGAGTAAACCATGCTGCTTTTCATCCCCAGAATAGCATTGACTCATATCTGTTCAAATATATTAACATTTTCATCTCAACTGACTCACCTGCCAAGAGCATCAGGTTTTTGTGCCAGTTCCTAGGGTAATCCATATCACCCCTCTGCTAATGAAATTTGAAAAGTGAAAGCTTTTTTCTTAATTCTTGTTTTTCCTGTTAGCAATTGGCTTTCTGAGTTACAGGTATGTTCTAGAAATTGCAACATGTGAAAGGTTAAAGAAGGGGGCTTGAGGTAAAGGAAAAGGGGGAGAATGAAGAGATATTTCATAATTTATCAAGAGATTAACATTTCACATTCTAAAAGAAATAAAAATGACCTTGACTTCCCTGGTGGTCCAGTGGTTTAGACTCCGTGCTCCCACTGCAGGGGGTGTGGGTTCCATCCCTGGTTGGGGAACTAAGAGCCCACATGCTGTACAGTGTGGCCCAGAAAAAAAAAAGACCTTCTTGTACAGGACCAAAAGGAGATGTTATAGAAGGAAAAGTGGGGAGAAAAAGATAAAAACAAGCTTATAAGTTTTTATCATTTGTTATAAGGAAGAAATAGCTACGGATACTCAATAATCTCTATTTAGAAGCATATTAGAAGCTAAGTTCTGAAAAGTCTTACTTATAAACTATACATTCAAGATAAAAAGCAATAATTCTTGTCAATTAATACCTGTATCAGGACTTCCCTGGTGGCGCAGTGGTTAAGAATCCGCCTTCCAATGCAGGGGATGCAGTTCCGACACCTGGTCAGGGAACTAGAGCCCACATGCATGCCGCAACTAAGAGTTCACATGCCACAACTAAGGACCCCGTGAGATGCAACTAAGGAGCTCACCAGCCACAACTAAGGAGCAGGCACAACCACAATAAAAATAAAATAAAATAAGAAAAATACCTGTATCTTCTTTCCCTGATTGTCTCCAGCTAGAGCTAAAAAAAATCTGCTAAAACTGTCTTCTGCACATCCAGGTTACCCACAATTCTCTCAGAAGACACACTTCCTTACAATCAGCAAACCCCTCCCCCATTCCACACCACCCGCTAATCACCGGGCCAGCCATTTGCCTCCTGACTCTGGTCTCCAGTTGGAAGCACCAGAGTAATATCCCACCTACACTCCTGTTAATTCTAGCTAAAACAGCATCTTTTGCTGTTTTCTTCTCTTAATAGCTGTTTTCGCTCTCGCAAATTATCTCGTTTGTTTACATAATTGTCTTTCAGCCCTTTTTAGAGAAGATTTTGCCTATCTAGTTTACTCCACAGGCAACTCGTTTCTAGAACAATGCCTGACACCTAGGAGGTGCTTGAAAATATTTGCTGAATGACTAATTTATTTGGCTCCCTTCAAGCTTCCGAGCATCTGGTCCTTTGGAATACCAAAGAGCAGCTATCAACTTCAATGCCCACTTCAATCATCACTTGGAAATGTCCCACATCTGAAATCTTAAACCCTACGGAAATTCTCTCCAACTGCTATCTCCAATTACTTGGGTACATTTTCTACTGCTTTATTCCTAACAGCTCAGGACTCCCCAGTTGTAACACAAATGCTCCACCAATGCTTATACTTTACTTCTTAATCCCTTCTGCAGCTGAGCCTGGTGAAAGCATAGTTTACACCCACTAGCTTGATTTCACCATCTCCTGCTCTGTCTCAACCCAGGCATTCTGGCTTCTGCTCCCGCCACTCTACCAAAACTGCCTTTGCCGAGGTCACCACCCCACAATCCTGTCAGACTGTAAAAACATTTTTTTTTAAGTCTAATACCAAATATTAAGAGTATGTGGGAAAACGGGAACTTTCTTACAGCTGGAGAAAAATTGGTGCAACCGTTTTGGAAAGCAATTAGTAAAGTTGAACATTTAAATTACCAACAACATATTCCCCTAGAGAAACTCTTTCACATGAACACAAGAAGATATACATGTGAATAATATTTGTCATGGCATTGCTTGTAATAGCAAAAAATTTGACAATCACCTAAACGTCCATTGAGGTAGAGACTTGTACTTGGTCCCCCAAATTTACCTTCCCCTGCTTCACCAGTAATTGAACAACCAAATTTTAGGCATATTGTCACTTAAAGATTCTTTTTCCCATTATCTTTGACACCTGTGATCATGAGATTAAGTTTTAGCCAATAGAATGTAAGTGAAATTGGAGAATGAAATGTCTTCTCTTTTTTCTTTCTATGAGAGAAACGCAAATGTGTCCACTAGAGCTGGAGCTGCAGTCCTAAACTTTGAGGTGACCTGTATGTAAAGGTCTATGCAGACTGGAGTAACAAGATAGAGGGAACCTGGGTCCCTGAATCTGCGGCACTCCATACCATCTCTGGAAAACTACATTTGGACTTACACAAAAGAGAGAGAAAATGTTCTTATTTTGTTTAAGACACTGTTGCTTTGTTTTTTGATGGTCATCTTTAGCCAAACTTTATCCTAATGATCAAAACAGTGTATTCATTAAGTGGACTCCAGTACAGTAATAAATAGAGAAACAAACGAGAAAAATCTATCAATGTGGATAAATCTCAGAAACATAGTATTGCAGAATAAAATGTATAAAAGTATACTATTTCTTTAAACAAATAATGTATATTTTTATGGGCTTATACATATTTGCATAAAAAATATAAAACATATGAAAATGATTCCCAACAGCTTTGTGATAATAGTATGTATCCTTAGGGCAGGATCTTTTCTGATTCTCCATTGATTAACCAGCTACATTACTGATTACATTATCAGCCAGGATGGCCAAAGCCAAACCAATTAAAAGCAACTCAGTTCGTCCTGTCAAGAGCATTCAAGGCTGATTTGTCTACCCTTCCTTTATAAATCACTACTATTGAAATAAAGCCCTGCTCTTCTCTGAGTCACTCCTGAATGCTGAGAGCAGAGACAAGCTGTTCCTGAGATGTTACTCTGTGGAAAATATCCTGCCAAACTTCAGTAGAATTCTAGCAGGAGAAGTAGCCTTGGCCACAATTATTCATATTCACCAACTCTTTCCTGAGTATATATACTGAGTTAGGGATAGGAATGTTGACCCTGTAAATTAATGTGAGTAAAAAAAGAGCTGACTGCATTATTTTTTATAGGTGGGGGAAATCTGAGCTTGAGATGAAGGGAAAAATCAACCAGTTAGCCATTTTCAATTTTCTAATAATGGTGAGAATAGCAACCACCATTTGTTGAGGACTAGTCAATATATCAGACATGCTATACATATTCACTTATTTAAAATAATTTTCACAACAATGCTACATTATTAATTTTAATACTAAGGGCTAGAGATAGCTAATGGTCACATAGGTAGAAAGGAGTTGAACCTAGATTCTATTTAAAGAGCTATCTGAATCTGAAGTCTATTCTACAATATTCTTGAATATTGTACTAGACAATTTACCATCAGTAACAGTATTTACTTTCACGGGCTAGTCATATGTACAAGTGAACTAAATAGCTGATTACATTGTGTCATTAAAATAATGATTGCACTGTGCATTTAGAGGCCATTGAAGGGTTTACCTGTCCCCAGACATCTTCTCTGCATTCTGCAATGTTGCTACTATTTATGTTACTTTTGGGTTAAGTAATGCCCCCTAAAATATCAGTCAAGTTTGTCTCTTGTGAGGGAGACATTATCATTAACTAATCCATAGATTACTTTAACAAATTAAACTACAACTTAATAACAATTTATTCAAACTAGATTCCCAAAGGAATGAGATACGTGTTACATATACTTAAATGGATAATGTAAAAGTCTTTTAAGAATCAAATATTCTTAGGAGGAAAGCTGTAACGGAGGGACCTGGATGGTGAAGTATACCACAGAGGTTCTGTATGTTCTGTGGGTCCGGTATTGATGCTGAAAACTCGGCCTCTGTGCACTGGTGCTGAATCAAATCTTGGACACAGAGTTTTGGGTGAAGTAGCAAAGAATAGCTTTATTGCTTTGCCAGGCAAAGGGGGACACAGCGAGCTTGTGACTCTCAAAACTGTGTGTCCCAACCTGGGAGGATTTGGTGAGGAGTTTTATAGCAACGGTTCAAGGGCGGACTTGTTGATAAGGGTCAGGGTGTGTGCAGGGCCTGCACTCCTTTAATCTGGCCTCAGGTCATCTACTAATGAGCTTCTCTGTTTCCTTTAATCTGGCCTCAGGTGGTCTTCTCTGGAATGAAGAATGCTAACATCTTCCATTTGTTGGGGGTTTTAGTTCTGTAAAGAGAGCTCAATGATATAGTTATGTGTATCCCTTGAGGCAGAACCAGGACCTGCCCCAAGGCTGCACTATTGTTTCTTGGCTGCTCCTCCCTTGTCTCTGCATCACCTCCCTTCCCTGATTAGCAACTGTTCGAATCTGCCCTTTGGTCATGGAGGCTGGAGTCTATTCCCTACAAACAAGAAAAGGGGGACATGGAAAGGCTTCTGTGCCCAGGAGTCCCACAGGGTCCTGCTCGGTTTCAGTACCTTCACCTGAAATGGAACGTTTGAATTTGAGGAAATCTTTAATATTACCTATCACAATCCCCTTCATCATCACACCCACCAAAAATACCCCATACAAAAGAGGAAGCTTAGTCCCAGAAGATTCCTCCATTTGTTCATAGTCATATAGACATATTTTAACTGTGCTAAAGCTAACTCATGAGCCTTTTTTCATCTTAATTGGAGTATAATTGCTTTACAATGGTGTGTTAGTTTCTGCTTTATAACAAAGTGAATCAGTTATACATATACATATGTTCCCATATCTCTTCCCTCTTGCGTCTCCCTCCCTCCCACCCTCTGTCATGAGCCTTTTAACTCCAAGATCATTTCTCTGTCAAAAGTTGGGGAGGGAGCTTCCCTGGTGGTGCAGTGGTTGAGAGTCCACCTGCCGATGCAGGGGACACGGGTTCGTGCCTCGTTCCGGGAAGATCCCACATGCTGCGGAGTGGCTGGGCCCATGAGCCATGGCCGCTGAGCCTGCACGTCTGGAACCTGTGCTCCGCAACAACGGGAGAGGCCACAACAGTGAGGGGCCCGCGTACTGCAAAAAAAAAAAAAAAAAAAAAAAAAATGCTGGGGAGAAAAATGCCAAAAAGAAACTAATGAGGAGATAAAGAAAGGAATATTTGACCCAATTCACAATTTTAACCAGCACAAACCCACACACCCACCAACTGCCTTCATCTGGTTTTAGGTAAGAGGAAGGGAAAAGACAGGGAAAGTAAAAAGATGGCTGAGTGGGTGGGACATTCTGCCTCCTGTTTGGGAAGGAGGCTGATCAAATCATCAGAAAGAGCTGGAGCTCTGATTTCTGCTTCCTCCTTCCTTCAAGCCCATAGTTGATCTGAGGAGGAAGGAGGGATAGCTTCGATAATGGGAGGAGAGGCTGCTGTGATAGAGCAAGAGGATTCATCTTATCCAGTTTCCAGCCCAGTCTACTCCCACCCCACAACATCCCTATCAAGAGAAGGCCCACGCTCCAGTGAAAACCAGCCCTACACTCCCCTGGATGGATCTCATCTTTGAGCCAAGGTCAGGTTTGCTGCCATTCTCACCCACTGGTCCAGAAAATGCCCTCTGGAGCCACTCAAACAGGTCAAATCCCTCCTCTGCATATAATAATAATCTTTCACGTATCTGATGAGTCAAATAATATGATAGCAGACACTTACATGTAGTGCTGACTGTGTGCCAAGCACTATTCATAGTACTCTAGAGTAATTCATTTAACTTTCACTATAACCCTAATACTATTATCATTGGCCCCATAGAAAACTGAGGCATAGAGGGTTAAGAAACTTGCCCTGCTCTCTCAGTATATATTCAAGCTAGGATTTTTTAATCTGTTCACTCAATCGCTGTGTTACACAAATTTTTCTTCCCTATTTCTTGCTCTCCAGTCAGCCCCTCCTCGTATGACATGATTCTCCATCCCTTCATCCTTTCCTCTGACTCACATTCCAGTCGGTCAGTGCTGCTTTTTAAACAGGGTCACTATCCAAGACTGAGTTCATTGAGAGGCGGGCTCTGAGACAGCATTTATAGCGTGCAGGGTGTTTACTAATGAGCTCCCTTGACATCAACACCTGAGGGAGGTGAACAAGGCAGGAAGAGGAGGACAAAGCAGACCTAAGACATTTTTGCAATTTTTGTAGGCCTATTGAAGTTCAGATCATAAAATATTCACTGGTTACTCTGAAAATGCAAACTATGTTCAGTTGACTGGATATAAGAGCCACTGAAATTTTGACTACATGACATTAATCACATGTGCTATTTTTGTCCAAAATTTTAGCTAGGCAATTTCACCCAGAACCCACTATTAAAATGTTTATGAATGATGATAATGGAAACCATTTTATTGATTCAGGCTAATTAAGTAAAAATTTCTGGGTATAGCCACCTCCTCAGAGATCTGATTTATCTTTAAAAATAAAAGGTACGTTGTTCTCATAAGTGTTAAGAAGAGGTCTACGGGTCCCCTAAAAAGATTCCTAGGCCCATTATTTGTGTGCAAGTTCTTTTGCTTGTTAGTTTAATAATGCTACTGCTGGTTGATCAACCAAGTTGTTTTTAAGAGCTCCACAGTATTTTAGCAAGTCTGTAAAATAATAGATAATTAGTCCCTAGGAAAACAAAAAGGAGTAGAATGCCTCAGCCCCCACAAATCTGTTACTTGTCAGATGCCTATTACAACAGCTGCTCCAAGTGCTATTAAATTTAAACCTTAAATTCTTACCTTATTTATTTTACAGTCTGTTTATCAACTGTTCATATTTCACAGCTCCATATATTTGTATTCTTGTTTTTTTTACATTGTCAATTTCAGCAATCACAATTTATGCCTGGGCTGGAGGAATTTCTACAGTGTACATATTAAAAATCATGCAAAGTATGAAAGGGAAGGTTATGGGAGTGTTATTTTAATAATAACGATGAATACAGAAATGAGGGAACTTTTCAAAGGGAAATTAAAAGGAGGTAAGTTAAAATAACAGGAAATTGAATGTGATGAGGAAGAATCATCCACCTGCTAGATTAATAAACTCTCATTCAATGCTCCAATACCGCATTGTTCCTCCACATTGTTAAGTTTGCTGAGAAGATATTTTAAATGGTAATTTCCATTTTCAAGTTGAACTACTTCCACAAAGTAAGCCAGTCACATGCTTCAGATGCCGGACTCTTCGTTACATTTTTCAACACGCCATAGCGTCTCCCTCTCACACGCAGCAAAATTCACGTTACCTCCTAGGACCCCAGACATAAATTTCTTGCTCTTCCGAGTAGTCCAACCCTGTCTCTTTCACTAAACTAACTCAATTCTTTTGTTAATTTTGCATAAACATTCTCCATGGAAACAGCTCCTTTTTAGTCATGCTGAGACAAGAGCAAAAGAATTATCTGTATTTTGTATAACCCCCTTGAACTAATGAGTTTGATAGAAGTCAAAGAATGAAAAGCTTATCAAATAAGCTGTCCTATGTAAGCAATTTTCCCATGAACGAACCCAAGATTTCCTATAAGGATTACATAATATGCGTTGCTCACTTTGCCACAAGTCCTTATCTTGCCTATGATGTAAACTGACCAGTAGGAGAGACACGTCTAAAGAGAAGGGTCAGCTGGAGGCCCTGAACCAACTTACAGCTGCAAAGGGAAATTGACTAATCTTAGAAATTTGCTTTTCCTTCCTTGTCCTAGGCTTGATCCAACTGGAGGAAATTCACTGGTATTTCATGATTTTCCTTTACAATAAGCTGTGAGCAAGCTGCAGAGGAAACTCGTCAGGTCAGAGCAGAAAGGAAACTGCCTAGCACCTTCGTCAGTTTCCTGTTGCATCCAACTGATAGCAGAAAGGAGAGGATGTGATGTTATACCTGCTGGCCTTAGATTTCTAGATGCTAGTGATAAATGCTGCCACCTTCCATTCAGTGGCCAGTGATTCACAGTTTTCTACTGATCTAATCTAGATTCAGACTTTAAAGACCACCCCTTAACTACCCAGACCTTCAAAATGCTTATGTTGTGTAACATATAGAGAGACAACAGTTAAAATATTTCCTTTACAAACAGTCCCCCCACCCCACCCCATGATCTACTAAGCTCCAGAAATACACAAGGCCTGTTTTTAGGGAAATCAATGCCTTCAAACTTTGGTCAGCTCACTGCAGACATTTCCATGGCAGGGTGGGGAGAATGTCTTCTGATTTAGTCTGGGGTAGGGTGTGTTGGAGGCATTTCATTGGAAACTTTTCCAATCGGGTACATGACTGCTCTGCTCAAAAATTCCAATGACTTTCTCTTGATTACAGAATAAAATCCTAGTTTATTTGCAAATAATTTGAAAACCTGGAACAACATAGTATCTACCCACCTTTCCAGAACTGATCTCAAACCATCCAACTATTATTATTTACAAAAAGAAAAGAAAAAAAAAACCAGTCTACACATAGTGTCGCAAGCTTCAGAGCTTGGGCTTAGGCTAGGCCATCATACAAAATGACCTCACTATTTCTATTCTCTCTAAGTCTTATCCATAATTCGAAACCAGTTCAACTTACTGTTTCACCATCAAGTCTTCCCTAACTATTCCAGGTACAAAGGAATTGGGTAAACCTTGTAGCATTTATGGTATCTACTTCTCACTTGGCCATCTTGTACTCTTTTGTTGTGCAATTCTTTTTCTTAATTCTTGCATTCCTGTTTAAGTCTATGCTTTTGTAACAACTTTGGGAGAAAGATGATATATTGTACTTCTTTACGTGTCTGCACCCCACCCAGAATAGTGCCTTCAATTCAGCAATACATATTTTAGATTAATTTATTGAAAGTGCATGGTATTAAACAGGAACAGACAAACACATATAAACTTAAGTGGAGTGGAATAATCTAGCACTGCAACAAGATAATCATGGGTTTGGGGGATTTAAATAGGTTAGGTTCTTACAGACTCTGAGATTTATAGTTAATATGAAATACCTTGACTATCTTAACCAACTAATCAACCAACCTATTAAGCAAACAAAAGCAGGGGCAGAGAGTATATGGGAACGCTCTGTACTTTCTGCTCAATTTTTCTGTGAACCTAAAACTTCACTAAAAAATAGTGTTATTAAAAGAAAATTTTCTGACACCCGCGGTATTGAGCCACTTATGTACTATACCAGATCACTCAACTGTATCTGATGCCCATTCCCATACCTCAATCACTTGACATGCTTCCACCGTTACTGCAATAGAACGGTGTACAGTGTCACCTGACACAGAGGGACCACTGTATGTGTACATTGGCTGCATTGGACCCTGGAGTCTCTACCTTCACCAGAATCTGCCTGGACTGACTGGAGATCACAGAAAAGCAAAAGGAGTCAGTGTCCCCATAGGGTAGACTTTACCAAGTGAGAGGCAGGAGAACGGGAGAACCCAACAAATAAATTGTCCTTCACCCCATCCATGGGTATATGTATAGCTAATTCACTTTGCTCTACAGCAGGAACTAACACAACATTGTAAATTAACTGTACTCCAATAAAAATTAATAATAAAAAAAAAGCATCCCATCCATGAGTTGTTCTGGTTTCCTATGGCCTCTTTGGACACCAATCAGCTCTGGTTGAGAAGCTGAGGCCAGCTCAGTGACACAGCACTCTGTATTCATTCTCCTTTCTTTGATTCATTCCCTTTTTCTCTTAACTCTTACTTCTCTGGGATCACACCCCTTTCTAAAATGATAGATAGGTAAGCTCTTACTTCAGGCTCTATTTTCTAGTGAATCTGAACATCTGTCAAAAACCAAACCCTGTGCTTAGAGTTAGGGAAAAGACATAGTCTTCTATAGTTACAAATGTTCTTTTTTGTTTTGTTTTGTTTTCCTTAAAAGGTAATGCATTCATAGGGTTCAAAAAAGTAAAGGCACAAGAAGGTAAACAGTGAAATCCTCCCTCCCACACACGTGCTCCTGGTATATCATGCCTTTATACCCTGCTACCCTCCAAACAATCTTGGAAATTGTTTCAATCAGTGCATTAAAAACTTCCACAACATTTTTGGTTACACAATGTTCCAACATGTGGATGTACCATAATTTACTTAGTCTATTATTGATGAAACATTAGGTTGTTTCACTCTGATCCTATCACAAATAATAGAGAAGTAACATTATATGTAGTTGTTTTGCACACATACCTGCATATCTATAGGCTAAATTTCTGGAAATGATATTTGTAGATCAGAGAGCACGTGCATCTGCATAGAAGCATCTGTTATTGTACATCCTCAACAACACAGTGTGTTAACAATATTTTTGCATTTTATCTATTTGGTTAGTGAAAAATGGTGTCTCAGCATATATTTAAATTTATTATGAGTGAGGTAAATAATCTCAGATGTTCAAGAACCATTTGTTTTCCCTTTTCTGTGAACTGCTTGTTTTTGAAGAAGTCTTCACCAAGGGAAAAATCTTTGGAGCCTCTATTTTTAAACCCCTGTGCACCATGATTCAAAGCAACTTAAATCGAGGACTCTAACATGACTCTCACATCACTGCTTGCGATATTGCAGTTTATATCATCTCTAAGTTGCAAAGTCTTGTCTCCACACTCAATGAGTTCACAGTCTAGCAATATAGAAGACAGTGGGGAGACGGGAGTAAATCAGGCTGAAGGATATCCAGCTGTCCCAATGATAATGCCCAAAGAGCGGGGCACACTTGGCTGATGAGGGGTGATGTTGGTACCCCGAAACTCAGTCTGATTGCTGGGTGTGCTGCAGCTGGCATCTCTAAGCAGTATCAGGGCTGAGAAGGGGATGAGGTGTCCTGGTTCTAAGAAGAACTGTCCAAGAGTGAAGCCAGACTCCAGCCAGCAGTGGGTAGGGCTGGGACAGGCAGGGACATTACAAGCATTAGAGTAAAGCTACTTACAAACTCTTATGGGGCTAGATAGAGAATAGGATGGAGGTGAGGCCTAGAAAGTTCTCACACTTTTGAACACAATAAAGTGGAACAAACAGGCAGAGAGTCATGGCCCTTCTATGCAAAGGGAATACAATGAACAAAGGTCTGGAGGACCAAGATCTTTTTTCTGTGAATGATGACTGATCAAAGGTGGCCAGATAATAGGGAGGGCGTGTGTGTGTGTGTGTGTGTGTGTGTGTGGTATATGCCTGTGAGGGGTATGAAAGATGAACAGAATGAGAAATGAGATCACCCTTTAACTAAAAGCTTTTCTTCCTTAGAGTTCTTCTCAACTGAGCTCAGATTATCTGATATCAATATATTTTATTTGGCATAAGTGAAAAGCCCTAGCATAATTATGTTTTGGGATGAGGTACAGACAACCTATTTTAGGGAAAATAGAGAAGCTCACTAGGTCAAAGAGAGTTGGCCCCTACTAGTCACAAGGTCCCTTCTTCCTCTCAGTTCAAAAATAAATCCCAGGGGCTTTCCTGGTGGCGCAGTGGTTGAGAGTCTGCCTGCCGATGCAGAGGACGCGGGTTCGTGCCCCGGTCCGGGAAGATCCCACATGCCGCGGAGCGGCTGGGCCCGTGAGCCATGGCCGCTGAGCCTGCGTGCCCGGATCCTGTGCTCCGCAACGGGAGAGGCCACAGCAGTGAGAGGCCTGCGTACCACAAAATAAAAGTAAAAATAAATAAAAAATAAATCCCAGGGTATGAAGGTAACGGGGATATTTGTAAGGACAGGGCAGTGCAGTATCGGGGATGGAAAAACTTCTTTAAAAATAAGGAAATGTATACCTCTTTTATATTTATGGTTACTAGAATTGTTAGAATAAAAAACAATAAAATGTAGATGCAAAGAGGGGTCCGTGGAGTGAAATTAGCTGTATTACAGAACTCTAATGATACCCACTTCCTAAACGCCCAATAGACTTTACTAAGGAATACTCCAGAGCTGTAACCATTTTAAAAAATCTGCTTGGCTTTAAAAAGAAAGAAATACATGATAATAATTTTTTCAAAGAGACATTGCCAAGGTTTATCCATGCCAAAACGCTGAGCGAAATTTTAATGTGAAATGAACCACAGAAAAGAGATAATAATAAGAGAGGCTTACAAAAGCCCTGTCATCTGCAGACACATTGGCACCCTCTATTCTTCTTTCAGCTCCTCCTAAAACTGTTCTATAATCCTTGATGTTTACATTATCCACCTCTTTAAAATCCAACAGCTTGCAGACTCCAGGGATTAAAAACAGAAGAACTATATTTTCAAATCTTTGCACATAAAGTAAAAATAGTAACAGAGGTTCAGATGACCTCCCCCACCCCATCCCCTGCCGGTATCCTAGAGCATCATTCAGCCTTGCCCAGAGGATCAAGGCAATGGCCAGTCCAGCCAGTTCTTCCTTTGTAATGACTACTGTCTACATCTTGCTTGCTTAAAGACTCAGGACAATTCGGGCCAAGAACTTCCCGTTGAAGTAGTAGGGGAGGTAGAGGATGAATGCCCTGAAGTTGGGGTTCCAAGAGCTAGTTGAGAAGTGAATAATGGGACAGGGTAGGATAGGCAGGCTGAGGTTCTGTACTCCTTAGTCCATGACAGACACCTTGAGGCACCTGACAAAATGCCTTTCCCCTTCTTGCCTGCTAACAAGCCTCAGTTTTGTTCAGGGAAAAATGCCCAGCACACGGGATAAGTGATGACTGGTTTCATCCCATCATGGTGAACCCATTCTCCTTTGCCAGTGATGGTTCTAGGAGGGGGCATGTGATCCCAGCTTGACCAGTGCAGTGTAAGGAGAAGTTGGTTGAGGGCTTGTAGGAAAGGTTTTATTCCCTGTTAAAATAAAGGAGAGGAGAAAACCCTTTCTGTCTCCCTCCACTCACTTTCTAGAGTGGCTGCAACCATCTGACAATCAAGGGGAGACGGTGCAAGTCACTAAGGAGACAAGGTGGAATATGCCTTCTTGATAACATTGCTGAATTATCAAACCCACTTTGAGACAGGCTTCTTGTTGAGTAAGCAACAAATATCCTTATAGTCTTAGGCCACGATTTGTTAAGTTGTCTGTTTCTTTTTTTTTTTTAATTTATTTTATTTATTTATTTTTGTCTGTGTTGGGTCTTCTTTGCTGCGTGCGGGCTTTCTCTAGTTGTGGCGAGCAGGGGCTACTCTTGGTTACGGTGCATAGGCTTCTCATTGTGGTGGCTTCTCTTGTTGCGGAGCACGGGCTCTAGGCGCGCGGGCTTCAGTATTTGTGGCACACAGACTCAGTAGTTGTGGCGCATGGGCTTAGTTGCTCCACGGCATGTGGGATCTTCCCGGACCAGGGCTCGAACCCGTGTCCCCTGTATTGGCAGGCGGATTCTTAACCACTGCGCCACCAGGGAAGCCCAAGCTGTCTGTTTCTTGTAGCTGAGAAAACATCCTATAAGTGGTAGAAACCAAGTCAGTAACCAGGGAGGTAGTGCTGGGGAGAAGTCCAAAGGGTAAAGATGAGCAGTAAGTGGGGAAGGGGGCCAGGAGCATGTCAGAATGCAGTGTGGGAAATAGCTGGGAGAAAGTCAGGACCGGGAGTGTGCCTGGGGAATTCCTGGAAGACTCCGTCTATGTGGTTCTGGCTGTATGAAACCAGGGGTATGATTGACAGCTTAAAGAGTCAGTGCAGGGCTAGACTCTCCAAAGCCCACCCCTTCCTTTATTTTTCCAGATAACACACGTTAACCCAGACACTTGTTGTCTCCTGCTTGGATTCTTACACGTTTCCTGATCCGTCTCCTCTCTTTGGTCTCCCAATCCTCCAATTCATCATGGACATGGTAGCCCGGTTAATCACCAACCCTGTCACTTCCACATTCTGAAATCTTCAATGGTGCCTCATTTTAAAAGTCCACCTTCCTTAGCCTTATGTATAAAGCTCTTCACCATCTTGCCACTTACAGACGTCTCTAACTGGATTGTAGCTCCCTCAGGAAAGTTCCAAGTCGTAACTTTTTGTTTCACATAGTTCTTAGAACATCTTTCATGCAGTAATTTTTAATAACTCTTTATTCATAGACATTATTTTTTTACCTTATTTTTTACCTTATATCATACATTTTAGAAGAAACAGTATTGACTTGTGTCTTATCAGTAGATATGACAATATCTACTGATTATAGAAATAAGTCATGGTAAGCATGCAATAAATAGCTGTTAGTATTTTAAGTTATGTCCAGATTAACATTGTTTTATGCTAGTCAACTATGGTTTATATAGTCTTATGACTTTATGATGATAATAAACACCCTTAAAAATGGTCATCAGGGGCTTCCCTGGTGGCGCAGTGGTTGAGAGTCCGCCTGCCGATGCAGGGGACACAGGTTCGTGCCCCGGTCCGGGAGGATCCCACATGCTGCGGAGCGGCTGGGCCCGTGAGCCATGACCGCTGAGCCTGCGCGTCCGGAAAAAAAAGGTCATCAGAAAATGTTCCTTTGTGCTAGAGATTTTAGTAAAGTAACAGATTTGGGTAACTATGATATTTTAGTTTGAGTTTCTATTTGTTATTATTAATTTTTAGATAATCATTTTTAACTGGCTCCACCTTTATAAATTTCACAACCAGATATTTTTGAATTGCAGAATCAGAACTTTATTTCCTCAGTAGCGTATTCAGTTGCTCAAGCTTCCTTGCTCATAGCATTATCATTTCACACTTTGGTCATTGCAATAAGCCCAGCTGGCATTTTCGTATCTTTTGCATGTTCTTGATTCCACAACTTTGCTCTTATCATTCTTTCTAGAATGCTCTCTGGTCTTCCCTTCGCTCCATCTTAAACATTCTTCAAAGCTAAATCCAAGTTTCACTTGTCACGTGAGGCCTTTCCTGACCACCATAATCCATGGTGGTTTCTCTTTCTTTCGAGCTCCTATAGCACTCAGTATCTGCATCACTCATTATGCGTGTTTGACTTGCACTGTTAGTCTTCCTTTTAAACGTGCACGTAACCCAAACGTTTCTAAGACCTCAGCCTTCCCCTTAGTATCAAATAGAATAAATCATGTGCACATAGCTTTGCTCTCTTGAGAACACTTGAATTTACTGAGTTTCACCTCTTGCTCCAAACCTCTATCCCACATCAATTCTAGATCCTCCTTCACCATTTGCCTCCTGCATTTTCAGTCCTCTCTTAATACTCCGTCTCCCCAGGAAGAGACACAAGCTCTTCTCCTCCATTCCTTAAAGCATCATTAACCCAAGTTTGTTCCATGTAATGGACTTTTCTTAAAAAAATTAATTAATTTATGTATTTTTGGCTGTGTTGGGTCTTCGTTTCTGTGCGAGGGCTTTCTCTAGTTGTGGCAAGCGAGGGTCACTCTTCATCGTGGTGCGCGGGCCTCTCGCTATCGCGGCCTCTCTTGTTGTGGAGCACAGGCTCCAGACGCGCAGGCTCAGTAGTTGTGACTCACGGGCCCAGTTGCTCCGTGGCATGTGGGATCTTCCCAGACCAGGGCTCGAACCCGTGTCCCCTGCATTAGCAGGCAGATTTTCAACCACTGCGCCACCAGGGAAGCCCCATGTAATGGACTTTTACTAAACATTTGGAAATAATAGAGAAAAATTGAGCTCAGAACAGAAAGTGATTAAAAGTTCTATATAGTATTCAAAATAATTACCAATTATCTAGCATTTAATATGTGCCAGATACTATGCCAAGCATTTTCCATGCATTATTTCATTCAACAGTCACAGCATCCTTACACCCACTATCATATAGCTGGGAAATTAGGGAGACATTATTCAAATCCAAGTCTTTTTGGCTCTGGTGTCTGCCGTAATCATTACTGTTCCCAAAGTTCATGACCCTCAAAGAATTTCTTACTGTATGCAGTAAATTTTTTTGATCACCTATCCAATGCTCACTCTGTTTTTCTTTCCTGCTTCCCGTAGAACTTTGATTTTTTTCAGGAATCCACCCTCTTCAAGCCCCACCCTGAGAGTTGCATTCTGATTCTTCTTAGAAATTTAGGTCGGCAGTGAATGGCTCCGGCATGGGTATGGGATGCATTCTGGCCAATAAGACATAAAAGGAAATCTTCTGGGATGCTTATAGGAAAAGTTCCCTCCTCCCAAGAGAGACACACAGAAAGAGGATTCTCTTCCTCTGAACACTGTCCTGTTTAAAGATGATACACAGAATGGCTGTGTCCATCTTATAACCATGAGGGAGTTACCCTGAGGACAAAGACCACACAACAAAAGATGCAGAAAAGGAAAGGTGGTAAAAACCTGGTCTTTATTTTTGGTTCACCTAAATATTTAATCTTAAACATTCCTACCTCTGGACTTCTTGGAATAATAGTGTTATTAATTATACCCATTTTGAATTCAGTTTTCTGTTGTTTATGATGAAAATATCCTAATGGACACTTTGGCTTCTCTTTCCTACTAAGACACCAGCCTGCTGCTGCTGTAAGGTTTCACTCTTCTAACATCTGTAGCCTTCTTTGAGTCCCAGGCTCCCCAAATCTACTCTCCCTAAATGTCAGAGAACAACTCCCCAGATTCTATTATTGCTTTACTATGGAGAACAGTTAGTTTCCCTCTTGTCTCAACTTCTCCCACCTAGCCTCCAGGGTCCTTTCCCCACCACTTTATTACCAAAAAACCCACTAAATGAGTTTCCCTAAATAATTCTTCCCCAGAGATTAGATGCTGAGGACCAGGCGTCATATTACCTGAGTCTGAATCCCAGTTCCATTTCTTATTAACTGTGTCCACTTTGACAAGTTGCTTTAGTTTTTCGGAGGCTCGGCTTCATCTATCAAAAGGGAATAATAGGGCTTCCCTGGTGGCGCAGTGGTTGAGAGTCCGCCTGCTGATGCAGGGGACATGGGTTCGTCCCCCGGTCCAGGAAGATCCCACATGCCGCGGAGCGGCTGGGCCCGTGAGCCATGGCCGCTGAGCCTGCGCGTCCGGAGCCTGTGCTCCGCAACGGGAGAGACCACAACAGTGAGAGGCCCGCGTACCGCAAAAAAAAAAAAAAAAAAAGGGAATAATAATTGTAGGGTTGTTGTGAAGATCAAATGACATCATCCACACAACGCCTTTAGAATAGTGCCTGGCACGTGTAAGCATTCAAGATAAAACGCTGATTGGAAGTAAAGGAAACTAGGTAAGGTAGGCCAAAAGGGAACATTCCAATCTGTGCATTAGCTCATAGAAAAGAAAAGGACCAGACCCAGAAAAGACAACCCCAAGACTGTCTTTGTCAGACAAAGACAACCTTGCGGATCCAGATGGCAAGCAGGAAGTTATCTTTTTCAGTCTTTTCATTCCTCCACTCAAGATTCAGATTCCTGAGAACAAGCATTTGATTGGCCTAGCTTGGGTCATGCCCACCACTTGGTTTGGCTGAAAACGTCCCTTGCTTAATAGTGTCACCAGACTGTCTCCAGTCATATCCCAAAGCAAACTTAGAGTGCTGTCACCAAAAGAAGGAGTAAAGTTAAAAACAACCGAACTGCATTGTTACTCTGCATTGTTATATTTATAGGACAAGGATTATATCTTATCCACTGCATTGCCTAAAATCCTAATTCAACCAATGATCAAGATTTGTTGGCTGTTCTTATTTAGCTTGACTGGTAACACTGATCATTTGTGTTTTTTTTAAAGTCTTTTTTGAATTTCCTACAATATTGCTTCTGTTTTATGTTGTGGGATCTTAGCTCCCTGACCAGGGATTGAACCCGACCAGGGGTCGAACCGCACCCCCTGCATTGCAAGGCGAAGTCTTAACCACTGGACCACCAGGGAAGTCCCCGATCATTTGTATTTTTAAGGCTTGATCCAAAAGAAAACACGTTTCTTTTTTTGAGGTTTTTTAAGCTCAGGAAGCCTGTCAATGATAACTTTAAAAGAATATTACAAGGCTGTTTTTGAAGGGTGGAGGAAGCAGAGTAAAATTGAGGTTGTTAACCAAAAAATATCAGTATTAAAGAAAAACAGTGGGGGAAGCATAGAAAATTGAGGACAGTATTTCAGTCTGTCTTCTTCATCCTTTTCTGAATTTTGCATAGATTTCCACCCTAGAAGATGAAGTAAAAAGGGATAGGAGGAATTGGTAGGAAAACCTTTTCCAGTGGTCTAACTGGGTCTATTTGATTAACCTTCAGAGGGAGTGTTCTTTTGACCCAAGCATGATCAAAAAGGAGATTGCATGTTGCATATATACGCAAAAACCTTAGATAAAGCATTAACTTCACTGTTTGTCCCACAATTTCAACCACCAGTTTGTGTCCATTTTTCCTTACAAACAGATTTTTCCTTCAAATGGATTTCTATCATCAAAGACAGCCTGGATACCAGTCACCCTGTGGCAGAGCTCCCAATAGTTTATTCTTGCTCCATTCTTTTCTGTGAAATCATAGTAGGAGTCAACTTCCTCAAGCATTATTTGGCCTCATGCTTTTATAGTCATACTTAAACTCCTGCTCCAGATGTGAGAGCAATTTGGCCGAGACATCTGTTGCCCCTTTGTTCATCAGCGATGAAGCTGCTGATCTGACTGGGGAGGCAGACGCTCCCTTCCCCACTGTTCCCTGTGCACCCCTCCCCCCGAGGCTGCACATGTGGAAACCCTGGCAGCTAAACAGGAAGAGAAGGCATGGTCTTGGGTGAGTTTGTCTTAGGAAAGAGTAGAGAGAAAGGGGAGAGGGGGCCCTGGGACCAAGTTTTAGGGAACTTAAACAATAAATGGTTGAATGGCAGAGAATGAGCCTGAAAAGAAGCAGAGAAATAGATGTCAGGGAGATAGGAGTAAAACCAGGAAAGATGTTTGTGGAAGTTAAGGGATGACAGGGCCTCAAAAAGTAAAGAGAGGTCATAAGCAAAATGTAGGGTATATATGTACAATGAAATATTATTCAGCCTTAAAAAGGAAGGTAATTTGAACGCATACTACAATATGGATGAAACCTGAGGACAATATGCTAAATGAAAGAAACCAGTCACAAAAGGACAAATACTGTAGGATTCCACTCTTATGAAGGATCTAGAGCAGTCAAACTCAGAGACAGAAAGTAGAACGGTGGTTGCCAGGGGCCGCGAGGAGGAGGAATGCGGAGTTACGGTCTAATAGGTATAGAGTTCTCCTTTTACAAGATAAAGAGTGCTGCAGGTGGACGGTGATGGTGGGAGCACAACACTATAAGTGTCCTTAACGCTGCTGAGCTGTACACTGAAATGTGACAAGATGGTAAATTTTATGCTATATATATTTTACCTCAATTTTTTAAAAAGGGAAGGGAGGTCAGCAGAGTTAGATGTTGCTGAAAGGTCAGGTGGAGGGAGAACTGAAATATCCCTTGTGTTTAGTGTTGTGGAAACTGTAAGAGTGTAAGAGAGATCCTCCCAACAGTCCGGATGACTCTAATAGCCACATGTAAACCTTCAGGAGTAATTTCTGGCTCATGACTGACTTTCTGTAAAAGTGAGTCTTAACAGACTCAGGCCCTCTCTGGTTCCGTGGCTCACCTCTTCCTCCTTTTCCTGTCCTCACTGGGTGCATCTCTCTCCCTCTCTCTTATTTTCTGGCTGCGCTGTGCGGCTTGCGGGATCTTAATTCCCCCACCAGGGATTGAACCCAGGCGACAGTAGTGAAAGTGCAGAGTCCTAACCGTTGGACCGCCAGGGAACTCCCACTGGGTGCATTTTCTTCTCCCTGGCGTGCTCTCGGGCTCCCACACATACTTCACCATTTTGGGACATAAAGCTTAACAGGACTTAAGTGTCCTGTTTCCCAAGTAGATTTTTTATACCTCCTCTCTGCCAACCTCCATCTCTCCCCTGCTTCCAAACAGTGCCAAGCAAGCACTTCCTTCCTACAAAGACATCCCCTGGATTAACTCCATCTGACTTCAGAAATTCCTACTCACCATTGCCTTCATCTCCATTATCCACTGAATAATTTTTTTGAATAAAGAATGGTAAAATGCCATTTGTCATTTCTTTAACAATTCTTTATTAATTTAACATTCCATAAGTGTTGCTAGAGCCTCTACTTCATATCAGGTAGTATGTAGTTGCTGGAGATACAGTCTCTGCCCTCAAACAGCTCATGGTCCAGTGGGGGAGAAATTATCTCCTCCTGTGCCTCATACAGAGCTTTTGTCTTGAGGTTAAATGTTAAAGTGCAAACAGCCAAGGGAAAAAAATACATCTTTATAGAAAAATTTAGACTCTTTTGAGAGATAATAGAGTATTACAATTTCAGTAAGAACTCCGCATTGATGATAAATTAAGTATACTATACAATCACCACGCTGGCCTTGTTATATGCCTACAGCATAACTCCTACAACAGAACTTTCTCAGCTCTCCTACACATACTCTATGTTCCAGTAGAACTGAATTACTTTATTTTCCTGTTCCTAAAATGCAACTGATGATTATAAGACATACTATCAATTAAATAACATTTTAGAGAGAAAAGGATATACCCATAATACATTCAGATAGTGATTATAAGACACATACCAACTTGGAAATTTTAAAAAGGAAGGGGGAAGCAGGAGGATGAAGTGTGAATCTTAAGTTCAAAGATATACAGTGTTTGTTGCTCTCAGAAAATGCTTGGTGTTTCTTGAGCTCCCAACATTTGCTTATGCATTTCCTTCTGTTTGGAACATGTCTCTTCTCCCTACCCTTCTCTACAACCTATCCAGTTTCTAAGGATCCCTTCCTTCCTCTCATGAACCCTGTCCTGATCCTACCAACCAGATGTGATCTTTTGTTCATTCGTAGGTTCATTCAACAAATATATACTGACTGCCTGCTAAGTGCCAGACACTGTCCTAGGCACCAAGGATTAAATGGCAGGCAAGACAGGCAGACATAGTCCTGCCTTCATGGAGCATGTATGCTACATGAGGAGACAGATAAAAATGAAGTAAATTAACAAATGAATGAAATGACTGTAAATTGTAAAGAATGCTATGAAGAAAAACAACAACGATGACAAACAAGGAGCTGAGACAGAGAATTATAGAGGGGAGTCTCCTCTGTGATGGGTGGTCAGGGAAGGCATCTACAAACAGGTGAAAACATAAGCTGAGACCTGAAGGGAGAGGAGGAATTATATATGTCTAGGGGGGAGAAGATCCTTCCAGACACAGGGAATAAATAGCATGTGCAAAAGCCGTGAGGTGGGGCTGAGTTTGATGTATTTGAGGAACAGACCTTCCCTTCCTTTGAACCTCTATAGCATTTTATATCTTCCTTTGGGGTTTATACTAGTTTCCTTTAATCATAGTCCTTGCTATCATTTTCTTATTCTCCTTTTTATGCCTTACAATTAGTAAATTCTTGAGGGCAAGAATTGAGTCTAGTTTATCTATGTTTTTCCTTACAGTGCCTAGGACAGTATCTTGCACAAACTAGATACTCAGTAACTATGTTTTGAGTCCCATAAGACTACAAGTTGGGGCTATATTTACTTATCCCATAGACTAAGTTTCATATTACTTAGTCTTTTACTGAGCTACATTTTAATCGAATACTTTGGGTTTTTACCAGAGGTCGTTATAACAGCCATATTAAACTCATTACAGTATTTGCTGTTAAATGGTATTAAAAACATTATTCAATGTACCCTCTAGGAGTTCCTTTTGGAATTCAGTGTTAGCAAAAATTTTACTTCTGAATTAATTTGCATCTTCCTTTCTGAACCCCAAATTTATATAATGGATTATGTTTTACCTTACTATTGTGGGAGCTAGAAAACTAAAAATCAATCTGACTATTTAATTTGAACAATTAAAGCAACACGGTTATCCATATGATTGTAATATTTGTGTTTTTCTTTTTCCCAGATTCTGACTTTTCTCCTGATGATGATTAATATCACAGTTTGCCAGCCTCTGTGCCAAGTGCTTTACATGCATTATCTCATTTAATCTTTACAACAATGCTGAGTTTTATGGATTAAAAAAGCTAAGACTTAGAATAATGTCAAACAGTTAGGAAGTATTGGAGCTTGGATGGAACCCAGGCAGGCTGACTTCCCCACTATGAGGTATTTTGGTATCTTATCATGCGAGGTGTTATAAATCTCTTAAAATAATTTCAGGAAAGAGAAGGAGAAATATATATACATATTCTTACATGTACATATGTATGTTTACATAAAGTTATATGAATTGAGTTAAAAAATAAAATACAGCAGATGCTGACGACCTATCTTTGGTGGTCATAATGAAATATATACCAAGAGTCCACGAACCCTTTGACAATTTGATATAGATTAGGAGGACCTAAATGACAGAGTATTTTTTTCTGCAGTTTTAGTAGACAATTTAAGATGTAAGAAATTTTATTTTTAAATTTCTTCAGAATGTGAGTATGGGTAAAGAATCCCTCAAACTATCAAATTCAAAACGTGGCCCACTGCACTGCAGTAAATTTCAAAGAGAGAAAGTTCAGCTTCACTGCAGTAAAATTCCTTAGATAATGTTTGCCGTGTTTTAATATAAGATTGGTTCCTAATAGGGAATGGGATCCTGTGTTCCCTTCTCTTTCAGACACTCAGGTTGAACTCATCAGGAGAATTTTATATTGTTTTTAGATAACTTCATTCTCTGTCAGCCAGGATTGCTTCTGCATTTTTATAGAAATAATTTATAGAGGGAAGCGAACTATTGGAGTTTATTCCCAAGGCAAAGGCTGTCTTTTAGGGTGGTATTCAAGGTTATCTTCTTTTCACTCATAACAAGAGTTTACACCGGCACTGGTAAGAAAACAACGCTATTAATATATTAAGAACTGAAGAAATTGTCAGCAAAATTTATTTCCCCTCACCAAGGCTACAGAGGTGAGAAAGCTCAGCAGGAGCACCTGTTTCAGGAGCAAACAAAGCCACAGAAGGAAATCCTCCCAGGGCATTCGGACACGTTTAGCGAGAGCAATAGCTTTTATTTTGCAGGAAGAACAGGTGTTTCCCCAGAAAAAAAACCCTGCAGAGTCACCTTGCAGAGCTAACGACTGGAAAATGGCAGGAACCGGATTACTAAAGAAAATTCAGGAGGAAGGTAGACTATTTGCACTGCTACAGCATGGTGTGTTTTGCTTATCTGTCACTAAGATTACCTGATAATATGACTGGGGGCTTGGGGAGGGGCAAAGAATTGTTTGCAACTGAGAAGAAAATGTAGCTCTTCTCTCTTTCATTCCGGAAGGAATTAATAGAAAAAGCAGAAATTAGCTGTAGCATGTTATCAAAGCAGTCAGAATTCAGATGAACAAATTTTAGTATGGCCAAGGGCAGAGGTAAAAAATATGCTTTGTAAAGATAAGAAAATGATGGCATAAAATGGTTGCAAAAAGAATCAAGAGGCAGCAGAGACTGGGAGATGTGCTGGAGTCAGCACCAGTAAGGGCTGCTCGATTCAGGCACGTGCCTGTTGAAACAAAGGTTTGTCATGCAAGAATTGCAAGATGGTTCTGCCCCTTGTCAGACTCTGCGCTGTTAATGGGATGGGGGTGGGAGGAGTTAACCGATCAAGTTTATCTAAATATTTCTCCTGCAGCAGAATTTCAACAAGTTGCTGGGTATTAGAACCTGCCAACTTGACTTAGTGAGTCTTTCAAAACCTTTTTCAGTATTTTGTCAGTCAACTGACATTTACTGGGGTGCCCACTAACTGCCCGACACTGTGCAGGGCTGGGAGGATACAGGGATTAATGAAAGGAGGGATTCAGAGAAGGAGACGGTGTGATCAGGTCTTAGAAAACTTGTCTTTTACTGCTCAACCCCCCAGGATCTTGTTTGACATGAAAGAAATTCATTAGATTATCATGGAAATTTCTAAGGACCTGGATTGTGAATTGGGACTCCATTCCTGGTACATACGATTGTGGAGGCTAAGTCACAAATCAGAAGACTCTGGGAGTAGAGATTTAAGAGCAAAGGGAGCTGGATTTGTCTGTAATATGGTACCTTCTCCAAAGATACTTTTATTCACTTCTCTTTAAATTAATCTCTCCTCCCATGAATAGCCCATATTTACCCTTCAGCTAAGAATTCTGCTTATACTATTTTCTCACCTGCATCTCTGATTCCTTCACCTTTGTGTAGTAATTAAGAGCACAGGCTTTGGAGTTAACGAGACCCAATTTCGAATCTTGGCTCAGCCACTAGCTGTGTGACATTGGGCAAGTTGGTTATCCTTTCTGAGTTCCAAATTCCTCATTGTAAAATGAGGACAATAATAGTAGCTGTCTCACAGAATTATTATGAAAATCAAATGAGATAATATATGTTAAACAGCTGGCGAAGATGGCGGAAGAGTAAGACGCGGAGATCACCTTCCTCCCCAAGAATACACCAGAAATACATCTACACGTGGAACAACTCCTACAGAGCACCTACTGAACGCTGGCAGAAGACCTCAGACCTCCCAAAAGGCAAGAAACCCCCCCCCCCCCCCCACGTACCTGGTTAGGGCAAAAGAAAAAAATAAACAGAGACAAAAGGATAGGGACGGGTCCTGCACCAGCGGGAGGGAGCTGTGAAGGAGGAAAAGTGTCCACACACTAGGAAGCCCCTTCGCGGGCGGAGACTGTGGGTGGCGGAGTGGGGTAGCTTCGGAGTCGCAGAGGAGAGCACAGCAACAGGGGTGCGGAGGGCGAAGCGCAGAGATTCCAGCGCAGAGGATCAGGGCCGACCGGCACTCACCAGCCGAGAGGCTTGTCTGCTCACACGCCGGGGCGGGCGGGGCTGGGAGCTGAGGCTCCGGCTCCGGTCGGAGCGCCGGGAGAGGACTGGGGTTGGCGGCGTGAACACAGCCTGCAGGGCGTTAGTGCGCCGCGGCTATCCGGGAGGGAGTCCGGGGAAAAGTCTGGACCTGCCGAAGAGGCAAGAGACTTTTTCTTCCCTCTTTATTTCCTGGTGCGCGAGGAGAGGGGATTAAGAACGCTGCTTAAAGGAGCTCCAGAGACGGGCGCGAGCCGCGGCTAAAAGTGCGGACCCCAGAGACGGGCATGAGATGCTAAGGCTGCTGCTGCCGCCGCCACCAAGAAGTCTGTGTGCGAACACAGGTCACTGTCCACACCCCCCTTCCGGGGAGCCTGTGCAGCCCGCCACTGCCAGGGTCCCGTGATCCAGGGACAACTCCCCCGGGAGAACGCACGGCGCGCCTCAGGCTGGAAACTTAACGCAGGCCTCTGCCGCCGCAGGCCCACCCTGCACTCCGTGATCCTCCTACTCCTGGCCTGAGTGAGCCAGAGCCTCTGAATCAGCGGCTCCTTTAACCCCGTCCTGTCTGAGCAAAGAACAGACGCCCTCCGGCGACCTACAGGCACAGGCGGGGCCAAATCCAAAGATGAGCCCCTGGGAGCTGTGAGAACAAAGAAGAGAAAGGGAAATCTCTCCCAGCAGCCTCAGAAGCAGCGGATTAAAGCTCCACAATCAACTTGATGTACCCTGCATCTGTGGAATACATGAATAGACAACGAATCATCCCAAATTAGGGAGCCGTGTGGATGAAAGGCTCTTGGTGCTGCAGCCAGGAGTTAGTGCTGTGCCTTTGAGGTGGGACAGCCAACTTCAGGACACTGGTCCACAAGAGGCCTCCCAGCTGCATATAATATCAAACGGCGAAAATCTCCCAGAGATCTCCATCTCAATGCCAACACCCAGCTTCACGCAACGACCAGCAAGCTACAGTGCTGGACATCCTATGCCAAACAACTAGCAAGACAGGAATACAACCCCACCCATTAGCAGAGAGGCTGCCCAAAATCATAATAAGTCTACAGACACCCCAAAACACACCACCAGACGTGGACCTGCCCGCCAGAAACACAATATCCAGCCTCATCCACCAGAACACAGGCACTAGTCCCCTCCACCAGGAAGCTTACACAACCCACTGAAAAAACCTTAGCCACTGGGGACAGACACTAAAAACAACAGGAACTTCGAACCTTCAGCCTGCAAAAAGGAGACCCCAAACACAGTAAGATAAGCAAAATGAAAAGACAGAAAAACACACAGCAGATGAAGGAGCAAGATAAAAACTCACCAGACCTAAGAAATGAAGAGGAAATAGGCAGTCTACCTGAAAAAGAATTCAGAATAATGATAGTAAAGATGATCCAAAATCTTGGAAATAGAATAGACAAAATGCAAGAAACAGTTAACAAGGACCTAGAAGAACTAAAGATGAAACAAACAATGATGAACAACACAATAAATGAAATGAAAAATACTCTAGATAGGATCAATAGCAGGATAACTGAGGCAGAAGAACGGATAAGTGACCTGGAAGATAAAATAGTGGAAATAAATACTGCAGAGCAGAATAAAGAAAAAAGAATGAAAAGAACTGAGAACACTCTCAGAGACCTCTGGGACAACATTAAACGCACCAACATTCGAATTATAGGGGTTCCAGAAGAAGAAGAGAAAAAGAAAGGGACTGAGAAATTAGTTGAAGAGATTATAGTTGAAAACTTCCCTAATATGGGAAAGGAAATAGTTAATCAAGTCCAGGAAGCACAGAGAGTCCCATACAGGATAAATCCAAGGAGAAATACGCCAAGACACATATTAATCAAACTGTCAAAAAATAAATACAAAGAAAGCATATTAAAAGCAGCAAGGGAAAAATAACACACAAGGGAATCCCCATAAGGTTAACAGCTGATCTTTCAGCAGAAACTCTGCAAGCCAGAAAGGAGTGGCAGGACATATTGAAAGTGTTGAAGGAGAAAAACCTGCAACCAAGATTACTCTACCCAGCAACGATCTCATTCAGATTTGATGGAGAAATTAAAACCTTTACAGGCAAGCAAAAGCTGAGAGAGTTCAGCACCACCAAACCAGCTCTACAACAACTGCTAAAGGAACTTCTCTAGGCAAGAAACACAAAAGAAGGAAAAGACCTACAATAACGAACCAAAAACAATTAAGAAAATGGGAATGGGAACATACATATCGATAATTACCTTAAATGTAAATGGACTAAATGCTCCCACCAAAAGACACAGATTGGCTGAATGGATACAAAAACAAGACGCATATATTTGCTGTCTACAAGAGACCCACTTCAGACCTAGAGACACATACAGACTGAAAGTAAGGGGATGGAAAAAGGTATTTCATGCAAATGGAAACCAAAAGAAAGCTGGAGTAGCAATTCTCATATCAGACAAAACAGACTTTAAAATAAAGACTATTAGAAGAGACAAAGAAGGACACTACATAATGATCAAGGGATCGATCCAAGAAGAAGATATAACAATTGTAAATATTTATGCACCCAACATAGGAACACCTCAATACATAAGGCAAATACTAACAGCCATAAAAGGGGAAATCGACAGTAACACATTCATAGTAGGGGACTTTAACACCCCACTTTCACCAATGGACAGATCATCCAAAATGAAAATAAATAAGGAAACACAGCTTTAAATGATACATTAAACAAGATGGACTTAATTGATATTTATAGGACATTCCATCCAAAAACAACAGAATACACATTTTTCTCAAGTGCTCATGGAACATTCTCCAGGATAGATCATATCTTGGGTCACAAATCAAGCCTTGGTAAATTTAAGAAAATTGAAATTGTATCAAGTATCTTTTCCGACCACAACGCTATGAGACTAGATATCAATTACAGGAAAAGATCTGTAAAAAATACAAACACATGGAGGCTAAACAATACACTACTTAATAACGAAGTGATTACTGAAGAAATCAAAGAGGAAATAAAAAAAAACCTAGAAACAAATGACAATGGAGACACGACAACTCAAAATCTATGGGATGCAGCAAAAGCAGTTCTAAGAGGGAAGTTTATAGCAATAAAATCCTACCTTAAGAAACAAGAAACATCTCGAATAAACAACCTAACCTTGCACCTAAAGCAATTAGAGAAAGAAGAACAAAAAAACCCCAAAGTTAGCAGAAGGAAAGAAATCATAAAAATCAGATCAGAAATAAGTGAAAAAGAAATGAAGGAAATGATAGCAAAGATCAATAAAACTAAACGCTTGTTCTTTGAAAGGATAAGCAAAATTGACAAACCATTAGCCAGACTCATCAAGAGAAAAAGGGAGAAGACTGAAATCAATAGAATTAGAAATGAAAAAGGAGAAGTAACAACTGACACTGCAGAAACACAAAAGATCATGAGAGATTACTACAAGCAACTCTATGCCAATAAAATGGACAACCTGGAAGAAATGGACAAATTGTTTGAAATGCACAATCTTCTGAGACTGAACCAGGAAGAAATAGAAAATATGAACAGGCCAATCAGAAGCACTGAAGTTGAAACTGTGATTTAAAATCTTCCAATAAACAAAAGCCCAGGACCAGATGGCTTCACAGGCAAATTCTATCAAAAATTTAGAGAAGAGTTAACACCTATCCTTCTCAAACTCTTCCAAAATGTAGCAGAGGGAGGAACACTCCCAAACTCATTCTACGAGGCCACCATCATCCTGATACCAAAACCAGACAAGGACGTCACAAAGAAAGAAAACTACAGGCCAATATCACTGATGAACATAGTTGCAAAAATCCTCAACAAAATACTAGCAAACAGAATCCAACAGCACATTAAACAGATCATACACCATGATCAAGTGGGGTTTATTCCAGGAATGCAAGGATTCTTCAATATACGCAAATCAACCAACGTGATACACCATATTAAAAAATTGAAGGAGAAAAACCATATGATCATCTCAATAGATGCAGAGAAAGCTTTTGACAAAATTCAACACCCATTTATGATAAAAACCCTGCAGAAAGTAGGCATAGAGGGAACTTTCCTCAACATAATAAAGGCCATATATAACAAACCCACAGCCAACATCGTCCTCAATGGTGAAAAACTGAAAGCATTTCCACTAAGATCAGGAACAAGACAAGGTTGCCCACTCTCACCACTCTTATTCAACCTAGTTTTGGAAGTTTTAGCCACAGCAATCAGAGAAGAAAAGGAAATAAAAGGAATCCAAATCGGAAAGGAAGAAGTAAAGCTGTCACTGTTTGCAGATGACATGATACTATACATAGAGAATCCTAAAGATGCTACCAGAAAACTACTAGAGCTAATCAATGAATTTGGTAAAGTAGCAGGATACAAAATTAATGCACAAAAATCTCTGGCATTCCTATACACTAAGGATGAAAAATCTGAAAGTGAAATCAAGGAAACACTCCCATTTACCACTGCAACAAAAAGAATAAAATATCTAGGAATAAACCTACCTAAGGAGACAAAAGACCTGTATGCAGAAAATTATAAGAGACTGATGAAAAAAATTAAAGATGATACAAATAGATGGAGAGATATACCATGTTCTTCGATTGGAAGAATCAACATTGTGAAAATGACTATACTACCCAAAGCAATCTACAGATTCAATGCAATCCCTATCAAACTACCACTGGCATTATTCACAGAACTAGAACAAAAAATTTCACAATTTGTATGGAAACACGAAAGACCCTGAATAGCCAAAGCAATCTTGAGAACGAAAAACTGAGCTGGAGGAATCAGGCTTCCTGACTTCAGATTATACTACAAATCTACAGTAATCAAGACAGTATGGTACTGGCACAAAAACAGAAATATAGATCAATGGAACAGGTTAGAAAGCCCAGAGATAAACCCACGCACATATGGTCACCTTATCTTTGATAAAGGAGGCAGGAATGTACAGTGGAGAAAGGACAGCCTCTTCAATAAGTGGTGCTGGGAAAACTGGACAGCTACATGTAAAAGTATGAGATTAGATCACTCCCTAACACCATACACAAAAATAAGCTCAAAATGGATTAAAGACCTAAATGTAAGACCAGAAACTATCAAACTCTTAGAGGAAAACATAGGCAGGACACTCTATGACATAAATCACAGCAAGATCCTTTTTGACCCATCTCCTAGAGAAATGGAAATAAAAACAAAAATAAAGAAATGGGACCTAATGAAACTTAAAAGCTTTTGCGCAGCAAAGGAAACCATAAACAAGACCAAAAGACAACCCTCAGAATGGGAGAAAACATTTGCAAATGAAGCAACTGACAAAGGATTAATCTCCAAAATTCACAAGCAGCTCATGCAGCTTAATAATGAAAAAACAAACAACCCAATCCAAAAATGGGCAGAAGACCTAAACAGACATTTCTCCAAAGAAGATATACAGACTGCCAACAAACACATGAAAGAATGCTCAACATCACTAATCATTAGAGAAATGCAAATCAAAACTACAATGAGATATCATCTCACACCAGTCAGAATAGCCATCATCAAAAAAATCTAGAAAAAATAAATGGTGGAGAGGGTGTGGAGAAAAGGGAACCCTCTTACACTGTTGGTGGGAATGTAAATTGATACAGCCACTGTGGAGAACAGTATGGAGGTTCCTTAAAAAACTACAAATAGAACTACCATATGACCCAGCAATCCCACTACTGGGCATATACCCTGAGAAAACCATAATTCAAAAAGAGTCATGTACCAAAATGTTCATTGCAGCTCTATTTACAATAGCCCGGAGATGGAAACAACCTAAGTGTCCATCATCGGATGAATGGATAAAGAAGATGTGGCACATATATACAATGGAGTATTACTCAGCCATAAAAAGAAACGAAATTGAGCTATTTGTAATGAGGTGGATAGACCTAGAGTCTGTCATACAGAGTGAAGTAAGTCAGAAAGAGAGAAACAAATACCGTATGCTAACACATATATATGGAATTTAAGAAAAAATAATGTCATGAAAAACCTAGGGGTGAAACAGGAATAAAGACACAGACTAACTAGAGAATGGACTTGAGGCTATGGGGAGGGGGAAGGGTAAACTGTGACAAAGCGAGAGAGAGGCATGGACATATATACACTACCAAACGTAAGGTAGATAGCTAGTGGGAAGCAGCCGCATAGCACAGAGAGATCAGGTCGGTGCTTTGTGACCGCCTGGCGGGGTGGGATAGGGAGGGTGGGAGGGAGGGAGATGCAAGCGGGAAGAGATATGGGAACATATGTATATATATAACTGATTCATTTTGTTGTGAAGCTGAAGCTAACATACCATTGTAAAGCAATTATACTCCAATAAAGATGTTAAAATGAAAAAACAAAAAACGCAAAAGAGAGGGTTGTGATTAAAAAAAAAACAACAGCTAGCACAATTAGTTGAAGCTAGCATAACTGTCATATTCTGAAAGTTTCTGTCATATCCAAGTGGCATATGATTTTTTTGACTTCTGCAAGTCTCATTTTTTCTGATATTCTGTTTCATTTTAATATGTAATTCATATTTTTAAAATAATATAATAGCATTATGTAAATTTTGGAAAGTAGAAGGAAAGAAGCAGTAACTCTTAATTTTGCCCTCCTAACCCAATCATTAAAGATTAAAATTATTCCCGATATTATATAAATATATATATTTTAAAATAAATTTATTTATTTTACTTTTGGCTGTGTTGGGTCGTCATTGCTGCACGCAGGCTTTCTCTAGTGGCGAGCAGGGGCTACTCATTGCGGTGCGAGGGCTTCTCACTGTGGTGGCTTCTCTTGTTGCAGAGCATGGGCTCTAGGAGCGCAGGCTTCATTAGTTGTAGCACACGGGCTCAGTAGTTGTGGCTCGTGGGCTCTAGAGCACAGGCTCAGTAGTTGTGGTGCATGGGCTTCGTTGCTCTACAGCATGTGGGATCTTCCCGGACCAGGGCTTGAACCCGTGTCCCCTGCATTGGCAGGCAGATTCTTAACCACTATGCTACCAGGGAAGTTCCCCTGATACTATGTTTATGATTAGCTAAAATTGAAAGAAAAAAGTGCTTCTCCTAAATTGCCACTGTGGGAGAAGAGGTTGGAAACAGACATGGCATTCTTTGATTTGATATGCATTGCTCTATTGTTACAGGATGTGAAAGCCAGGTTACTTGTTGTGCACTATGATTCTCGCTCATGGCAGCTAGCAGGTAAAGAGCTGAAGAAACACCTCTATATCTCTCTACCCTGAAAATACATGAGACAATGGGGTGGTTTTGTTGTTATTTGTTTTTGTTTTATTTTGAGAAGACTGAACTTGGAAAGGCTGGAATTTTCCAAAAGCCTGCATTTACCCCAACACTTCCTGTCTGAAGGATTCTAATTGCATTGCTAGGCAAAAGGAGCCAATCAGAAAACTTGTGCTTTTAAATGGTCAAGTTAAATTATGGCTTGGAATAAGAGAATAATATGGAACCAGTGCTTTTGCCAAATGACATACTCTGCCCTGGATTTACTGACATTCATCTGTTATTTTGGAGAAATTTGCCATTCTCTTCAGCAAAAAAGTGCCAGTAGTTTTCTAATGTCAATCTGTCAAATATGTGTTCAAAAAATTTTGAAGAACTTTATTTTATGAGCCCATATGGAAACCTCAAAGGCTCAGAATTACTTGAAATGGTAAAGAGTTACTTCTTCAAGTAAAACTCCATTGCAAACAAAATTTTGGAACTATGGTGCCCATGCAGTGTTTGGCAACACACGTGGTTCTTCTGCTTTGATGAAGAAAGGAGCTCAACACATCACCATGAGTCACAGCTTTCTATATCACCTTGCATAGGCACCAAAGTCCTTGCCCGTAGTCCTGAAGAAGTTGTGCCTATTACTACAGAAGGTATCAATTTCTCCAGACCCAGGGATTTGACTCATTGGGATTTAAAGGAATTTTTGTCAAGAAATGGAAGCAGAATATGAAGCCATTCTTTGAAATTCTCTCCTAAAATAAATCCATGGGCTTCCCTGGTGGCGCAGTGGTTGAGAGTCCGTCTGCTGATGCAGGGGACACGGGTTCGTGTCCTGGTCCGGGAAGATCCCACATGCCGCGGAGCAGCTGGGCCCATGAGCCATGGCCGCTGAGCCTGCGCGTCTGGAGCCTGTGCTCCGCAACGGGAGAGGGCCACAACAGCGAGAGGCTCGTGTACCGCAAAAAAAAAAAAAAAAAAAAAAACCCACAGGGGAAATGTCATTTGTGGCTTTGATTTATTTTATCAAGCAAATAAGGTAAGGCTTTTTTTTTTTTTTTTTTTTTTTTTTTCAGCATAAGGTCCTGAGGACACCATTTTGGAAGGTAACCAAAATATACACACACCAAAAAAGCCCACAGGCCCTTTTGGCCAAGTTGCCACTGTGGGAGAAGAGATTGGAAACAGACAAATATGAACTTTCTCCCTTACTGGAGGAGAGTCTTCTAGCCCTGCTTGAGAGTGATGAAACTTGTCAATTTCTCACAAGGCAGAAATCTACAGACACCTGGAAACACTGCAGAACTTCTCCAAAGGTTAGTTGTACTCATTTGACTTTAAAATTGAAATGTGGATTTTAATCATTTTCTTGCTGACATAAACAGCAGAGATGATTCAGACTTTGCAAAGATGACCAAATTCATTGACCCGAGGAACGAGGAAATGATGCAACTGTATCAGCTTGAAGAGTCCTAGAGAAATCCAAGGTGTCTTAACATAAGCCTATCCATTTGCTACAACTTGCTTTATTAATCGGGGCTTCCTTTCATTTGTAGCTATCAAAATTAAAAGTCAATATTGATAGAATAGCACAAGTGACAAACATTTTGATATAAAGACTATTCCATAATTTCTTCTCTTCAAGTCAAATGATGGTAGCCTTCTCCTTTAAATTTGCTTTGAGGAGGAATTTTAATTTTATTTTGCATTTGCACACTTTGATTAATTTCAAATTGCTTCATTTATATGAATAAATAAGAATGAGAAAAGGAGAAATTTTTGTAAGCTTTTTTCTATGAGAAGTAAATCAATTTATAATGTCATGAAATTAAGTGTATGCCCAAATTTGAAGGGATGTTTATGTGCATTTTTGTGAGACAATGCGCCTTTTCCTTCATCAGCTCAAAAGAGGTGCATGACACCCCTTCTCCAAAATAGTTAAGAACTATGGATCTAATATGGACACCTCATTTTACAGTGAATAAGTGGAAACTCCAGAACATTGAAATAATTACCCAAAGTCACACAGCTAATAAGTGTTAGAACTGGAATTTGAGTCTAGCCCTCTTGTGTCTAAGGCCAGTGTTGGATGTTCCTCAGGGGAACATCCAACAGTCACATAAGAAAGTTCTTTGGAACCAAAACAACCATCCAACCTACCAAAAAAACTGTGAAAATGAAAGTTTTTGTTCCAAATGTGTTACTATCGGATTTTCCCAACAATCATCTCCAACCTGTCTAGACCTGCAGCTGCTTGGGAAATCCATCTGCCACCTACCCCATCTTGTTTCTGCCTGTTTTTCTTCTTTAATGACAGATGTCCCTGTTTCAAATACACTAGCAGACTTTAGCATCTTAAATAACAAACACCAGATTTCGCCTGGGTGTGTCTCTATTCTCTAAACCCAAACCCTAGTTTTTCCAGCTGTGTCATTTTGCCATTGACTGAATTCTGTATGTGACACTGTCTTAGTCACTTTGAGCTGCTCAAACAGAGTACTATAGACTAGGTGGCTTATAAACAACAGAAATTTCTTTCTTTCACCATTCTGGTAGCTGGGAAGTCCAGTATAGAGATGCTGGCAGATGTGGTGTCTGGTGAGAGCTCATTTCCTGGTTCATAGACACCCATCTTCTTACTGTGCCCTCACAAGGCAGAAAGGACAAGGGAGCTCTCTGGGGTCTTTTATAAGGGCATTAATCCCACTCATGAGGACTCCATTCTCATAATCTAGTCACTTACCAAAGCACCCACTTCCTAATACCATTATATTGTGGGCTAGGATTTAACAAGTGATTTTTAGGGGGACATAAACATTCAGTCTATAGCAAATAGCTTATACTAGTTAGTGAATTCTGTAGCGAATATCTTGTGGCCATATGCTGAAATGGACTCTTTGCTTTAAAAAGAAAAAAAATGGAAAAGCTAATTTAAAGCCATTTCATTTTTAAGTATATGAAAGTCGCATACTTTTCACATCTAATTTAATAATGTCTTTTTTATAATATTAATTATTTTGAGTTCAAGAATTTTTCTTAAATTACTAATCAAAACAACAAAACAGAGCGAAAGTTTGCCTCTTAGCCTACAGTTCTTTTTCTGCTGCTTTGAAGATGGGGTAGGCCATTTCAATTAAGTCTGCTTCTAGTACATGGACAATAAATAATAACGATATAGCTATCAATATTAATGTGGTCCTGGGAGCTGTATAAGCATGCCTCTAATCCTTATAATTGCTCTGCAAAGTGGAAAGTATTATCCCAATCTATAGATAAGAAAATTAAGGTCAAACAGGTGAAGTGACTTGCTTATTATTGTATGTTACCCAGAATAAATATTTTTTAAAAATTCATATCAAGCCCAACATTTAGACACAACATCTTTTATCACTAAAAATGAGCATAGTTTAGAGGTAGATCAGGAAAAATGTGTGCCTACTTCTAGGGAACCCCAAGGGCATTTGTCAGCCCCCACTCCAATTTCCCCTTTCTGCAAGTCGGAACCCCTTAGGTTGAAGTATCAGTTTTCACAGACTCAGCTTGCCTGAAAACGTGGTAGTCTCCAGCAATGGAGAAGAGTAATTAAATAGTATATGTGACAGCTGACGGGGCAGGAACACAAGTGAGGAACCCATTCCCTGCAGTAGTATCCAAGCACACTCTGGGGAAGACTTTGCAGAGAGGTGGGGAGGGCCCATGAAATACATGTTACAGAGTGTTAGGCAGCCACGAAATAGGATAACTGTAAGTGAAGCTTGTGATACAAAATTACCTGTGCACTATTGAAAATATATGAATATCAAATAAAGGCTACAGGGAGATACTTCACAATGGTGAAAGTTATTTTGTTGGAGTTGAAGAGTTATGTGTGATTTTCTTTCATTTCTTTTGTGAACCTTTTGTAATATTATTATAATTTTTAGAGTTTTTACCAAAAAGGAAATGGGTGAAGAGAACATTTAATTAAAATTTTATCTTCTAGTCTTCTATAAGAAAAAGAGAAAGTTGTTAAAAATTCTAATAATTTTTTCTTCCATACTTCCTCTGTCATCTTTTCAAAGTCTGTCTTCAAGCTTCTTCTCATTCCAATTCATTCCTTCTTTCAAATAAAATAGATTACTCCCCCTCAGGCTCAATTATGATATAGTTTGAGCCTGTTGTATGTTGCTGGCTTGAGTGTCATTTGTGTGAGCCATAGAGACATGCTTAAATCTGAGTTGGAAGTACGTGACTTGCAAAAAAAGCTGAGACATCCAATTTGTAAGACAGCAGAAGGCATGAATCAAATACAAAAGGACAAACACTGTTTCTCAGGAGAAAAATCGAAAAACAGATGCCAAACTTAGGGGATGAGGTTGGATGGGAAAGTTGGAAACTTGATTCTAGGGAAAGAAATAGATTGCTTCACATTTAATGAGCTTACAATACAAATGAAAACTAAATTTATTTCTGAAGATTATTTTAAAATAAATTTAAGGATTTACATCTATTGTGAAATAAAATGCTTAACCTAACAAAAGTTTAGTACTCATTTTTTTTTTTTTTTTTTTAGTACTCATTTTAATCTTCTTATGCATAAACACTGGACGAAAATTTTATGTCTCTAAATAGTCATAATTATACTATTCTCTAAAAACAAGTGCCTAGGCAGTAACCAAATAACTAACTTAAAATTTTAATTTTCAAAATATTGCCATGCAGACAAGATTCCTAAAGAATGGCAAGGCCCATCCACAATTTGGCAAAGGAATAGAGGCTATTTCAAAATGTACTGATTTCTTTTTTTTCATTATCTGTTATTTTTTAAAAAAATTATTTATTTATTTTGGCTGCTCTGGGTTTTAGTTGTGGCATGCGGGATCTTCTTTGTGGCATGTAGGCTCTTTTAGTTGCAGCATGTGAACTCTTAGTTTGGCACTAGTTCCCCAACCAGGGATTGAACCCTGGCTCCCTGCATTAGGAGTTTGGAGTCTTACCCACTGGACCACCAGGGAAGTCCTTCATCATCTGTTTCTCAAACCACCTGCCTTTTGTCTCTACATGTCACAGATTCACCGTTTTTTTTGAGACTGGATTACTATTAATAACTGAATTACTATTAATAAGCAATTGGCATTTGAAATAACTATATCAAAAGTTATAGAAGGAGTAGAGATAGCCTGCCTGGCACTAGGATATTCTGTCAAACACATGCTGTGCATTCCACACGGCCAGGGATTACCACGTAAGGTACTTCTGCATTCTCTATAGCACTCAATGCTAGACGCCTAATTAGTCACCAGTAAGTGCTTGTTGACTTGTCTTCTGAAAGAGTGTAACCTGCCTTGATTTCCTAACCCTCCACTCCTCTCAGCTAGAAGTCCTTCTCCTCCCCTGAGCAGCACATTCAAACTTTTATGCCTTAGTTCTTTTTGAATTATGACTAGGTCTTTTTCTTCCCTGATGGACACTAAGCCCTTTGGGGACAGAGACATTGCTTGCTATCTTTCTATTCCTTACAGTGCCAGGTATATTGTGGATACCAGACACATATTGGTTGGACGAATACTTGAATGAAGCGATCGTTGAAAAGTAAATATGAGAACTGGAAGACTTCCAGTTCCCAGCCCTAAAATTGCTTGAGTATCTCTGATAAAATAAATCGAGGTTTATAGTTGTACTTGTAAATACAAGGTGTAAAAAAGTAGAAAAATAAGAATCTATGTTCATATGTTTTGTTTCCCTTACAGGAAAATCTTTATAGATCACAAAGTACATGTGTTTTATTCATAATAACTATTACTGACCCTTCACATTCTGGATGTTAATGCTTCTGATGAAATACACTAGGATATAAACATCTAATTCTTTTCTAAATAGAGCTGCTGATCTTCCAGCAACAATATTTGTCTCTATTCCTTTTTCCTAAATATTTTGGCTCCTCTTCTTAGAAGACAGATTATTTCTCTTGAGCATTGTAAACTTAAATCTCTGCCTTCCTAGATGCATTTTCATCAAAGTATTTTTCCATGACTTTTATAGTCATGGTGTGCAGGAGTGGAAGGAAGAACACTAACATTTATTCATTGCCTGTTAAGTGCCAAATATTGGGTTAGGCCCTTTTTTTTTTTTTTTTTTTTTTTGCAGTACGCGGGCCTCTCACCGTTGTGGCCTCTCCCGTTGCGGAGCACAGGCTCCGGATGCGCAGGCTCAGCGGCCATGGCTCATGGGCCCAGCCGCTCCGCGGCATGTGGGATCTTCCCGGACCGGGGCACGAACGCGTGTCCCCTGCATCGGCAGGTGGACTCTCAACCACTGCACCACCAGGGAAGTGGGTTAGGCCCTTTTATATGTGGTATCTTGAATCCTCATGAAAGACCCCATGAGTTATGCCCATTTACACATGAAGAAATTGAAGCTCAGGAAGATTTATCTTTCTCATTGTCTTACAACAGATAGTGTAAGCAGCCTTTGTAAAGTGTCTGTGTTTCTAGGTGTATGAGAGGTAATACTGAAATATTTAGCACTTCTGACTCATTCCAATCAAACTAGAATTTGCAGATAGGTAACTTTTTTGAGCTTTGGAAAGCAGTTCTGACTGTGATCTACCTAATGGTTTGAGTTTCAGGGTGCCCAGAGAAACAGGATGTCCTGCCCAATGACAAGCTTCCCTCTGCCTAGAGGACAAGCACCTTCAACTGCACAAATAATCTACATTTCAGGTCCATAAAAACAGAAAAAAAATATATATATTCAGAAAACATATGAAATAAACAATATTTCAAACTTTTTGGATTATTTTCACATTGAAGAAGTGGAGGAAGAAGGGAGCTGAATTTATTGAATACTATAATCTGCTTTAAAAGGATGTTCTAGATTTACCAGGTCAATATTTTATACACAGTCAAGTAGGTTTATACAAGCATGGCTCACTTACTATTGCCCACTGCTACACTCTTTTTCACTATGGAGAGAAATCTGTCAAGAAAAATATAATCTTAGTTGTGTTTTTACTAACCTCGTCTTTGACCCTGAGGCTAGATACTACCTATGGGTTAAGTGGTGTGACTTCTATATAGACATACTTACAGAAAGCCTGCATTTATAACACTGTGAAAAATTCAGACTTGTACAGACAGGTGAAGTAATAGTTTCAAATACCATTAAACAGCATAGTGTTTTGGAATACATTTTCTTCCTCTTTAAACAATATTATTCAGTTATGATTAACATACAATAAATTGCACATATTTAGTGTCCAATTTGATGTTTTCACATGTGTGTATACCCATGAAACTCACCACGATACAGGAAAAAAAGAAAAAGAACATATTTATCATCCTCAAAAGTGTCCTTATGCCTCTTTTAATCCTCTCCCTTAGACCCAGGCAGCCACTAATCTTCTTTCTGTCACTATAGATTAGTTTGCATTTCCCATAATTTTATAAAAATGGAAACAGGGGGTTTCCCTGGTGGCGCAGTGGTTGAGAGTTCGCCTGCCGATGCAGGGGACGCGGGTTCGTGCCCCGGTCCGGGAAGATCCCACATGCCGCGGAGCGGCTGGGCCCGTGAGCCACGGCCGCTGAGCCTGCGCGTCCGGAGCCTGTGCTCCTCAGCGGGAGAAGCCACAGCAGTGAGAGGCCTGCGTACTGAAAATAAAAAGGAAACATACCGTGTGTGTACTCTTTTTTGATCTGACTTCTTTCACTCAACATTATTATTATGGGGTTCATCCATGCTGTTGCATACATAATTCCTTCCTTTTTATTGCTGAGTAGTATCCTATGCTGGGTATGAATACATCACAGTTTGTTTATCCGTTTATTCATTCATTTACTCGTCCTCTTGGTTCACCCTGCACTCCACACCAAAATTACTTTCTCTGATTTGCAATTTCTGATTATACCCTTGGCATTTACCCAGGTATAGTGGACACCTGTGATTTTTGACTGTCCTGTATCCCTTCCCTCTTACATCTGTTAATAGCACCCTCCTGTTCCTTGGGCAACTTCATCTTACCCACTCCACACGGTCAGGTGGGACTCTTCTGGTTACAGGGTGGACACATATGACCCAGGCTGGACCAATCCCGGTTCTTCCTTGGAATTTTCTGAAAGAAACTCCTTCCCTTTAGATTAGGAACTGTGAGGGTGTGATCCCAGAGGTGTCAGTGAACTTGAAGAGAAGCCTGAGAGAATGAGGTAGAAACAGACTGAAGCCCAGATGAGAGGTGGAGTGACTGTTCTCTGAGGCAGACTTCCTGGATCCAGCTGATGGTAAAGCTCACTCATCCCTGCCCTTTTGCATTTTAATTAAGTGGATGCCTACATCCACTACCCTACTTATGGTAAGAGTAAACCCTCATTTTGTTTTGGGGGGAATCTCTCTTCCCATGCTCTCAGTGCATGGTATCCAGGTGAAGCAAACTCCACCCTGGCTTTAAGAGTGGAGTATATGTGGCCAATCACTCAATTGCCTTGGCCACAGTGACACTCATTGATTCCAGGTGGGCTATTTAGAGTAATGTTTGTGCTACTGGGGATGTTGCTCCCTTTTTTCTGCAGGACTTGAACTGGAAAGTTTAGAGCTACAAATATTGCAGCCATCTTTTGACCTAATGGGGGAATAAGCCGAGGCTACCAAAGGCAGAACCAAAGGAAGGAGAGAAACCAGGTTTTGATGCCATGATGTGGACTCCTTGGATAAGATATCCCTGAAGCCTGTACTCTGGTCTTTGCAGTTATGTAAACAACAAAATTCCCCTTTTGTATAGATTATTTGAATTGCTGTTTATATCACAAAAGAAAAAGTTGTGATACAGGTGTTTTTCGTTCATTATTTCATTTAACTCCTACAACCTGGCAGGTATGTTATGATCCTAATTTTACATATAAGGAAACTCTTAGTTAAGTAACCAAAATCTCACAGTGGCAAAGCTAGGACTCCCATGCAATACTGCTTCAGGGCTAGAACACTAACCCGCTTAGCCTCGTGCTTTTTTAGCCTTTCTATTACATGAACTTTAATATTAATTAACATTTGCGGCTTCCTCGTTGCTGAAATAAAGTTACATTTATAAGGCTTAATTCTTCTCCTTCTCCTTTGCCACTGCTTTTTACCTAATTCTTGTCATCTTTTTTCTCTTCCTCGTTCTAAATTTTCCCAATGTTAAATGCCAAACGTGTGCTCTAGTCTCCTCTTCACAGGTCCTATCAACTCTAAAATGGTCTCAGGGTCCTATTGGTTTGGGCCAGGCAAAGTTAGTTTACTGAAAAACTTGCCCTTCTGAAGTAATAGCTAAAGACTAGAAAGGTCACATCTACAAATCAGTCTTATAAACTTCTCTAAAAGCTAATCACTGGGCCAAATTTCAAAGATGACAAGACCCAAAGGCCATTGCTGCTACTCCCTTTCTTCTCTCATTCTTTCAAGGATGAAAAGAGGTCAGTAATCATTCTGATAAGCCCTTGGGAAAATGGCTAATTGCCACATCTTCCTTCTTAATATGTGTAAGAGGGAAAAACCTTTACTGCCCTAGCTCCCACTTTTCAACAAGGTTTTTTTTTAAAGGGGAGGAATTTGTTAAGTCTTAAAGGTGGCTTCATGTTGTGCTTCATTTCTCAGGAAGCTCAAATATTAACAGCCCATCCCTGCTTTTTTTTTTTTCAGTAGTCAGACCATCAATTTGGTTAAGAGCAGGTAATATCACAAGGTTTAAGAAAGAAAGAAAGAGGGAGAGAGAGAGAGAGAAAGAAAGGGAGGGAAGGAGAGAGGGAGGGAGGGAGGGAGGGAGAGACAGAGAGAGAGAAGAAGGAAGGATGGAAGGAAGGAAGGAAAAAAGAAAGAAAGAAAGGCTATTTAATCCCTTCTTAGTCTCTTAATAGAGCCTTGTGTGGAGCCTTACTGGAATCCTGGAGACTAACACGCTGGAGACCAAAAAAACTAAGCAATTTTGTCAACAACTAAAGAACAACTTCATTTTAAAACGTAATGTTTGAAAACTATGTCTTCCTTAGCTGCCAAGACTGAGTTTGGTTTCTGGATTTATTTCCCTTGTAAGGACACCTGACCTCACTTTCCTGAAAACTTTTTATAATGTTGCCTGTACTGTACCAAATATTTTGGATGCTATCTACCAACCCTCTACGGTTAAATGCAGTATTTCAAACACTGAAAATTTGAAAATGTAGATGTAGACAGGGAAGGCATTTCCCTCCCCCAATTTGTAACTTGTACGTATTCTGATAATGATTGTAAATAGATCTGACTCTGTAAACTAACCCTTTATAGTTAACTTTTAAAGTGATGGGCTACAACTGTATCACTGTGCATTGGTATCAAGCTGTTCTGCAAATGTTGGAATGGTACAAAATATTTACAAAAAATAAATGTTGGGGTGAGGCTAGCTGTTTTGCTTTCAAAGCAGGTTCAAAAGATCCTTTGAAAATACACTTTTCTCACCTATAGCTTCACTTTTACCAAATGTAAAATTATTTTGCGCAAATGATATTGGGGAAGATAGTTGATTGCTACCCTTAGCTGATTTGCTTCACTCCTGTTGCAAAAAAAAATAGATTTACTGCATGGTTCGGCCTAGCAAAATAGAGAAGTGTGTAGACAAAAAGCTTTTTCCCAATTTGGTAAGTTAACTAATTTCTTTGAGAATTTTTTTACAATTATTAATAATTGGAAATGGTCCAAAAATTCATACATGTATAAAATTGTTTCGTAGATAGGTAAAGCTATGTATTGATGTTGTGCCGAGTAGTGGTTTTCAAACTTTCTTGTGCAGTGGAATCCTAGAGGACTTGTTAAAACTGCTTGCTGGCTCCATCCCAGAGTTTCTGATTCAGCTGGTATCAGGTGGGGCCTGAGAATTTTTATTTCTAGGAAATCCCCAGGTGATATTGCTGCTGCTGGTTTAGGGACCATCGTTTGAGAACCACTGATGTTGAGCAACTGAAAACCAGCTTAAGTGTCTTTTTTCCATATCTTATCTGGTCATGTTTCACATTTGTTTCCCAGGCTATGTCACTCTCAGAGTGTGAATCACAGCAAAGATTTTCCAGCTCCATCTCCCACTCTCTCTGTCCAAAGTTCAATGACCTTCAGATTCTCCCCTTCAGGGGTCCTCTTTCCTGAGGCTGAAGAGTAAATGCCTCAGGCTTCAAGAGAGCAGTTTCCCAAACTGTGCTCATCTGCAATCCTGTGTCCCTCAGTATTTTCATATATGTCCTGTGATTAAAGCTATGTAACACTTTGGGATACACTGGTTTAACTGGAAAGAAAGTTACTTTTAATCTCGGAACTTCTCAGAACTTTTAATATGTAAATGTGTATTGTGAATTTCCAAAAGAGATCAAGTAGTTGGATTGATCTTGAGATCCTTCTCAACCCTTTCCCCCCACCAAGTTCTATGGAGTATCTATTAAGCACAGTTTGGGAAATGCTCTAAGTAATTTTATAATTTAACTTTATTTTACCAGGTTAAAAAAAGTCTATATTACAACCTAAGAAAAAGTCCAACATGCCAAAAATATGATGTGTGAATTTTAAATCAATTTTAAAAAGGAATTAAATAAATGCACTCACCCATTATTTTGACTGAATGTGACTTTTCTTTTTCGCAATAAGAACAGATAAAAAGAGATCTACCCTCTTAAATTCTTCAGGTTTCAGTACAGTATCGTTAACTATAGGCACAATGTTGTACAGCAGATCTCTAGAACTTTTTCATCTTGTGTAACTGAAACCTTATACCCTTTGAAGAGCAACTCCCCATTTCCCCCACCCTCTAGCCTCTGGCAATCCTCCTTCTACTTTCTGCTTCTGAATTTGACTATTTGTCATACTTCATATAAATGGTATCGCTATTTGGTACGACTATTTGTCATACTTCATATAAATGGAATCATGAATATTTGTCCTTCTGTGATTGGCTAATTTCACTTAGTGTAACATTCTCCTGATTCATCCATGTGGTAGCATCATTTCCTTCTTTTTTAATGGCTGAATAATATTCAGCCATTAAAATAATAATTGTGGTATGTAAATACCACAATTTCTTTTTTCATGTGATCTTTTCTTGATTGAATCATTTACCAAGTTGATACAAAGAAAGAACCCTTTCAGCCTCTGCTGATAATCAAGGCTTTCCTGACCTCACCACCTATCCTGTCCCTCCCCTCAATTTCTTTTCCATTACTGTTTCATTTTCTTCATTAGATTTCTCATGATTATGAGTCATCTTATGAATTCCTTAAGTGAGTTACATGTTTATTGCTTTTTTCTACCACTAGCAAACAGTTCCATGAGGGCTATACCTTGTCGGTCTTGTCCAATTCTGTATCTTCAGTGCCTAGAACGATGCTTGGCACATCAGAAGCACTCAGTAAATATTTTTTTGATGGAAAGAATAGATAGATCGATATAATCATCATCTAAGTTCTAATTATGAAGTCTTTATTATTGTAATAAAAGATGTAGGAAGAGGAAAAGGTGCTCTTTAGCAGCTTCAGATGAGGCAGTTAGAACAATCTTTTGATTTCCAATGGAGTATTTCCAATATAATGATAGAAGGGGGAATTATTAATGTGAAACTCAGGATGCTATTTTGTGAACTCACTTTTATTATGATTTTTAACATTTACTAAGGGTCCAAAAAAAGACATACAATTATCTTTTAAAATAAGACAAGTATGTGAAAAATACTTGGCATATAAGTAGCTCTTATAAAAATATCAACTTTTCTGTCTTTCCAACTTTAAAAGATCTCTGAATGATGCTACTTCTTGCCATATTACAAAGTGCTTTGAATTGGACAAATCTAAAAAGCATCAATTACAGTGTTTTTTGTTTTTTATTTTAAAGGAGAGCTTGTTATATATTTGTGTTCTTGTATGATAAGCAAGTGTTAAATATGTGTAGAGCATAAATATTCCTAACTTACGGATTCTGGTAATTTTAGAGGTATGGGAGAAGGCTGATTGATTGTATGATTGTTGAATATTACAGTAGATACATTCAATTTTGTGCAAGAAAATAAGAGAAGTCATCAGGTATTATCTATAGGAAGAAAGGATTCACCCAGGAATCCAAGAAGATAATTGTCAGAAGTCCTTAGGACATAATGTGATTTGAAATTACATAAAAAATGTATTGTCTATTTCCAGGTATTACAATGGAAAAATATGCATATCTCACTTCACCAGGCCTTTTACGTGGTTTTAATTTTTTTTTTTTCTTGTTTAGGTTGTCTTCATCCGGTCTCCATTCTCTTTTTTTTTTGGTCCTCGCATTATCTCCCTCTAGGGGTTTATGTTTGTGTTTACTTTATGCTTTTATCCTTTTTAGTGGAAAAAAGTGGGTCAGTATTACTTCAGTTTGTCTTCACTTTTACTCCACTGTTCATTCCTGAACTAGCCTTTAGCCTCTGGGATAGAAGAAAGTAAAAACATTGACAGAAACTGGGCCAACCTCTCGGGCGGCCCCCCTCCTCCAAGAAAACAAAACCTAACCAACTCTGCAACAGAAGTTCCTTTCTGTTCTCATAGCACCTTCTATTTTCCTTCACATAAAGCTCAGATTTTTATTACAATTGCTTATGGAGTATTTTTCATCCCAGGGAGACTCTCCGTCCTCTGAGGACTTAGTATATTGTCAAGAACATAATATAAAGAAGTTTGTAGTTTAAATGAGTAAATGCCTGTGTGAGTGAATACTGCCCTGGTACCCACCCAGCCACCCACAATAAAGGAGAAAACTTGCAGTAATCAAGCTCAAGTGTGGGCCCTTTGACATCAACTTTCTAGAGAACCAGTAGAGAGCTGCGGCAATGGTATCTAAATTACATAATTACTTGGATAATTTAAGCAACAGTTTTTGTTTTGTCGGGGGGTGGAAGATGAAGGGGCTGAACTATTCAGATAATTTCTCCCCCAGTCGCCGTAGACAGGAACTGCCTAACCTTCTCACTCTTGCGGGGGTCTCTTCACCTCTCCCACCGCCCTCCAGCCACTCCAGAAGCCGGGCACGGGAGACTAAGGCCCTACATCTCGGGGTGGGGGTTCCCCGGGGATACCCCGCCCCGCCCTCTAGGCCCCGCCCCTTCCCCGCCCCCGCCGCCGCCGCCGCCGGCAGGGGTCGCGCTGCCTGCGGCGAGCTGCTCAAGAGGGGGTCGGGGAAGCTGCTGCGGCCGGTCGCCTTTCTCTGCCGCCGCTGGTTGGATCATTTCAATAAAAGTGTTTTTTCTCTCTCGCTCGCTCTCCCCGGGGGAACAGGCGGAGGCGTCAGTCCGCAGCCGCCGAGTGAAAAAGCGACGCATACGCAGCGAGCGTCTCCTCAGCTTCGCACGGCCCGGCCCCAGAGAAGAAGGAGCCAGTGTCCGGCCGGGCCGCCGCAACCGGGCGTCGGCGCCTCACTCCCGTTGCGGCTCCTCCAAGGGGATTAGTGGGCCGCCTGCGCGGCTCGGCAGCCCGGGAGCCATGTTGTCCGGGGGGCTTGACAACGCGTGAGGGACCCGCGGCCCCTCCCGGAGGCTCGGACCCTCGGCGTGAGCTGAAAGGCTGCTGCGGCGGCGGAGGCCTGCGCCTCGGAGGCGCCTCGGGTCTGCCAGTCGCTGGGACCCGGACCTGCATCCGGTCGCCGCGGGCGTCGCAGGAGCCGCTTTCCTTGTGTGCCTCGCCTCGCCAGCTCTCGGGACGCGCGGTCCCCGCACTTGCTGGTGAGTTGGCGGCTGGCGGCCGCTCGGGGCTTTCCCTGCTGCCCCGCCGACCCTGGGCTGAGAGCGGCCGGAGGGTGCTTGGGACTGGGGGCCGGGGCGGGCGGCTCAGGCCCGGCCGGGAGGTTGAGGAGGACGGCGCGGCGCAGGGGCTCGCTTGTGTTTGTCTCCCCTCGGGTCCACTTCGGACCCCGGTCGCCCGGGCATTTCCGGGCGTGGGGTGGGGTGTGTGTCTGACGCTTGGGCTCCTTCGCGAGAGGCGCCTCCAGCCGCCGCCGCAGCCGCCTCCGCGCTTGCTGCCGCTTTGGTCTCCGGGGGAGGCCGGTCTCCCCGCGAGGCCGAGGAGGGGAGGAGGCAGAAAGTCCCCCGAGCCACAAAGGTCCGCTCGGCGGGGGTGGAGCTGCGAGGGCGGGCTGCGCAACTCCGAGGGGAAGGAAGGGGCGCAGGTCCGCCAGAGGTGGGAGAGGAAGCGGCGGTGGCCACCGCGTTTCCAGCTCCTTGGAGACGCCGGGGGTGTGCGTGGGTGGGGAGCGGGAGGAGGAGGGGCCCTCGCGTGAGGAGCCGGCCGAGACAAAGATCAGGGCAGCCTCCCGCTGGCGAGTCACACCCCTGAGTGTGGGTCAGAGCAGAGGTGGAGGGAATGTGGGAAACCCAAAGAACCGATGGGGAGGGGCACATGGGGCGGGGGGGGGGGGCTGCCAAGTATTGTCGTCTCCGTCACAGTGGCTTTTCTCAGCGTTTTTGTGCCTGATGGTTTTGCTCCGCAATTCAGCTGGATAGCTCCAGATTCGCTCCCTCCCATCACCCCCTCCCTGCCACACTGACTCTCCTGTGGTTTTCCCCTCGTTCTCCCCGTACCTCTCACCACTCCTTTTTGGGTAAGCAGTATTTTGCCTTCAGCTTGGGGAACGTTTGCTAATGACAGGATGTCTGAGCTTGTTCTGACCCTGAACTGCCTTGAACTCCTCTCTCTTCCTCCCACCCTTTCCTTTCTGGGATCTTATAATGTCACATGGCCATTAACAATTAGCTTTTCTTCTGCAAAAATGGCAAAAGCACTTAGCTGAAATCCCTGGCGCTCCTTCTTTATATTAATGTGTCCACCAGAGACACGTCGTTGGTCATGGATTATCAGCTCTTATTAACCAAATTAACTTTTTAGATAAAAAAGTGGCAAATTTTGTTTTGAGTTTTGACTATTCCTAGGGTCAGCAAAGTGTATCCCTGGCAGCCGCTAGACCTTCTGTCACTTATCAGGAAATGCTTGACTTAGACAATTCTTTCCTCCAACTTTGCTGATTCTTTCTCGAGGCTTTGTTGAAGGATTTCTTTTAAAAGGCGCTTGCGTATAGAGTAACAAATCTGAGTTACTGTATTTTAGACTTATTTTTTTGACTATTGGACAGAGGAAAATGAATGGGATTTAAGATCTTTGATGCCTTGAGTAAAGGAAAGCCTTCCTTGAAGCTGGAAATAAGGTTCAGCCACATTTTAAGAAAAAAATTTGCTAGCATTAATATTATTGATTTTGTTCAGTTCTTTTATGAGATTAAGTAGTTGGTTTATTTAATGTTGAGATGTTGCTTTGTTGATGAAGTCATTTCAGTCTTTGTAATCCTAGCACCTGCATACTTCCATAAACAACGGGTTGGAACAAAAGAAAAAATGTGGCTATATTTAAGGAATATTTTGTTTTGTTTTTATGAGCGAGATTGTTGGAATTAAAAGTGATAACCTTTTTGGTAAGTTATCTCATAGGTCAGGAGCACTAAAAGTTTGAGTGCTGGGCTTCAAAGAAAATAACTTGGTCATTGAATTTAAGCTGTTTTAAAATTACTGTGCAAATATAATTTATTATTGATTTTTTAACAGCGAAAATAAAAACATATTGGAATATGAGTGGAGAGAAAAGTAAAGCCTGTTTGATGTTTGGGACATTACTGTTGATGTCATTGTAAGAACAGTCATGTCTTGCTGCTTATTGCCATTAAAATGTTGACACTATAAAAATTGTGAAAGGGATTTCAGTTTAGGGACCAGTCTCTGAATTGAGGGACTCCCTCAATTCTTTGTGAAATTAACAGGTCATACCATAAATAATCGATGTTTTATTTATTTATTGAAAGGTCATATTGAGGATACACTGATTTTTTTTCCACTACATATTAATTAGTGTCTAATTAGATACCTGAAGTTTTATTCTCACTAGAAGGAAACCTACCAAAAAGTTAACAAAGATTTCTGGGTGGTGAGACTTATGGATGAATAAAAATACATTTCTTTACTTTTCAAATTTTCACATTACTTTTACAATCAGTAAAAAGAGTATGTGAAGAATTAAAGTCTTGTTTAAAAGAAAAAAAAGAAAGTCTCGTTAATATCCTAATTTGCCTGTTACTTAAAGAAGCTTTTATAAAATGTGTAATTTATTCTCATCCTCGGATTCAGGCCCATTAAAGTCACTTTTAGTGTGAGGTATTTGAAATAGTGCAGCTTGTGAAATGTACTCTGGTTACCTGAAGGAAAAAAGAGATACATAGTAAGGAAAGATGAAATTAGAATAATTAATTCTAATTAATTAATTAATTCAGTGTATGGTAGCGATCCAGTGTGGTAGCTTTGTACACCAGCAATCTTGTTCTAATAAGTCATTGGTTTTACTAAAATAGAAAAATTTTATCTTTTCTGTAGTACAAAATAGCTGTGTTGAATAAGATTTTAAAGTATATAAATGTTGATATATTTAGTTTTCAGTTACTTGTTTAGTCCTACGATTATGGTGGAAAGAGATGGCATATAAAATAATTTACTCTATCAAGGCTTTTGTTTTTTCCCTTATTTTCAGTAATATTTTTCTCCTTTTCCTTTATTGGTGAAATAGTACTAACTAAAAAACTGCAAATATTTTATTGTGAACAATGGAACTATAATGGCTTCTGAGATGGATATTCAAAAGTGAAAATGATGATCCTTAATATAAAAAAATTTTCTATGAACACAAAATTTTTGCGGTGGTATTTTCTTTGTTATCGTCTAATAATACTGAATATTTATAGGGCATTACATTTTGAATCTTTATTACTGTTCTCTAGTCTTAATAAAAATAATAGCATCATGTCATGGCATTCGTTTATATAGCTTTTATACTTCCATGATGTGTAATTACAATGAATGTATTGCTGTATTGTAGAAGAGAGACATTATATGTTAAATAGAGTACTTTATCTATTTCAAAAGTTGCCCCCTTTCATACATGTGAAGGAAAAATAGTTTTGAGTTCTTTGAATTTTGAATGTGTAATTTTTGCTTAAACTTTTAAATAGAAAAATTATTTTAAATGCATTTTGTAAACTGATTGTGGCATTTTGTATTTGAAATGATGAAGATAAACAGTAGGTTTATGGCATTTTTATATGTACTTCATATAGTATCTGTCAGGTAAAAAACTGCCTACAATAGAAAACCTGGTATAACTTGTGTTCAGCCTACAGTGTTGGCAATTTCTTTGACTGGTGATGAGAGGACCTATTAGACTGACTTTTTAAAAAAATGTCTATGAGCCAAAAAGTCTTACTGTCACCGGTGAATTCTTTGTCATTATTTTGCTCCCAGGCTTTTTTTTTTTTTTTTTTCAACTTTTTATTTTGTATTGGAGTATAGCCAATTAACAATGTTGTGATAGTTTCAGGTGCACAGCAAAGGGACTCAGCCATATATATACATGTATCCATTCTCCCCCAGACTCCACTCCCATCCTGGCTGCCACATAACATTGAGCAGAGTTCCCTGTGCTATACAGTAGTTCCTTCTTGGTTATCCTTTTTAAATATAGCAGTGTGTACATGTCAATCCTAGACTCCCTAACTAACTGTGCCTTCCCGTTGTCAGTTACTTTGATATCTCAAAATATTTGACCTGAAAAGAGGAATTGCCAAGGACCAGAAAAATGTATTGAATGTACTTGAGTGTCGCTTACCTTTCCTAGCCTGTTTTCCTCTGTCTTTTGGCCAGCTTGGAAAATCAGTAGACGTCTATGCATAAATCTAACAGGTAGGGGTGCCTACTATAAATAACGTTATGTTCTGCAGTAACATATAATATTGAATACTATATTTAAGGAGGTAGATTTATAAATCCATGACATATCAGGGTAAGCGAAAATTGTCTTTATTTTGATTTTTTTAATGTGTTAAAATTAGTTCACATTATTTGAGCATGTGTCATAAAAGGGAAGATAGCGCCAGATACATACTGTGTAGATTGCTTCAGTATTGGGGAAAAATTTGCCTTAAGGTAGATAAAATCTATGTCTATATTTATACAGGTATAAGTACTTACTGGTTTTTTGGTTTGGTATTGCATATTTTAATTAACTAAAGTGTAATTTTGATCTTTGAAGTTGCACACTTCATATGTGGCTATGTACCACTGAAAAATGGAAATACCAGACCAAATTGTACATTTTTGTCATTTTTTATATTAAAAACTGATCCTTATATAAATTGCATATTATTATTATTATCTTATTCAGATTTAAAAAACAGAACATGTTATTGACTTGATCTAAGAGTAGTCCATTAAAGTGAAAAACAATGAAAGAAGGTTTGCTTTCTTTCGTTTGTGTTAAGAGTTTAAAAGGTTGACAAAATCTCTTTTTAATAGCACATTTAAAAAAATAAATTTATTTACTTTATTTTATTTTTGACTGCGTTGGGTCCTGCGTTGGGTCCTCGCTGAGCACGGGCTTTCTCTAGTTTCAGCGAGCGGGGGTCACCCCTCGCCACAGTGCACTGGCCTCTCATTGCGGTGGCCTCTCTTGTGGAGCACGGGCTCAGTAGTTGTGGCTCGCGGGCTCTAGAGCACAGGCCCAGCAGTTGTGGCGCACGGGCCTAATCGCTCCGCGGCATGTGGGATCCTCCCGGACCAGGGCTGGAACTCGTGTCCCTTGCGTTGGTAGGCGGATTCCCAACTACTGTGCCACCAGGGAAGCCCTAATAGCACATTCTTGTTAGTGTAAATACTTTCAAGAATACTCTAAATTTTGTATGCATATTTGTAAACAATGGGAAAAGGACCCAAGAATAATTTTTCTTTCACTATATTCGTTACTAACTCACTTTGGTCTTATCATATATTTAATCCTGCTATTTTTACAGTTGATGGTTAATAAAGTCACACCCAATCTTGTTAGTTTTATTTCCTAAACATCTTTTAGATTTATCTTTTTCTGTTGCCACTTTCACATGTCAGGATTTTGGAATGCCTCATCTGAATTACTACTTCCAATTTTACCCTATTTTAATCTAACAGGTATTCATTCTTACTTTATATATGTCTTTTTTTTTAAAGTATAACTGATTTACAATATTGTGTTAGTTTCAGGTGTACAGTGAAGTGATTCAATTATATATATACTTTTTAAGATTCTTTTCCATTATAGGTTATTACAAGATATTGAATATAGTTCCCTGTGCTATACAGTAAATGCTTGTTGTTTATCTCTTTTATATATAGTAGTGTGTATCTGTTAATCCCATACTCCTAATTTATCTACCCCCCTTTCCTCTTTGGTAACCGTAAGTTTGTTTTTTATGTCTGAATCTGCTTCTGTTTTATAAATAAATTTATTTGTATTATTTTTTAGATTCCACACATGAGTACTACAAAAGAATATTGGTCTTTTCTCTGACTGACTTCACTCAGTGTGATAATCTCTCCATCCATGTTGCCGCAAATGGCAATATTTCATTCTTTATGGTTGAGTAATATTCCATTGTATATATATATACCACATCTTCTTTATTCATTCATCTGTTGATGGTTTGTGTCTGTCTTTTTATCCCTCTGTTCTTTTTTCCTTCCATCCATCCATCCATCTATCTGTGCATCTATGTCTGAAGTGCATGTCTCCTCTATACCATCACTGTGGTCAGTGCTAGAATACAAAGATGAGGAAACTGGTGTGTTGATATTACAGTGCTGGGACAGTTGGAGAGAAATTCTCATTTTTGAGGACAAATGTCACTTCCTCTGAAGTCTTCTTTGATCCATTCTGGCAGAGTTATGGTGATTCTGCTATAGCATTTATGTCTACTATAGTACTTAATGCATTGTATTGTATTGTAATTAATTATTTACAAATCATCTACCCTTTTGTCTGGCTTTGTGCTACAGAGGGGCCATGCTTTTTAAATTTTGGTATTTCCCCCATATTATGTATTATTTAATTGAGTGAGTGAAGTGATGGAATTAGGAGAAACAACACTGAATTAGTAAGTTAGGGTCAGATTAGTTATGACCTAGAAAGGGTCAAGAATTAATTTTGATATAGTAGAAAATAAAAAGCCATTAAAAGTTTTGAGTGTTGGTGCTACATGTAGGCCATGTAGGCTGTGTTTGTATGAGAGTAATTTGGATGCAGTTGGTAGGCCAATTTGGAGGGGCAATAATTTGGTATCACTGGGCTTTTTTAACTACAAGTGAGCTGTACTAACTTGTTAGTGAAAATGGAGAGAAAGGGGCTGTAATCTTCAAAGATTGTTATCTTTTAGACAAAGTAGAATCTAAAATTACAATATATGTAAATATCTATTTCTAAAGGTCTAAAAACATTGGTCAATATCAAGAGTAAGATTTGGATAAAATTTCATCCTTAATGAAATCCAGCTGTTTAACTGTATAGTACTAGACTTAAATTCATTAAAATAAAATACAGAATTGCACTCCAGAACTGCATTTAATGTCATTCCTGTTACCCTGATAGTTATGTATACAGTTGACCAGGAGATGTTTTCATTGGAATTACTGTAATTAAATAAAAACTGCTTTATGGTCTACTTTTAAAATTAAAGACATCTTATTTAGGTTTTTATCAGTAAAATTGAGTTTTAAATTATGTCTCTGATATAGTAAGTGTGTGATTAAAAACTAGATTCATTTGAGAAATCAGATTTGAGAAATCAGATAATAATGCTTCCCCAAGTAATAACATAACTATGTGATCTTGAGCTAGTTACTTAAACTCTTAAGGGTCAGTTTCTTCTATAAAATTGGGAATGACAGAACCTACTTCATAGGGCTGTAGAAATTAAATGATATGTATAAAGCACTTTGCAAAGTACCTTGCACCTAGTGAGCACTCACAGTTAGCAATTATTTTTATCACTGTATTATAGCGGGAAAAACTTGGTTATGGTACTAGAATTGTTTTGCAGATCCATTCCTTCAGGTTGATGAATGTCTAAATAAGTGGTTCACAAGGACAATTGAATCAAAATCATCTCTGGCTTTTTAAACCGTACATACCTCCTGGATTTTCTAGTATGCCTCTCCCACCAAATTTGAGAATCAGTGTGTTAGTGAGTTAGTGTTACTAATGGGTGTATGTTGTACCGTTTAGGTATATTGGCAGGAAGGGAATAGTATAGACTAGTGGACTAAATAATTTAGGATATTCATTGTTGTTTCTTATCTAATGATCATTAGGGATAGAACTGTCGTAATCTTCCTGATGAGCACATTGATAAGCTTTTCCTTAGGGCCAGCCAAATTTTTCGTGTAACCATTTGCTCTGTTTCCCTTCTTCAGGCTTGTGCTATACCATTTCTTTGACATCTTCACAGTCTAGGCAATATTTGCTTTCCTTCTTAATGACTTTTGTATGTGACTCAGCTTTTCTGAAGTCAAAATAGAATAACAGGTAATACAACTTACCCATCAAGAGAAGAAACTGGTTTGGTTTTTCCCTTTGTCATAAAATCTGCTTAGATGTTTACTGTTTATTATTATGTTTTTGTTTATTATCTTATGTTCTTATAGGTCAGTGGCCTTAACCTGAGCTTCAGAAGCACTCTTGTTGATTTAAAAAAAAAAAAAAAAAAAGAAAAAAGCCTGTGTGAGAGAGAGTGTGGTGTGTGTGTGTGTGTGTGTGTGTGTAAAATCTCAAGCTCTGTCCCAGAGCAACTGAATTGGATACTCTGGGTTTGGGTTTTTTTAAAACATTCCAAGTAATTCTTGAGTTTTAGAGTCATTGTTCTAGGATTTAAATTTAAAGTAAAGGCAAAATGATTAAAACTTTCATCATTCCATCTTATTTTTTCTCCCTTTCTATTTTGGATTTGCTAGTTTAATCATGTTTGGGGGGAAGTTTTCTTAAGTTGATGTATAAAAGTCTTCTGTTCCACATATTTACTTTTCCCTTTAATGAATGTTTTTGTCTTGCTTTTTTAGTTTGTTTTGTTAAAAGGTAAACTGAGGCACATTAAAATTTTCAACTTTATTTGAGCATACATTGATTTGAATCAGGCAGAGCCAAGCCAAAGGTGGTTAGGAGTGCTCCACCAACAGGAGCTAGGGTGGAGGTTTTCATAGAGAAGGCGTGGAAGCGAAGTAAGGAAGTTATTTGATTGGCTATAGCTTAAGCGGTTACCTTATTTAGGAAAGCCTAGTTGGTTGGTTGTGATTGCTGGTTCTTAAGTATCATTTCTTTAGATTCAAGTGTATTGAATGTAGCTTAGGTTTTGGTTTGTTTACTGCCACCTCAGTCTAATGCCCTTCTTGTTTAATTACTTTAGTTTCTTTGATCAGTGTCTTACTGTTTTGTCTTTATGATCTCAATTATTATGTTTTAAAAATTACCTTTCAAATATAAGAACATAAAATAATGTAGAAAATAGACCATAATCTAAATTTCCAGTGTGTCTTTTTGCAAATGTACGTAAATGTATTTTATTTTGGAGGTTTTTCCATATCTAAAGATCTTCCTTTATTTTTAATATTTGTAGTACTTCTGTTGGATATATGATCACTCAGTCCTGTGTGGATCTTTGGGTTGTTACCTATTCTTTTGCTATTACTTTGCCAAATGAACAACATATACATATAACATTTGCATAAGCAAATGCGTGATTTAGATTCCAAGAACAAGGATTTCCCTAAAATTCATATGTTGAAACCTAATCCCCAGTGTAGTGGTATTTGGAGGTGGGACCTTTGGGAGATGCTTATGCCATGAAGGTGGAGCCCTCATGAATAGACCTAAGAGAGATCCCTTTCCCCTTCTGCTGTGTGAGGACACAGTGAGAAGGCAGTCTGTGAACTAGAAAGTGGGCTCTCACCAAGTACTGAATCTGCAGTTGGCCTTGATCTTGGACTTCCCAGCCTATAGAACTGTGAGAAATAAATTTCTGTTGTTTATAAGCCACCTAGTCTAAGGTATTTTGTTATAGCAGGCCCAACAGACTGAGAGAGTTAACTTCAGCAATCATAAATTACGTCAATAGTATGATGTGACGAGAATAGCACTTCACCTCTATGGTCTTCCTCCCCCAAATTATAACCCCAGTCTAATCATGAGAAAAACATCAGACAAATCTCAGTTGAGGGATATTCTACAAAACAGCTGAACAGTACTCTTCAAAACTGTCAAGGTCATCTAAAACAGGGAAAGTCTGAGAAACTCACAGCCAAAAGGAGCCTAAGAAGATGATTATACTGTAATGTGGTATACTCCATGGGATCCTGGAACAGAAAAAGGACATTAGATAAAAACTAATGAAATCTAAAGGAATGACTTTAGTTAAATATATCAGTTTTCGGTCAATAATTGTGACAAAGGTACCATACTAATAAAAGATCTTAATAGCAGAAACTAGGTGTGCGGTGTAGGGAAACTGTACTGTCTTTGAAATTTTTCTGTAAATCTAAAACTATTATAAAATAAAACATTTATTTTTAAAAAAAAGATAGGTGCTTCTGTAATTCTGTTAGTTATAGCCAAATTACCTTTTTTTACTACTACCTGAATGTATGAGAGGCTTGTTTTCTTATAGCCTCACCAGCTGAATGTGTTGTCAAACTTCTGGAATTTTGTCGGTTTGATAGATGAGAACTGGTGTAACTCAGACTGTTGTGTTTCTCTCATTATGAATGACATTGAGTATTTTTTTATATGTTTAATGGGCATTTTACTTATTTTCCCTTTCTGTGAACTCTCATGTTCTTTATTTTTCTGTTTGGTTGCTGGCCTTTTTTTCTCGATTTCAGGATTTCTCTATAGGGAGATGAGCCCTTTATTTGTGATATGGGTTGCAAATATATGTTTAGATTCTTTGATATTTTTTCACACAAGTTTTTTCCTTTTTTATATGGTAATTTTTTTTTAATGTTTCTGGATTTTGAAATGTAGTTGGAAAAGTCTTCACCACTCCAAGATTATAAAGGAATTCATCGAAATTTTCTTCCAGTACTTGTGGTTTCCTTTTTTACACTTAGATCTTAAAATTTGAATTCTTCAGTTCCTCCCAATCATTGAGGCATTTTAAATGCTTAACCTTTTCTTTCAAATTACTCCTGTGTAAGCATGCCTGTGGTCTTATACGTACCTTAAATGATTTATAGTAGAAGAAATGTTTATACATTTACTTTTGGTGGATATGAAGTTTCAACTTTCTAGAAAATGTATTAAGCATTTCATTGTATCTTAATTCGAAATCATAGTTTAAAAATAATTTTAAAGTAGTGAAGACTCCTTTAAAGTTTGTTTTCACTGTTACACTGTAGTATATTTAGCAGTATTTTTTCTTCTAGATTATTAGCATTGTGGATTATTCATATATTAATTTAGTTTTTTCCCCATCCTGTTTCTCCTAAGATTATGGTTTAGATTATTAAACCCCTCTGTGACTTATCTTCCATCTTCCTTAGAACTCCTCACTGGTTTTATGGCCCCTTTGATATTAGTAATCTCTTTATTTGGTATTATTTAGAAATTTAATTAGTAGGCCAGTTAGCTGTTTTAACTCATTAAGAAGCTGGAAGCAATAGTGTCAGCAGATGTTGCTTAACGTAGGGTGCTGATTTCTTATAACATTTTATAAAGGTTTCATAGTTTCCTTGCACCACTTGTGATGAACTATTATTGCTGAACTGAATCTTAAGACATTTGAGAAACTATCTGATAGTGCTGTGGAATGTTGGCTCCTAGAAAATACTACCCAAAATAACATGGTGAGTTTATTGCTTATTGTAGTAAAGGAGAACACCACCTTTCCTGAGTTGGTAGGATCTGCTGGGGGAAGAGAAGGAGCACGTGTATGGGTGAAAAGAAGAGCAAAGTTAGGAGGGAGAGTGAAGTTGGGATATTTACTGAGGATTTGGAATCTTCAATGCAGGTATTTCAGTGCAGGAGCTTGATTAGAATTAGTAGGGATCATGTAATAGTTTAGGATTGATAGACGTAGCAAAGCAAGGGTTTTAAGGTGAGATTTTTTCAGAGTTTTGGAAAGTGAACAATCATTTGCTGCTATTTATTGAAAAGTTGAATAGTCTGATGTTGGTTTATATGGGGTTTTGGGGAAGTTCCTGGAATGAACAATGAAGTTATTTGCAATTCTTATCTGCCTGGGCAAGAGTTTCCTGGAATAGTGAAGTCTTGTTGTTGAAGACAGCTGAATAGTGATGCTAATGTAGACTGTAAACTCTGGGTGCAGATGGTTTTAGTTCTCAGTGCCCATTCAGAACCACAATAAGTTTGAAAATGTATTTATAAAAAGTCTAATTCTCAGGGCCATCTACAAAGACAATACATTCTGTTGGTGAGGGGTTTGACATTGAAATTTTTTCCCCTGAGGAATGAAGCCTAACTTTGACAATTAATAGTCTGAGACACCCAAGTAGGTAGTTGGATATATGTTTCTGCAGCTCAGAAAAAAGAGAAAAGTATCAGACATGGAGATTTGGGAGTTACTCTTTAGATTGAACTTGTGTGCCTAGGTGACTTTGCCTTAGGAGGAAGCATAGTAAGAAGAAAACTACTTGGGCCTTAATAGTGCTTAATGGCTATAGTGCGTGTATGTGTGTGTGTGTGTGTGTGTGTGTGTGTGTGTGTGTGAGAGAGAGAGAGAGGGAGAGAGGGGGAGAGGAGAGGAGGAGGAGGGAGGGAGGGAATACATTCCTCCTACAGAGGAGTGGCCAGAGAGGTAGAAAAAAAATCAGGATATTGTTTTGTGATCTCCGGAGGTGTGGCTGTAAAGTGGGGGGGTCAGTACACAAAAGCTTTTTGTGCCTAAATGGAGGAAGATCTATTGGCCCTAGTGATGAATTTTCACTCAACAGTTCTGTGAATGTACGAAATATAGACTGTTCACAGAACTATTTGTTCTGTCATGATATTCTTCACATAAGAATTGCCTAGTGGGCAATTCTGTTTGCAGGGTAGGTATTTGAAATTAAGAATATTTTCTTAGAAGTAATTTTACCGTCTTGCTCCCACATGACCCCATAGAAGTTACTTAATCTCTCATTTTGACTGTGATTGAGGAAGGGAGGTCATTGGTGTGTAGCCTGCAATTTTGTATACAGTACATATATTTGCTGTTCATAATTTGGGAGGAAGTTACATTTGTTGAATGCCTACTATGTGCTAGACACAATATATATACAATCTAATCTATATCTCACATTCTTTTGAGGTAGTTGTTAATTCCCTTCTTCAAAGAGGAAACTAAGGTTGGCTTTCTCAGTGTTCTACTTCTCACTCTCCCCAGTGTCTGTATGAAGGAAAAAGGATTTGAACCTGTGTTAGGCTTACTCTCACTTTCTACTACACCAAGTGGACTTCCTGTATACTATACACCCTTCATCAACCAGTGCCAAACATGTATGTAATTAACATTTTACCACAGGTATGAATTAAATGTAGGAATATTTTACCGCTCAGCTTTTGAGATCAAGACTGAATGAATAGGTAGTAAGCAATAACAAAGCAAAGAAGAGAGGATCGAGGCCCTTATTATACTCAAGCTTTGATTAACTAGAATCCATTTAATTCCACTTAAGGGAAATACTCAGGTATTGTCAGAATTCCAGTTAATTTCAGGTATTACTGTTTAAAAATATTTTTCTGTATCCTCATAGGTAACCTTTCTTTGAGCCTTTTTTTTTTTCATTTTTCTTAAAAGGTACATTTTACTCTCTTCTTTCTTCCGTTGTGTTAATCTAATTTAGTGCTTTGCTTTTCTTATTTCTAGTATGCAAAGATTTCCTAAATAAGTAGAATTAGTAGAATAAAAAATGCTAGAGATAAATACGAAAACTTTTGGAAAATACCAAAGTTGTAGCTGTGGAGTTTAGTCAGGTACAAATTGTCTTCTTAATCTTTTGATTGAAATCTTACACCCTGGCCTCTACTATAGATCTTATAAAGTCAATTAAGTGTACTTGTGAATTGGCTTGTTATGCTCCCTCCCTCTTAGGATTGGTATGTGAGCAGTTTCTAATTTTCCATTTAGCAAGTAATGTGGTGTAGAGGGTTAAGTTTTTGGTTTTTTGTTTGTTTTTCTCCAGAATCTCAAGAAGGCTTTTCTGAAGGTGATGATAGTTTTAAAAATTTGAGATCAACTGATACATGATTCAGCTTTTAGGAAGATCTCTTTTGAGGGTATTTCCTATATTATCAAAACTAACTGACCACTTTTAAGAGTTTTTTTTCCCCCTTAAACAGCCCTTCCTTCCCCAAAGAAAAACTTTACCAGAAGGTCGAAGAATGCTGGCATTTTTAATGCCACTGTTGCTGAGGAAAGTTGGCCACTATCCAGTAGAATCTGTCTTATGAAAGCTTTAATAAAGTGTTAGTTTTTTTAAAATGTGAAATATTGTGTCACAAGTTACAGAATGACAGAATAGCACATTCAGTTATGTAGTTCAGATGTTTATTGGAGAGAAAGGCTAGAAAGTTGCCTACACACTTTGTTTTTTTAAACATCAAAAACAAGTTCATATTTATCTTAGGCCAAGTATGCTAAGAACATTCTGAGTGAAACCTACATGGATATTTAGAAAGTAGGAGATTTTGTGAAATTTGTACTTTGACAACATATAAAGACTACATAATTTTTTATTTGGTAATTGAAAAATATGTTGCGTGATTTATTATTTTTGAAGGAAATTGAAGTTTTATTCTTACAGTAGCCATAAGAATGTGACGTTTTAAATATCTAAACATATATTTTACATAATTCTCCTAAAATGCTTTTAAAATTTCCTGCTGTTGGAGTTAGGAGGTGGTTGAAAGAGTGAATGATTAGCTGAGCCTTACAGGATGCCTTTACATTAGTGAGGTCATTATGTGTCACCATGTGGTGAAGTCTGGCCTTTTCAGTTTTATGGGTTGACATTCCTTCAGTTTATTTTAAGGTGATGTGGTATTACAGAATCTTTTATGTAATTTAAGTATAAAATATAGTGTTAATTTAGAAATGTACAGTGAAAGTAATCTGGATTGATACAACAAGTTTTGTTTTTTTTTTGATATGAGTGTTGTGATGAGGGTAAGGAGGAACACAAAGATTTTTTAAAATGTTTCTGTTGTTAAGCAATTTGTAATATGGTGAAACTCAGGAACTTTCCATTTACATAGCCCACTTATCCTGGTGAGTAAATCAGTTTAGAAGACCAGATTTTAGATCTGAGGATTGGTTGAGCATAGCTTTTTAGATCAGTGGCTTTTCAACCTTTTTGGTCTCAGGTCAAAAAATGCTTTAATTTTTACATTAATTTTAATATCTGCTTACTTAAAAATAACAAGCATTAAAAATTAACATAAATGTTTTAAAATGAAAAATAACTATTAAAAAAATATGGTGAGAAGGGTAGCATTGTTTTATATATTTGCAAATCTCTTTAATGTCTATCTCAATAGAAGACAGCTGGCTTCGCACAACTTTTGTGTTTCACTCTGTTGCAGTATTCTGTGAAATGTAGTCTGGAAAACTCCACTTTATACTCGTGAGAGAAAAGTAAAAGCAATTAAGTTTTTAGTATTATAAAAATAATTTTGACCTGAGGAACCCCCCACCCCCACCTTTAAAGATTCCACAGACTATACTTGGAGAACCTCTGCTTTAGAGCAAAATGGAATTGGATCCTAATCCTGCCCTTGATCATCCTCTCTCAATTGGATATTCTTAGGGGCTATGTCTATTAAGCTGTAGTAACTCACTGAATTCTATTTCTCAAATCTATTCCTGGCTGTCTTCTTCTATGAATAGCCTTGGAGCTGTAGGCTTTGATTCTTATATTCCCTTACCTCTTTTGGAAATGACAAGGCTTACTAGCTATATGATCTTGGGCAGATTCATTAACATTTTTGAGTCTGTTTTTCTCATTTGCAGAAATGGGCAGAGCAATACGTACCAACGCATAAGTCTTTCATGGAAATCAAATTATAATAGATGATTAAAGTTATATACAGTTGCTAATAAAATCTTACAGAGTTTAGCAAAAAAACCGCTACCTGAGGTATGCTCTAATTTTGGATCCTCTCTTTTTTTATAAGTTACTCTAGAGAGTGCCTTTTTTTTTTTAACTGCTCTCCTTTCTGTCCTGTCCAGCACTTATCTGGACCTTCCTTAGAGCTAGGTCCTACGCAAGGAAACGGGATTTAAAAACACAAACAGCGAAACATCCTTCTTTCTCTGAAAGTTTTCTTTTTTTTTTTTTTTTTTTTTGCGGTACGCGGGCCTCTCACTGTTGTGGCCTCTCCCGTTGCGGAGCACAGACTCCGGACGCACAGGCTCAGCGGCCATGGCTCACGGGCCCAGCCGCTCCGCGGCATGTGGGATCTTCCCGGACCGGGGCACGAACCCGCATCCCCTGCATCGGCAGGCAGACTCTCAACCACTGCGCCACCAGGGAAGCCCTGAAAGTTTTCTTAATTTTGTACTTAAACTAGTTAGAAACAAGTAGGAACATGCTATATAAACGATGTACAATATATGATTATGAGAGCATAGTGTAGGGAATACTCTGTTCTGTCTAGGTAGAAGTAGAATAAGGAAAGGAAAAAGGATTAGTACGTGCCTTATTTCTCAAAAACTGGTTTTTGTAAACTCCTAGAAGAAAGAAAAACTGTTAAGCACCCAGCCAATTCATGTTTATTGAGTGAAGCAGTGTGTTAAACCCTATTCTGGGCGATATTAGTTAAGAGCATGGACTAGGTAGGGTCTTACACTGTTTGAATTCCAACTGGCTCTTCCCTTTTACTAGCTGTAACCTTGAGTGAGTTTTTAACTCTTCAGTGACTGAGTTTCTTTAGATATGTAAAATGGGGATAATTTAATATTATAGGATTACTGTGGTAGTTAAAAGGAGTTAATGTAAATAAAGCACTAGAACAGATTGGCACATCATATTATTAACTACTTTTCCTATTACATAAAATTGGGAAAAGACATCATTTCCTTGAACTTCTAGTAGTCTCACAGAGATCTTTTATTTTAAAAGGATTGCTGAAAAATTGTATAACGTGAAAGGTTAATTTTGTCTTTTTTCATTTTCTTGTTATTGTTATTTAAAGCACATTTTATTACTTAGACTTGCACAAGAGGAGAAAATTGATAAAAGGCCAGATCTCATAACAGTTAAAATATATTTTACCTAAATTTACATTAATAATCTTACGTACTTTTTTCCATTGAACTTATTATAGACGCCGTCTTACATGATGTTGCTAGAGAAACTAATGGGTAAGGAAGTACTTAAACTTAAATCTCACTTGCTGAGAGAAAAACTGTTCATTAGTACCACTGGGTACTAGTCATTTTCTGTACATTTCTAATCATTTGCCAGTGTATAGGGACATAAACTTGTGAGTTACCTGGTTAACTTTACAAACAGAGAATTGCTCATAATTCTAATGTTGAGACTGGTTTATTTGAACAGATCTTTTAATGTGGTAAATTACATTTTGGATCAAAACCAGTGTCGGGTTGAGCAGTAAGCTATAACAATTATTGCATTCTAGGACAGTGATTATTAAGAGGTAAGAGTCATTTGAGCAATCAGTGAAAATCATTATTAAATTTAATCCCTTCTGCTTACAGAAATAATAGAAAAAGAATAGAAACCTTTCTCTGTCCTTTCCTGTTTCTGAGGATGTCAAAGAGATAGTAATGCTAGTGAAATGTGTACATGGAAGGCAAATACACATTAGGGCTCCAGGAAAAGCTTAATTGGTGTTACATGCTTAAAACAAGAGACCTATACTGCCACTTTTTAATTTCCAGATAAAAAATCAAGTTTGAGTGTCAGAAAAAAAAAGTCTTATTTTCTCCTTGGTGAAAGAAGCCATATTTTTGGAAGCAAGTGGAACCACAAAGTCTATTTTGGACTCCAGGCACTTAAAAAAAAACCTACTAAATTGAACATGCTCACTCACTGTAATTAAATGATAACCCTCCCCCCCAATGTTTGAATAAAGTTAGAGTAAAATACGTTCTGGAGTTCTGTAATAATGAATTCATACCCATTTTACTGTCTCTTACTACTCATGAGTTCTGGAGAGCCTTGGTGAGTGCTGTTAGGTTTTCTTTCCTATTGATTGTTTGCATACCTGATGACTTGGATTTTAATCACATATTCAGCCTGCTGTTATGGAAGCAATCATATAAATGAACATGTACTCAAGTGCCTAGGAGCTCAAAGCATGATAAAAACAATTGATTTTTCGAGCATCAGGTCAAATTCTGTAATAAATATTTATTTTTAATTTCTATATAAAATAATCAAATCTTAGCTGATATCCACATATTTCAAACAATATCTGTTGTAAGAATGAAATAAGAAAAAGTTTCTCATAATGGAATTTAACCTTATTTTTTAGAAAAGAAATCACATTCACAGAGATGGGCTGATAAGATTGTGCAATAACATTTTTGTTTATAATACTGAGTTTGGTTCTCTCCTTTTCTCTGGTTAAATTCTTTTCCAGTTTAAGAATGTTTTTTTAAAATTGTGTAGAAATTTTATTACAGTGTGTCAGCACTCCATTTAGAAAGTTCAAATCATCCACCTATACTGCAGTTAATTTGCTCCGTTTAAAGTATTTTGGATGAGATGATTGCATGCTTGCAGAGACATCTGTGTGCAGCGTTTAAGAAGGCAAGTGAGGGTGTGGTAGAAGCTCTGACTGATTTGTGGCCTTCAGTCCCTGTGTAAGACTACTGACTGATGGTCATGGCATGTTCAGTACTAAATGATGACTAGTAGGCTTTTCTTTAGTTTGACCGTACATTCTTTTCCTACCAGTTGTATGCCAGCTTTACTTGTAATTACATAATTTAATCAAATATTACCTGAACCAATAAAATATCAGTGTATAAGGAGAGTTATTTTGTGAAAACTTTGGAAAGACTTGATAAAGGCAGGTTGCTTAAAAAAAAAAAAAATCTGTGGAACTAGATGTAAGGAAGACAACTAAAAGCCTGGAAGGGTGATACAAATCTAGAAGTTTGGCTTTACAGGTGTTTTCAACTTTTCCCTTCAATTTAAAAACAATTGACTAGAAATGGTAGAGTCTTTATTGGCACATGGCTTTATGTAAGAAATTCCTGTCGTGGCCTTTGTTTTACAGCAGAAGATTTGTAAGCACATTTGAATGTTTTAAGTTAAAATGCGTAAGGTAATTTTTTCCCTTTTTTTGTGATTCATTGAATTACTGACTTGATTAGTGGACTGGTCCTTAGGTGGTTCACCAGTTGTGTTTAGTGACTATACCATTCTATCTCAGACATTTTTCTTGAACTCTAACTTGAAAGTTAGCAGTAGGATTGAAGCATATTTTCAAACTTTAACATGGATTTTGTAGTAAAATTGGAATATGCTGTGATTCCATAGTTAATACCACTTGTGGTTATAACAGTGGTCATAAAATTTTGTATTCAAGCTGTGTCCTTTAACAAGACTTTGTATTAGTTACCTAGGTTTGGAAACCCTCTTATGCTCCTTTCTAGCCTTGGTTGCCCCTTTTTAAAAAACACAGAATGGCTTCCTTTTGAATTTTCTCTTCGAAGGAATCAGCTGATGCTTCTACGGCTGACTCTTGAGCCAGTATAATGGTTTCATACAGAGGTGTCAAAATATTTCATTTTCTGGTGGCTGTTAGATTAAAATGTGGAACAGTTCAATAATTATAGGTTACTTGGAAAATTAAAAGGAGGATATTTCCTATTTATGTTTATTTTACTTCTCATCTCGGGGAGCTAAAAATACCTTTTAAGAATTAATGTCAACAGCATCAGCCTGCAGTTGAATCTTAGGAGGCACAGTGCCCGGAGAGGGCCCCAAAGCTGTTTTGCTGGCTGCCTACTCTGGAGCAGCTGACTAACCAGCTGCAGAGCACATTGATCTGGTCATAATTGCTTTCATCCTGGAGCAGAGCAAGTTAACACAATTTAAATCAAGAGCCACATTAGAGGATCCTGACCTTAGGATAACCTCTCATTTCCTACCTTTGAGAGAGGGAACAATTCCAGTCACTTCCCTAACTTCTAGCCACAAAATAGCTTGGGAACATATAGCCACATCTAAAGATTGTGATCTTTTGACTTTTTTTTATACTTTCTACAGGTGGATTCAGAACAGTAAAAGGAACAAGCCTTAATGTAGTGTTGTTAGTTGAATAGAGAAATAATCCCTCCCCTCCTCTACTCATTTTTTTCCTATTGAAATCTCCTAGACCATTCCTATAGAAGCAGTATAGATAAAATAGACCTGAGACTGTGTTTTGTAAGCCTGCCTTTTTCCTAAAAAAGCCACCAGAGTGTGACAACTCTCTTGTCTGTTAGATAGCAGACCAGTGTTTCTTGATGTATACATGTTTGGACCACTGCTTTCTTTTGATAAATCTGGGCCTCCCATTATTCTCTGAATACTCATACCAGTCACTATAGAGGTTTTATTGAGCTTTATTTTCTAGAGGTTTCAATTTTGTTTATGCTGTGACTCACATGACAGCAAAGATAATTTCACATATGGAAAACTATAGATAAGAGAGACTGAGAATTGTGAGCAATTTCCAATTCATAAACTATAAAACCATTCTTCTCTCCCATTCATTATTGGGAGTGACATTATTGAAATAACCCTGAATCTGCTCTAATTCATTAAGTATAATTCACATAGTTCTTATTTCAACTGTTAGTAATTCAAGTGCTCAAGTGCTCTTGGAGGACATACTGAGTTAGAACAAAATAAGAAGCAAGAGTAGAAATCATTAATCATTAAAAATGTCATGCAGTGAGAGGATAAAAGGAAATAAGGAGGTAAATATATTCAGATGTTTTGTAAGTATTAAAATTGTGTTGACTTATGTAGTTAATACCTTTCTAATCAGAAAAGGACCCAGCTATCTAACCAAGGTCACATCCTTTGTGTATCCTCTGTGTCAGTGATGACATTGAGCCACCTATAATCTTGGCTAAATTCCCATAAGACCAATGATACAGAGTTCCATTTCTTAACGTCCAGAGTTATGGATACATTATATTCCTAGTAGTGCAAAGCTAATTGATTTATATAAGGATTAAATTATGGGTCTTAGCCTTAACCAAATACTTTAAACAAGCATGAGTTACTAATAACTGACTTTGTGGTGGGGGGATAGTGGAATTTAAATAACACGAGTCATTCAGAGATGATGTCTACTTTTTTCATGTCTGTTTAGCCTATATATTGCAATACACTAGATATAACATCAGATATTATATAATATAATATGTCAGGTAGTGGCTGTGGTTTATTATACTTAGAATTAATGGAGCTTTTCATGTAGATATTTATTTTACTTTTTCTTATATGAAGGACTGGATTATACTGCCCATTAAAGTAGTGACAAAAATGGCTTGCTATGTATGTATTGATAGTAAGGGTAATGTCTGTGTTCATACAGTAATGGTGTGGCCTATTTATTTCTCTCATGGAATGTGTTATACTTGACAATACTGTCCTCAAAAAGAGTTTATTAATAATTTTAAATAACTTCATTTAAAAATACACTGACTAGGAAGGCTAGATAGCTGCTGAAGGTTTGCTAGAGGCTTTTTGTCCTTCCCTTTGTCAGATACCTCTTCTCAGAAGTGTTGAAATATAACCAGGACTAGTTGAAAAATTTTCTTAACCATTTGTGGAATTGAATCTGGAATTTATCTTTATGAGTCTGCTCAAGGAGTAATGTTTGTAGGCCTACTGAAGGAGGAATACTTACAGGTCTCCTGCAAATGTACTATTTATAATATCATCTACTTTGTATAAACATAGTTTATATTTAAAAGAAATAGCAGATAAGATACCCTCATTAGGAAATAATTTGTTAAGCACATTTTGGTAGGATAGTAAGTAAAATCTGTTGACTTTCAGATAATTTTATATTGCTAAATTTGCTTTAAGTTGTGGTTTTTCTTTTGAAAAAGATTGTCACAAGTGCTTTGACTTATTTTACTCAAGAATGTTAACTCAGTTTCACAAAAATTAAAAGGAAAGGCCGTTTGTGGTTCCCTTGTAATCTGCACATGAACCAACTTATTTGTGTGTAGGTTAATGGAAAGAACACATAGGATTTGAATTTTGGCTTTATCATGGTTTACTCAGTGTAATGACTCTTCGGTGAGTTACTTAAGTTTTGAGATTTTATTTTCTCATTTGTGTAATGGGAAAGGTAAATAATAATACCTTTTTTTTATCTCATAGAATTATTCTGATAATAAGGTAAGATGTGAAGACTGTAAATTCCATAAGGCTAGGTACATACTGGTGTTATTCATGTTATTTTAACAGTAACTTGGTAAACGAATTATCTGTGTTGTGGCTATCAATGCGTATTTCATCTTTGAAGAGAAAAGCAATTTATCTTAATTTTAACATTGAATGATATTTAAGGACAATTCTAAAGCTTAAAAATGTTTATGGATAAATATAATAGATATTAATACAATAACATATTCAGAGGATATTTAATTTGGCAAAAAAATATTTGTGATAAATAGACAAAGTATTGGTATCTGAAAAAGATTTCATTGTAACCAAGTAATAACTTTTTGTAAGTTCAGCACCTTCCTTATATACTGTGCTGTCTCATATTTGTGGTGACCTCTTAAGTCCCTGAACATATTAAATAGTTTTTTCGTGGATGAGTCTAATGGTAGGGCTAGATTCCCAGCTCTCTGCCTAAAAGGGAGGAGTAATTTTCTAATCTTAAATTTTTTTCAAGGCATTTTTTGAAGTTCATTTGTGTAAGATAGGGGAAAATATTTTCATTTCCCCATTTTAGGGAGTAGAGTAGAAGACCAAGCATACCAAAGTGATCTCCTGTAATACTTGCTATCTTTCTTGATAGTACCCCCTTGGAAGGGTGGTTGTAAAGATATGTTTAAAGCACAGAGAGAAAACAAGATGGAAAGAAGCAGAACAGCATAAAAAACACCTATGTATAATTGGAGTCCCAGAGTACTGTGTTCCAAATGTTTGTTTCCTCAAATTTTTTATTAAAAAAAATTTTTTTTTTGCAGTACGCGGGCCTCTCACTGTTGTGGCCTCTCCCGTTGCGGAGCACAGGCTCCGGACGCGCAGGCTCAGCGGCCATGGCTCACGGGCCCAGCCGCTCCGCGGCATGTGGGATCTTCCCGGACCGGGGCACGAACCCGTGTCCCCTGCATCGGCAGGCAGACTCTCAACCACTGCGCCACCAGGGAAGCCCTCCTCAAATTTTATATGTTGAAATCCTAATGCCCAGTGTATTGGTATTAGCAGGTAGGGCCTTTTGGGAGGTGCTTAGGTCATGAGGGTGAAGCCCTTACACATAGGATTAATCCTCATATTAAAGAGAACCCCAGAGAGCTCCCCAACCCCTTGCACCATGTGAGGATGCGATGAGAAGTCTGCAACTTACATGACCATGTTGGCACCTTGATCTCACACTTTTAGCCTCCAGAACTGTGAGAAATAAACTTCTGGGTTTTTTTCCTTCTCTGATTGCCTTGGCTAGGACTTCTGTTGTTTATAAGCTAGTCTGTGGTACTTTGTTATAGCAGCCTGAACAGACTAAGACATTGATGAGATAGGGGAAAAGGGGCAGAAGCAGTATTTGAAGAAATAATGACTATTTTTTGAAACTTAAGACTACAAACCAGTGATTGACAAGAAGCCAGTGAACCCAAAACAGGATAGATAACAAAGAAAACTACACTTAGCCTTAGTTCTTAGAAACTTTTTCATAGCACCCCTAATGCAAAAGAAGTAACGAATAGTTCTGTCTATTAGTAGTTAGGTCCAGATAAATGAGCAGTAGCAGTTAGTACAGTATCTGATAGATGTTGCTGTGTTTTCCTCAGCACACAGCTTGGGATCAGTGCTAAAATCCACATGTAAAAGAAAAACCTTAAAAGCACTCAGAGGGGGAAAGACATGTTACTTAGAAGGAACTAAGAATTTGGCAAGTCAGCTTTTCAGCAGACTATAGAAGTCAGAAGACAGTGGAAAGACATTTTTAAAGTGGGAAAGAAGATACTGCCAACCAATAATTCTATATTCAGTGAATATATCCTTCAAAAAGCAAAGTGAAATAAAGATATTCTTAGGTGAATAAAAGCTGAGAGAAGTCATCAGCAGCATATCTCCACTTAAGGAAGTTCACCAGGATAAAGAAAAAAATCTCAGATGGAAGCATGATGGAATGAAGAGTACCAGATAGGTGAAATATGGTAGACAGGATCATTGACTGCTTAAACCAACAGTATTAACAATGTCTAACAGTGTTATATCGGGGAACAATGTAACGTACAGTAGTCTCCTCCCCCCGCCCCAATCCATGGGGAATATGTTTCAAGACCCTCAGTAGATACCTGAAACTGTGGATAGTACTGAATCCTATATATACGATGTTTTTTCTTATACATACATACCTATGATAAGTTTTAGTAGAATATCCAAATTGCCAGCATCACTATGCTTCCACTTTGGGGCTATTATTATGTAAAATAATGGTTACTTGAAAGCAAGCACTGCGATGCCCTGACAGTCAAGCTGATAACTGAGACGGCTACTAAGTGACTCATGGGGCTGTAGCATATCCAGCATGGATATGCTAGACAAAGGGATGATTCACATCCTGGACAGGACGCAGCTGGACAGTGTGAGATTTCATCACACTACTCAGAATGGTGTGCAATTTAAAACTATGACTTATTTCTAGGATTTTTCCTTTAGTATTTTTGTACTGCAGTTGACTGCAGGTAACTGAAACCACAGAAAGTGAAACTGCATATAAGGAGACTACTGTATGTATGATATGATATGTATTATATGATAGCAGTAGCAAAAGAAAAAAAGTAAATGCAGTTGTAACAATCTCATTGTTGGGGACATGGTAAAAGTACTAATGTAAGATAGAAAATAAAGGTGCTTTTTTGTATCTTTTACAGTAACCACTGAAAGAGTGATGCTAAAAGATAACAAGCCTATAGAACACATAAAATAGAAGAATAAAAAATACTTGATTAATAGAAAAGAAGGAAGGAAAAGAAGAACAAAGGATAGAGAACAGTGAGACAAATGGAAAACAAATAGAAAAGATGGTAGACTTAAACTCAACTATATCAATAATTAAATGAAATTTAATGTTCCCATTAAAAGATATCATCAGACTGAATAAAAACGTACAGCCTATCTGTAAGGTGCTACAAATTATAAACAGAGAGGTTCAGAGTAAAAAGGTGGAAAACAATATACTGTGCAAATATTAGCCAAGAGAAGACTGGTGTGACTACACTAATGTTAATGGCTTTAAGCCAAGAAACATTATTGGAGGTAGAAAGGGATAATTATATAAGGGTCAGCTCGTTAGGAGAGTACAACAGTTCTAATTTGTATGCACCTAATTGCATAGATTCAAAATATATGAAGCAAAAATTGAACTACAAGGATAAACAGATAAGTCCATAGTTATACTTGTGGATTTATTAGACCTCTCTCGTAGACTCTCTGATAGGATACACAGACAAAAAAACTCAGTAAAGAAATGAATAACTCACATGCTATTCAAAAAATATTTGAGGGGACAAAGACAATTACAGAAACGACTCACAGGTATAACCTTATACATCTAACCCTTACCTCACAACAAATACAAAAAGTAATTCAAGGTGGATAATAGACTTAAATTGAAGGGCTAAAACTATAGCTTGTAGAAGAACTTGTAGAAGAAAATAACTTGTAGAAGAAAATATAGAAGAATATTTGTCATCTTATGGTACTAAAAATTTCTTAGGACACAGAACCAATCATAAAATAAAAAAAGAAAAATACTGGACTTCATCAAAATTTAAAATGTTTGTTCCTTAAAAGACAATATTAAGAGAACAAAAACAAGCCACAGAACAAGAAAAAAAATTTTGTAATACATAGTTTGACAAGGGACTTATATAATACATAAAGGAATTTTAGTAAGACACATAAGTTGAGTAAAAATGGACAAAAGATTTGAAGATGGATTATATTATATGGATAATCACATGAAAAGATGGTCAAAATCATTAGTCACTAGGAAAATGCAAATTAAAATGACAGTGAGATGTAACTCATCAGAATGGCTAAAATTAAAATAGATAAAATCAGTGTTTATGAGGATGTGGAACAACTGGAACATACATTGCTGGTGGGAATATAAAACTGGTACAATCGCTTTGGAAAACTGGACATTCCTTAGAAAGTTAAATATCTACCATATGACCCAGCAAAAAAGATTTGTACGAAAACGTTCCTGGGAACATTCAAACACTGGAAAACAACGCGTGTGTTCTTTAACAGGCTAATGAAGACAAAGTGGTATATCCATACAATGGAATACTCTTCAGCAACAAAAACTGCTGGTACATACAACATGGATTAATCTCACAGTCACTATGCTGAGTAAAGAAGTCATACATGTAAGAGTATGTACTCTTATGTGATTCAATGTACATGGAATTCTAAAGAATGTACTACCTCAAGGGGCTCGCAGACAGGAAGCTGCTAATGGAGATCTTTGGTCACCTTCCAGCACTGTGAGCTCTCTTTCAGTGTGCAAAGTTCAAAGAAAAACTGTTTTTTTTTAAAGTCACGATCTCTAAAACAAGTAGCACCTCACAGAACGCTAAGATGCTGTGGAATCCCATTTGAAAAACTGTACTGTGATTTATTTCCTTTCAAAACTGGAAATGATGTGAATTTTGATTAGATGTATAGGGCATGTATCTGTGAGTCACTTCTAGAATTGTCCCCTCAAATAGTTTTTGGATGTGATGATTATAAGTGTCTGAGGGCTGGCTTCTTCGATTAATGCACCTTGGATACTGAAAAGGTACATCTAGAATATCTGATTTATGACGTGGAAATAATTTTTGTTTCCAAGCCCCACCCCCACCCCCCGCAGCAGTGCATGAGAGGAAAAATGAATTTCTCAGAAGACTAATACTGTTCTTCTGTTTAGTTTCCTCCTTAATGTTGTCATCACTTTGGGCTACTTTGGACTGCTTGTTTTCTGAAATAAAAAAGCAGTATGTGATTGGAGTAGAGTCAACAAGCAACAGTTCTAGAGCTAAGAATGGCTTTACATTTTTAATGGTGGTTTTAAAAAAATTTGGCAGGTGCTGTATGTGGTCCACAAAGCCTAAAATAGTTTCTGTTGAGTAATACACAGGTAGAGTTTGCTGACATCTGAACTAGAGAATCCTATAATGTAGCGGTCCCCGACTTTTTTGGCACCAGTGACCGGTTTAGTGGGAGACAGGTGGGGAGCGGCAGATGAAGCTTCGCGCACTGGCCCGCTGCACGGTAGCAGTCTGCGGCTTGGGGTTTGGGGACCCCTGCTCTAATGTATAGTTATTTTCAGTTATTTCAAAAGTGTGCTATAAATCTTTTATGTTCAGTTAATTGTTTTGATGTGAGAAAACAATTTGTCATAGATATAGTTATTTTAACAGCTTTGTTGAAATATAATTTATGTACTATAGAACTCACCCCTTTACAATTAACTGGTTTTTGTTGCTTTTTTAAAGTTATTTCTGAGATATACATTTTAAAGTAATAACTAGAATTATGACTTATAACATTATACCAGAATGTATAAGATTTTTAGAAATTTCATGTAATGTCTGAAACATTTATATTAACATATTTCCATACAAATAACCCAAAGAAAGTTTAGTATTAGTTGGTTTTTTTTAATACTGCAGGTTCTTATTAGTCATCAGTTTTATACACATCAGTGTATACATGTCAATCCCAGTGGCCCAATTCAGCACATCACCATCCGCATCCCACTGCAGAATTCACTGGTTTTTAATATATTTACAGTTCTACAAGCATCACTATAATCTAATTTTAGAACATTTTCATCACCCTCCCCCCCAAATAAAAACCTTGTACCCATTCCTCCCCTTCCTTTCCCATCCCCTGCCTTTGCCCTGCAAATGTTAAATAATATTATTTAGCTCACTAGTTTGAAATGAAGTAAGGTTAATCTTTGTGCTCTTTTTAGAAAAAGGGATTTGTTGAGTAAATAGTAAGGTAAACAAAGCTACAAGAAAAATAAAAGTAGAAGTTTAAGAAACCAAAACAACATGTACTCTAAAAACCAGTATAACAGCAATTGACAATAAAAAAGTTATTAATCAAAGTGTATTCTGAGTAGAGTTCTTTCAATAAGTTTTAAAAGTCCATGGAAGAATTCATGAAGTCATAGTTTGATTTATAGCATTTTTTTCCTTAGTGGTTTATGCAATTATGCTATGCTCTATAATAGATGGAATGTTAGATTTGGTGAAATGTGTATGTTTGAAATGATGTATGCATAAGTCAGCTATTCCAGAGATGCAGAACATTTCAAGCAATAAAAATATTAAAATTAATCACTAAGATTAAGATTTGGTCTAAAAGAAAAAGCGACTTACGTTTGAAAGTAATGAAATATCATTTATCTAAAAATTTTAGCAATTCAGACCTTTCATTAATCAACCTTAATCTTTTCCTTTGATATTTGAATAGGTGAGAGTTTAAAATTTGTATGTAGACATTAAATTTGAGGCTTCAAGGTTTTGCTGAACTCTTGAGATTCTGATTTTGTTTTTTAAGATCTATACATTGCCTAATTTATAGAGTACAGAAATGCTTGTTCTTTTAAAGTTTGGGTTTTAAAATAGATGTCCTCGTTTTGGTCTTGATTATTTAATTTCCTCACAAGTCATGAGAAGACTCAAATAGCCTTCATTCAACTAGAGCTTTGTAATTCTAAATATTTGCAGAATGTTACCTTAAATATTTAGAATGGAGAAGTAAAATTATATAGGTGGTGCTGGCTGTTGAGCTATTTTCTGTCAGCTTCAGGTTCATCCTTCTAAACTTTTATTTTGTGGTGTATGCTTCTCTTTTGCCAGCTGGTTCCCTGTCACGTTCTGCAAATAGGAGATACCAGTGGGAGACAGTAAAGCCAGACGGGGGACAGGGGATTTGCTCCTACTTGTTTACCTCTTCTTCCTGTCAGTATCTCCACAGCAACAGGACCACACCCGGGCAGGAATAGGAGTGGTAAATGGCTCCCATTTGCCCTTTGCAGGGACCCTCCTTCAAGTTCTTGGTGTGCTTCCAAGAATGCTTTCTTTTCAGAGATTTGGGTCCCAGTTTCTCCAGGCCTTTGAGTTTTATTCTTTTTTTTTTTTTTTTTTTTTTGCCGTACGCGGGCCTCTCACTGCTGTGGCCTCTCCCGTTGCGGAGCACAGGCTCCGGACGCGCAGGCTCAGCGGCCATGGCTCACGGGCCCAGCCGCTCCGCGGCATGTGGGATCTTCCCGGACCGGGGCACGAACCCGTGTCCCCTGCATCGGCAGGCGGACTCTCAACCACTGCGCCACCAGGGAAGCCCCAGGCCTTTGAGTTTTAATACTTCCAGCCACTTCCCTTTGTTTCCCTAGCTCTGGGGTCATAGCTGCTTCCCTCAATTGCTATCAATCTGTGCCCTCTTTTTTGCCTTTTCAGTTCTCCATTTCCTGATTAACAACTAATATTGAATTCTCTCTGTTAAAATTACTGGTGTCGTTTCTGTCTTTTGACTGATTCCTGACTAATACACTGGTCAAAATAATAGGACTTTGCAAATTATAGTCTTAGAGATCACATTAGGCTACTCTTCATTTAGTAGTTAGTTACCCTCTGCAATGTGCGAGGCCTTTCTTTGTTCTTTGTGTTCACTATCAGACATCCTCATTTGCGGTCCCAGAGCTGTTTGAGAATCGTCATCATCACGCTTCATTATTGTTGTCTGCTTTTCCTTTCTTTGCTTTTTTTTTTTTTTAATATTTATTTATTTGGCTGTGCTGGGTCTTAGTTGCGGCCCACGGGATCTTCGTCATGGCATAATGGATCTTGAGGTTGCGGCGTGCAGTATCTTTTAGTTGTGGCATGTAGGATCTAGTTTCCTGACCAGGAATTGAACCCCGGCCCCCTGCATTGGGAGCACGGAGTCTTAACCGCTGGACCACCAGGGAAGTCCCTGTCACATTTTCTTTATTTCTCACTTCAAGGCCAGTGATAGTGTCTTTTATCTCTCTGTCCTTAGTTCCTAACACAAGATTTGTGTATACTGGATGCTCAGTGAATATTTTAAATAATGAACATGCTTGTAGATAATGCTTATAAAGGGTAGAAGTCATGATAAAAATTATCTGATGAAGGGAAGGATCTTATTTTGATTACTTTTGGCATATGAAGCTCCTCGGATATTGAGATGTTTAAACCAAATGTTAATATGGCATCAAAGATTATATGATAACCCTTCAGAAGTCTCATACGTGAGGCTTGGTTGGACCTTTCTGTTTCAGTTGTTACAGTTCAGTTGTTCATGCGATTGAATATGCCTAGTTCTTTTTTTTTTTTTTTTTTGCGGTACGTGGGCCTTCTCACTATTGTGGCCTCCCCCGTTGAGGATCACAGGCTCCGGACACGCAGGCTCAGCGGCCATGGCTCATGGGCTCAGCCGCTCCGCGGCATGTGGGATCTTCCCGGACCAGGGCACGAACCTGCATCCCCTGCATCGGCAGGCGGACTCTCAACCACTGCACCACCAGGGAAGCCCTATGCCTACTTCTTAATAGCACGTCTTCACCAACTCTTATACAACTCTGTTCCAGGGAAGAATCTAAATCATGATACCTCTCAGGTTATCAGTCCTATCATGTCTCACTTCTGATTAAGCCTTCAAGCTTACCTTTCCCTTCTACAGAACTTCATTGTGATTATAGAGTATGAACCCATTTCTACAGTGTACTTTCATCATCATTACTTGTGTATGCTAGATACAGGGTAACCCAGAGGGTTTATAAGTCTTCTAGTTCAGTTGATTGCAACATACATTCCTCTCCAGTATTTGGTTGGATCATCCTGGCCTTCATCAATCCCAGTTCTTTCCTCCGTCATGGTACATCGTATGGGACCTATGTCACTCCTGTTGTAATACCTTAATGCAGGCTACCTTCCCCTCAGTTTAAATCAAACAGTTTAAATCTGTAGTTAACTGTTTTCCAGAATGAGAGTTTGGGGGACATATTTCTATTCCTATTTTATTTCCTAATTTCCTGTGGACAACTTGAATGTCTTAGTCAGCAGTACTGAGATTTTAGGGGAAAAAGTAAATAGTTCCTTGAAATGTCTTTATGCTTGTTGAGGGTTAGAGATGTTTTTTTCAATCTTTGGAATTTTGATGGGGATTTGGTTTGCATTTGACCTTTTCTTTATTTGCTGTTTGAATTTTTATGTTGTTAAATCTTTAAAAAACAAATTATGTTGGTTATTTCTATTCTTGAGTTTTAATACATAATAGTATGTTAACATTATATTTGATGTTTGTCTCCAAATGCTAAAACAATGTGAAATTGTGAAAATTGTTCACATATATTCTGATTTTCCTCTTGGGAATATGGTAGCAATTCCTGCCTGCTTAAAATTAGGCATGGCCATGTGACTTGATTTAGCTAGTGAAGTGTGAGTAAAAGTGATACCCTAGATAGAAGCTTTAAGAGTTAGTATATTCTTTGCCACACTCTTTGTTCCCTTCCTGTGGTGGCTGCTACGTCAGATTAGGTCCTTGAAGACTTGGAGCAGAGCCCCAGTCAACTCTCGATGGACATACAGCATGAAAGAATAAAAGCTTCGTTATTTAAAGCCACCAAGATTTGTCTGTAACTGTAGCATAACCTAGTTAAACCTTACTTATACTTATTTTGTAGTAACAACATTCATTTCACAGTTGTTCTCCCAGGGTATATGTGTCTTTTGAAGTTCAGCCTAAGTGCTTGTAATAATCAGTATAAGTTATTCAGAGAATCTGCTGGGATGATTAGTTGGGTGCCTTATTTGTGTGCAAAATAGTACAGTGACAGGTATTAGATAATGTTGGCAGGCCAGGAATGGAAGGGAAGCCAAGAATGGAATGACACATCTTCCAAAAACGACCAGATTTCATACCTGATAACATTAAATATAGTCCATTTGTTTCAGGAAAAACTGAACTATGGACTATGCCTCTGACCATAGTCAGTTTTGCAAACTCACCTGTTAAGTGACTAGCCTAAGATTACATAGCGACTTAGTGGCAGAAATGGGAAAAAGAAGTCAGCCCTTTTGACTCTAGCCCTCTGTCGTTTTTTTAATTAAACGATTTCACTCATTCTCAAGATTTTTTTTTTTTTTTTTTTGTGCGGTATGCGGACCTCCCACTGCTGTGGCCTCTCCCCTTGCGGAGCACAGGCTCTGGACGCGCAGGCTCAGCGGGCATGGCTCACGGGCCCAGCTGCTCCGCGGCATGTGGGATCTTCCCGGACCGGGGCACGAACCCGTGTCCCCTGCATCGGCAGGCAGACTCTCAACCACTGCACCACCAGGAAAGCCCCATTCTCAAGATTTTTAATCCATTCCTCTCTTTTCATTCCTTATCCCCACCCCCCAAATGTGTTAACACTTTCGATGAATTTGCACAGAATTATGCTAATCATTATTCTTGGCTCATGAATATCCTCTCTGGTCTGTGCATGATCTGCTTATCTAGTGTGTATGTATTTATATACATCAATAAAATAATATCTGTGAATCCAATTTCTCAAACCTTGCTAGTAACTTACATCTTCCTATGTGTTTTCTTTGCCTCTCCCTAAATGGTAGCTATCATCCTGAACTTCGTATTTTAGTCTTCTGCATTTTATAAAAGTTTTATCATCTGTATGTTTACCTAAACAATATACTGTTTTATTTTTTCCTGTTTTTTTATAAAAAGAATATACTAAATGTAGCCTTCTGCACTTGCTTTTTTGGTTAAATATCACTAATACTCATTCTTAGTCATGTGGTTGTAGTTCATTTATTTTACCACTGTATAATCTTTCATTCTGCAGATTTACCATAATTTGTCCATTTTCCTGGCTATAGACGTTTGTGTTATTTCCAGTATTATGCTGTTACAGACATTTTGCTATGAGTATTTCTGTTTATATTTCTGTTAAACTTTTCTCCTGGATATGTACCAAGGGGAAGAACTGCAGGATCATAGAGTATGCAATGTTTAACTTTACAAGACGGTACCTAATTAATTTCCACTGTTGTTATAATAATGCTATTCATTTATGTTATTTTTTTTCTTGACATGATTGCCAGAGGCTTGTCTATCTAATTACTCTTTTGCAGTGATTTAGATAATAAATTATGGTGATTTAAACTAAGGCCCGGCAGTAGAAATAGATAAAAGGGGATGGAATTGAGAAATGTGAGGGATATGAAAGCAACAGGATCTGACTTGATGATCGAATTGGATATGGCAGTTGAGGGAGTGGGAAGGGTAAAGAATAACTTCTGAGTTTCCAGCTAGTATGTGAATCAGGGATGTAAATGTAGTTACTTTTTCTGACCTTGTAGTTAAAAAGTGCCCAGGTCATTTTTTTCCTTCATTAGTTTCTCTGCCGTTATTTTCTTTTTTTCTTATTAGTTTTCTATTTTATTCATATCAATTTCAATCTCCCAATTCATCCTCACGCCCCCCACCCTGCTTTCCCCCCTTGGTGTCCATACATTTGTTCTCTTACATCTGTGTCTCTATATCTGCCTTGCAAACCGGTTCATCTGTACCATTTTCCTGGATTCCACATATATGCATTAATATACGTTATTTGTTTTTCTCTTTCTGACTTAACTTCATTCTCTATGACAGTCTCTTAGTTGCTCTGCGGCATGTGGGATCTTCCCAGACTAGGGCTTGAACCTGTGTCCCCTGCATTGGCAGGCGTATTCTTAACCACTGCGCCACCAGGGAAGTCCCTCAAGCTTTTTTTTTTTTTTTTTAAATCACAGAGAATTTGGTATAACAAATCTAGCTGGAATAAATAATTAAAAGAGAATTTGATTCATTTACAAAGAAATAGATAAAAATGAATGAGGTCGAACATTTTTCATATACCATTTTGTTTCCAAATCTTGGCTGCTTTTTCAATGGGCCTTTTCCTTTTTGTATATACCCATTTGTGTAACAAAATGAGGCACTACCTCAAGTGATTACAATTGCTCTCTTGGTTCTGCTCTGAGTAAGACCATTATTGTCAAAAGCATCAGATGACATTTCTTAATAGATGACTTTCTGAATTCACTGAAACTGAACAGCTGTTTCAAACAGAAGCCCTTTCTGTGAGAATTTATCATCTGCAAATCAATTGATGATTATTCATGATGAAAGTGTCTGCATTTTGAGTGATTTTTAAATCAGGTTTTAATCATTTTAAATTTTTTTCCCTTTTTTAGTTTTTCATGGAAGTTATTTTGTTAAATTTTTTATTGAAATATAATTGACTTACTATCTTGTATTAGTTCTAGGTATACAACATAGTGATTCAATATTTTTATAGATTATACTCCATTTAAATTTATTACAAAATAATGACTTTCTCTGTGCTGTACAATATATCCTTGTTGCTTATCTTATTTTTTAACATTTTAGTATTTTATTTTTAAACTTTATTTAATTTTTATTTTATTTATTTATTTTTGGTTTTGGCTGCATTAGGTCTTTGTTGCTGCGCGCGGGCTTTTCTCTAGTTGCAGCGAGCGGGGGCTACTCTTCGTTGCGGTGCGCGGGCTTCTCATTGCGGTGGCTTCTCTTGTTGCGGGACATGGCCTCTAGGTGCGCAGGCTTAGTTGCTCCGTGGCATGTGGGGTCTTTCGGACCAGGGCTCAAACCCGTGTCCCCTGCATTGGCAGGTGGACTCCTAACCACTGCGCCACGAGGGAAGCCCCTAACTTTTTAGTTTATATTGGCGTATAGCCGATTAACAATGTTGTGGTAGTTTCAGGTACATAGCAAAGTGACTCAGCCGTACGTATGCATGTATCCATTCTCCCCCAGACTCCCCTCCCATCCAGGTTGCCACATAACATTGAGCAGAGTTCCGTGTACTATACAGTAAGTTCTTGTTGGTTATCCTTTTAAAATATAGCAGTGAATCACATTTTGAATTTTAACTTATTTCCCATCAGAAAATGTATGCAAAAATACATGTTTAAAGAAAATAATTAAAATAACTTTTAGTGGAAAACTCTTATCTTCTAAAAGCCAGAAGTATTTGGGGGATTATTTATACCAGTGAATGTACTGAGATACAACATTAATAAGCCCTTTAGAGGCTTCTTGGCGACTGGTTTAGGTTTCATCTAAGCTGTTAATTGAATACAGGGGATAACGAGTCATTTCATGTACCTGTAGGGGTTCCAGTATAATGAACTAAATATCTTGATCTTTACAACCTTAAAGTTAGCCAATCAAAATAAACTTCACATGAGTTGTCACACTGGTGAAGCAATTTTCACAAAAAGTGCAATTTGAGTATTCTCTTGGTTGAATAAATTGTTTGGCTTTCGTAACAATTATAAAAACATTTAATGTATTAACCTAGAGTTACATTCACTTGCAGTACTACAACTTCATCGTTCTGAAAATGATATAACACCTCCCCAAACTAAGTTTCTTATGGGCAGAGTTCATATCTTATTTATCTTTCTGCCTCATATTGCCTGGGACATGGTAGAGCCTCTATGTGAATGTTTGTTGAATGAATAAATAAAAGTTTTTAACATAAAGGGGAAAACCTAAGCAGAGCTATCAGAATGGGACAGTGATCTAAAACTTTGCCAGTTGATAGATTGACTTTAGGTAGGAGAAAGATCTTCTGTTATAAAAGATGACTTAGCTGTGTTATTTGCTTTCATTCAAACAGGTATTTATGAGTGCCAGGTTTTGTGCTAAATGCTGGGTTGTACTAAATACAACAATTAACAAAACATTAAGTCCCTGTTCTCAAGGAGATTAAATTCTAATGGAAGGAATCAGCAATAAACCAGTATTTAGAATGTCAAGCAGTAAGGCTATGGAGGAAATTAAAACAGGCAAGGGGAATGGAATGTGTAACCTGGGTGTGGAGTTGTCACTGTTTAATACAGGGTGACCAGGGAAGTGATGTTTGAGTAGAACACAGAAGGAAGTTAGCCTTAAGCGTATCTGGGAGAAGTGCATTCCAGGCAGACAAAGAGCAAGGGCAAAGGCAGGAATCAGCAAAGAGACTGTGCTGCTAGAGTAGAGTGGGTGGGAGTAGAATTGTAGTAGATGTGGTTAAAAAGGAGAGTGACAGACAAGTCATATAGGGTCTAGCAAGCCATTTAAGGACTCTGGGTTTAACTATTGAGTAAAGCGCCAGTTGTTGGAAGATTTTGGAGAAGAGAGATTAGGTTATTTATGATTTAGTATGTTTGCTCTGGCTGCTATATAGAAAATATACTATAGGCAGTGGGGCAGGAAGGGGGAAGGTGGTGGGTGGGAGCGGGAAGACCAGTTAGGATGCTCTAAATATTATATTCTAGACAAAGAGATGATGGGGCCTGGCTTAGGATTTTAGCAGTTCATGTGGTAAGAAGGAGGAGCCTACAGGTTTTGGTAATGTATTGATTGTAGGATATGAAAAAAGGGAAGACAGCCAGAGCAGATGATAACTATAGAGTTACCATTTACTGGGATAGTGAAGATTACAAGAGGAGCAGGGTTTGGAGGCAGTGGAGATACGTGTGTTATTTTCTCCTTGATACCTTTCCCAGATGCTAGACTTTAATTCTGAATAGCTACATTCATGTATGTAAACGTGTCTCCATGACATAGTTTTGGGGGAAGAGCTGAAATATAATATTTGATAGGAAAACAGTCTAATTTGTGTCCTAACTCTGTTATAACTTTAGTTATATTTAGTTCACCACTGGTATCAAATGTTCTGAGTGCAGAATCAGAATTTTCCCTTCGTTAGGGCTTGGGGTCTGAGCTACCTGTGAGACTCAGGAAATCTCTTCCCACTTTAAAACCCAGCCAGCAGTTGGCAAAACTGTAAGAGATCTCTGTTTCACAACTCAGATGCTGAGGTTTTGGGCAGCTGAGCCATTTTCTTTTCTCTTTAGCCCCACCCCTGGCTTTCCTCACCTGTGGAAAAAGCATTCACCTAATACCCTTTCTGTAGTAGGCCTGGACTTGCCCCTTGGGGACAGAGTTTTTTCTCTTAGCTCTGCTGCACTGTCCCCAGCATTTTACAGTCCTGCCTCCCCACTCTCCTAATAGAGCTCCAATACTTGGAAAGGATCCTTTTGAGAAAGTACAGATTTGCTCTGTGACTGAAGCTGCTCAGGGTTTTAATGTCTTGCCAGACCCCATGAACCCCTAAAAAGTTTCTTAAAAGTTGGGCTAGTTTTCCCCTTTTATAGCAAGTTTACTCCTCCTTTCACTGTGACACCAGACATTCCTGTTTTCATTCCTGGAAAGGGCTAGTTCCCTCTAGGAATTTAGTTCATTTATGTTGTGTGGCTTGTTTTGTTTTGTTTTCTTTTTGCGTCTCAGCTCTTTGAGTTTAAAAAACTATGATTTTATAGCCTGTCTGGGTTGTTCTTATTGTTGAGATGGGAGCAAAAAAAGTCTTTTGTGAGTTTCTGTATCCTAACCATAAGCAGTAGTACTAGTTACTCTTTTGTGTTCAAAATAATTTGTATAGTTTGTTCACACTGAAATTATTTAGCCCGTTCTTTTAATAAAATCGTACTAAAATAAGGTATTGACCATATGCAGGTTTGATAAAAAACTGATATAAATGCATGCTGACACAATAGTTGATATTTTTTATTGTGGTAAAATATACATAACATAAAATTTACCATTTTAAACATTTTAAGTGTACAATTTAGTGACATTAATACATTCAAAAAGTTGTGTAACTATCACTACTGTCTACTTCCAGAACTTTTTCATCATCCCAAACAAAAACTCTGTACCCATGAAACAATAACTCCTCATTGCCCCCTCCCTTCTATTCCCTGGTAACCTCTGTTCTACTTTCTGTGTCTATGAATTTGCCTATTCTAGATATTTCATACAAGTAGAATTATATAATATTTGTCCTTTTGTGTCTGACTTATTTCACTTAGCATGATGTTTTTAAGGTTCTTCTACACTTTAGCATGTATTAGAATTTCATTACTTTTTTATGACAGAATAGTATTCATTCCATTGTATGTATTTTTGTGTATGTATTTATGTGTATATATACATATTGTTTACCATTCACTTGTTGGACACTTAGGCTTGTTCACTTGTTGGACACTTAGGCTGTTTTTACCTTTTGTCTATTATGATTTTGTCTATTATGTCTATTTTTTGTCTATTATGATTAATGCTGCTATTAACATTTGTGGAAAAGCATCTGCTTGAGTCCCTGTTTTCAATTTTTTTGGCTATATCCCTAGGAGTGGAATTGTTTTCTTTAGTCTATAGCTATTTTCTAATATCTCTAGTTACTACTTTAATCCATTGGTTAAGAGTGTGCTGTTTAATTTACACATATTGTGAGTTTCCCAGTTTTCTTTGTTATTGATTTCCAATTTCATTTCACTGTGATCAGAAAATGTACTCTGTATGATTTCAGTCTTTTTAAATTTATTAAGACTTGTTTTGTGGTCTTACTAATGTCTGTCATGGAGAATGTTCTGTTTGCACTTGAGAAGAATGTATATTCTCCTGTTGTTAGGTGGAACATTCTAATGTCTGTTAAGTCTAATACACTAGGTATATAGTGTTGTTCAGGTCCTCTATTTCTTTATTGATCTTCCATCTGGTTCTTCTATCCAGTGTTGAAAATGGGGTATTGAAGTCTCCCAATTACTATTGTAGAACTCTCTTTTGAATTTTTTCAGTTTTTACTTAGTATATTTTCAGGCTCTGTTGTTAGGTATGTATGTTTATGATTGTCATGTCTTAATCTGTTATCATTATATAGTGTCTCTCTCAGTCTCTTTTTTCACTATTCTATTTTTCTGACAAAAATTTAGTCATTTCAGCTCTTTTGGTTACTACTTGCATGGAATACCTTTCTCTATCCTTTTACTTTCAATCTCTGTGTGTCTTTATATCTTGGGAATTAGAATTAACTTATAACAACCTAGCTTGAATAATACCAACTTACCTCAATAGTATGTAAACACTCTGATCCTGTATATCTCCATCCTTCCTCCTCTATATTGTTATTGTCACAGATTACCTCTTTATACATTGTGTGCCCATTAACATAGATTTATCATTTTTATGTGTGTGTACATTGTCCTTTAACCCATATAGGAAAAAGGGGGAAAAGAGAAGTTGCAAACCAAAAGTACAATGATACTGTTTTTTATAACTGCGTATACTTACCTCTACTGGTGTTGTTTAGTTCTTCTTATGGCTTTGAGTTACTGTCTAACGTCCTTTCATTTCAGCCTGAACCTCTCTGATTAGCATTTCTCGTAGGGCAGGTCTACTAATAATGAACCTCTTCAGCTTTTGTTTATCTGAAATGTCTTTATCTCTCTTTCCTTCTTGGAGAATAGTTGGCTGGATATAGAATTCTTGGTTGACAGAGTTTTTTTTTTTTCTTCCCTTTTCAGACTTTAAATACATTATTCCCAGTGCCACCTGATCTTCGTAGTTTCTGATGAGACATCAGCCATTAATCTTTTTGAGGGTTCCTTGTGTGAGTGTGTGTGTGTGTGTGTGTGTGTGTGTGTGTGTGTGTGTGAAGTTGCTTCTCTCCAGCTGTTTTCAAGATTCTTTTTATTTTTGTCTTTGGGCTTTGACACTTTGAATAGCATGGATCTTTTTGAGTTTATCCTTCTTGGAGTTTGTTGAGATTTTCAGATGTACATATGCATGTTTTTCATCAGGTTTGGGAAGTTTTCAACCATGATTTCTTCAAAAAGATGTTTACCCTCTTTTTTTCTCTTCTGGGACTCTGATGTCTTTGTGGGTATACTTGATGATGTCCTACAGATCCCTCAGAGTTGGTTCATTTCTCTTCATTCTTTTTTCTTTCTGTTCCTCAGACTGGATAATTTTGACTTTATCTTCAAGTTCACTGATAGTTTCTTTTGCCTACTTAAATCTCTTGTGAATTTTTCATTTCAGTTACTGTATTTTTTTTAGCTCTAGAATTTGTTTGGTTCCTTTATAATATCTGTCTTTTTATTGATAGTCTCTTTTTTCATACATTGTTTTCCTGGTTTCTTTTAGTTCTTTGTTTCCTTTAACTCTTTGAGCATATTTAGGGCAGTTTATTTAACATCCTTGGCTACAAATTCCAAAATTCTGGTCTTCTTCAGGAATGGTTTCTGTCAAATGCTTTTTTTCTTATAAATGAGCCATGCTTTCTTTGTTTATATGCTATGTAATTTTTTTGTTGAGACATGGGCACTGTACTATAATGAGGTAACTCTGAAAACCAGATTCTCCCGCTCCAAGGCTGTGGGTGTTTCTTGGTTGTTGAGGTCTGCTTCCATCCATTGGTGACTCTCCCAAATGATTTTTGCAAATGTGTATTCCTGTGTGTGGTCACTGAAGTTTCTATTCCATTACCCCTGCAGTCAGCTAGTGACCTACTGAAGATCTTCTTTAATATTTGGCTCAAGCAACAGCAAAAGAAAACATCGCTGTCTCTTTTAAGTCTCCCAGTAGATGCCAGTACAGGCACCCCCTGCAGCCCAAAAGGGCCTTAAGGAAGGCAAGTGCCCGCATCAGTGCCAGTCTCTCAAGGGGTTTGTCAGACTGCCCAAAATCTGCAGCCCCCACTTTGTTGTGTCAAGGTTCCCCACTGTCTGCCCTGGCACCAGCCAGCTGCCCTAGGAATGCAGCTTGCTATCTCCATTGTTGGGACCAGGCTGAGGAAAGGGCAGCGTTAACTGGTTTGCACATGTGGTTCTCCTATCAGGATCAACAGCCTCTCCCTTCAGCAAGCACTCCCCTGGTTGTTATAAGTGTTCAGTCAGGTTCCAGAGTTCTGAGATAGTTGATTCTGGTCCTTTTTTCCACTTTGCTGGTTATTTATGGTGGGGGGACCAACCTCAAGAGCTTCCTACTATGACATTTTGCATCTCAAGTGTCACAGTATTATATTGTCTTTCTAATGTGTGTTTATGAATAGAGGAAAGTCTTCCGGTAGGTGTCTTTTTTCTGGTTGGTGTGTTTGCTCAGACTTTCAAAGGAAAAGAATCAGTCTCAGGTTTGAACTCATAAAGGATTAAGATGTTTAAAGTGTTTGGTGAAAAAAACCTATAAGCATGATTGAAATTCTATTTCAGTGCTCTGTTAATATTTTGTACAATAACTTCGTGTTTTATACAAATAAGAAATTTGTGTCTTTAGTGAGAAAACTTAATTTTTGTTATTCCTCCTCATCAAGTATAGCTAGCTTAAGTGTCTTAGAAAGTGCTAAATATTTATCGTGATTTAATTATTGAGGAAAAGCTATTAGAAAATTTGCTTATAGGCCACTCAGTGAGTTTACCTCAGTTACAGAAGGTTTAATTTAAGACTGCAGTCACTGAAGAAAATGTTATAAAGAAATAAATAAAGTTCTCTTTGTTGAGAAGTCATATTATTCTACTTGATATTTTGGAAAGATTAACAACAGCAGGACTTAGTGGAAAAGTACTAGCCTGTCATTTCAGTCTTAGATTTAAATTCAAACTTTAAAATGCTTAATTTGTTCTGCACGTAAATTCTGCTTCTTTACCTACAGAAAAATCATAGGCATTTTTAAAACAATCTCAGCTTTTTCTCCAACTTTTCCTGCAATTATTAAGTTGTTTTAAGAATGTTTCAAAGACATAAGCAGAGAATTACCACTCAAATAAGTCCTTTAATCAAGAGAAATTTGGATTATAAGGTAAATTTGTGTACAAAAATTTTTAATTGGAAGTACCAAAGGGCCACAAAATGACAGCATTTTTTCAGGTAAATACTCATAGTAGAGGATCTAGTTTGTGAGTTTTCATAGCTGTTGTCTTAACAACAACAACAACAACAAAGTGTTTCCCATTCCTAGGGCAAAACTCAGTTGGCATTCCAGGATGGTTATCTGTATTCTCTAAGTAAATAGAATATGGGCATTCCTCAGATATATTGCAGATTTGTTTCCAGACCCCTGCAGTAAAGTGAGCCACACGAATTTTTTTTCCCAGTGCATATAAAACTTATGTTTACACTATACTGTAGTCTAAGTGTGCAATAGCGTTATGTCTAAAAAAACCAGTGTGTACACCTAAATTAAAAAATACTTTATTGCTAAAAAATGCTAACCATCATCTGAGCCTTCAGTGACTTGTAATCTTTTGGTGGAGGATGGCTGTTGACTGATCATTGTGGTGGTTGCTGAAGGTTGGGGTGACTGTGGCAGTTTTTTAAGATAACAGCTGCTGCATCAATTGATTCTTCCTTTCATGACCGATTTCTCTATAGAATACAATGCTGTTTGATAGCATTTTACCCACAGTAGAACTTCTTTCAAAATTGGAGTCAGTCCTCTCAGACCCTTCTGCTGTTTTATCAGCTAAGTTTGTATAATATTCTGAATCATTCGTTGTCATTTCAGCAGTCCTCACAGCATCTTCACCAGGAGTAAATGCTAGCTCAAGAAACCACTTTCTTTGCTCATCTGTAAGAAGCAACTCCTCATCTGTTAAAGTTTTATCATGAGATTGTAGCAATTCAGTCATATCTTCAGGTCCCACTTTAATCCTAGTTCTCTTGCTGTTTCTACCAAATCTGCAGTTTCTTCCTCCACTGATGTCTTAGACCCCTCAACTTCTGCCAAACATTCTGTTAATGTCTTCCCATGAATCACAAATGTTTTTTAATGACATCTAAAATGGTGAATCCTTTCCCGAAGGTTTTCAATTTATTTTGTCTAGATCCCTCAGAGGAATCACTATATATATAGCAACTATAGCCATATGAAGTGCATTTCTAAAATAACAAGACATGAAAATCAAAATTACTCCTTGATCCTTGGGCTACAGAGTGGATGTTGTGTTAGCAGTCATGAAAACAACACTAATGTCATTGTACATCTCCATTAGAGCTCTTGGGTGACCAGGTGCATTGTCAATGAGCAGTAATATTTTGAAGGGATTCTTTTTTTCTGAGCAGTAGTTCTCAAAAGTAGGCTTAAAATGGGGCTTCCCTGGTGGCGCAGTGATTGAGAGTTCGCCTGCCGATGCAGGGGACATGGGTTCGTGCCCCGGTCCGGGAAGATCCCACGTGCCGCAGAGCGGCTGGGCCCGTGAGCCATGGCCGCTGAGCCTGTGCGTCCGGAGCCTGTGCTCCGCAACGGGAGAGGCCACAACAGTGAGAGGCCCGCGAACCGCAAAAAAAAAAAAAAAAAAGGAGGCTTAAAATATTCAGTAAACCATGTTGTAAACAGATGTGCTGTCATCCAGGCTTTGTTGTTCCTTTTACGAAGCACGTGCAGAGTAGATTTAGCATAATTCTTAAGGGCCCTAGGATGATTGGAATAGTAAATAAACACTGACTTCAGTTTGATGTCACCAGCTGCGTTAGCCCCTAACAACAGTCACCCTTTCCTTGGAAGCTTTGAAGCCAAGCATTGATTTTTCCTCCTATGAAAGTCCTAGATGGTATCTTCTTCCAGTAGAATGCTGTTTTGTCTACATTGAAAATCTGTTGTGTAGGGTAGCCACCTTCATTAATTATCTTAGATCTTCTAGGTAACTTGCTGCAGCTTCTACATCAATACTTGCTGCTTCACCTTGTACTTTTATGTTATGGAGATAGCATCTTTTCTTAAACCTCGTGAACCAACGACCTCTGCTAGCTTCAGACTTTTCTTCAGCTTCCTCATCTCTCTCGCCTTCATAGAATTGAAGAGAGTTAGGGCCTTGCTGTGGTTTAGGCTTTGGCTTAAGGGAATGTTGTGGCTGGCTTGATCTTCCATCCAGCGCATTAAAACTTTCTCCATATCAGAAGTAAGGCTATTTTGCTTTCTTATTCGGGTGTTCATTGGAGTAGCACTTTTAATTTCCTTCAAGAATATTTCCTCTGCATTCACAATTTGGCTAACTGTGTAACACAAGAGGCCTAGCTTTTGGCTTGTCTTGGCTTTCAACATGCTTTCCTCACTAAGTCATTTCTAGCTTTTGATTTAAAGTGAGGGATGTGCGACCCTTCTCACTTGCACACTTGGAGGCCATTGTATGGTTATTGATTGGCCTAATTTCAGTATTGTGTCTCAGGGAATAGGGAGGCCTGAGGAGAGGGAGAGAGTTGGGGGAACCGCTGGTGGGTGGAGCAGTCAGAACACATATAACATTTATGAAGTTTACTGTCTTAGATGGGCGAGGTTTGTGGTGCTCCAAAACAGTTACAATAGTAACATCAAAGATCGCTGATCATAGATCAACCCAACAAATATAATGAAAAAGTTTGAAATATTGTGAGAATTACCAAAATGTGACAGACACGAAGTCAGCGAATGCTTTTGGAAAAATGGCACCTGTAGACTTGGAGGGTTGCTGCAAACCTTCCATTAGTGTAAAAAACACATTATCTGTTGTGCAGTAAAACAAAGTACAATAAAGATGCACTTTGTTTTACTGCATGCTTATGTATGCTTGTAATTACATTTTCAGGATTAAAAAAAAAAACATGAAAAAATTTCTTAATTGTACAGCAGGCAATCCCAGATCAAATTTTAGGTGCTAAAGTAAGGTAACACATTACATGTTTCTTTTAAGCACTTGTAGTTGGAAACTGATTTTTGAACATTTTCAGCTGTGTGTGTGTGTGTGTGTGTGTGTGTATAAATATATATAGGGGAGGGAGGAAGAGAAAGAGGCAGAGTTTATAGTAAGTCATTCTGAGTATCATTTATTGCTTCTTTACCTTTTAAAATTTGATCTAGCTATGGCAAAAAGCTGGAGATCTTTTTGACAACTAGAAAGGCATAAAAGTTGTTTTGTATTATACATGCACACAGATATATTCGAATGGGTATATATATATGGAATATATATGTATTATTTATACGTGGTAAAAACAAAACAACTGTGAGTAAAAAAAAAAAAAACTAAGGATAAAGGAATAGAGAGGGTCAGGGTCAGGAAAGAGCCCTTTGCAGGGTAAAGCTTATGTTGAAATTTGAGCATTTATAATTGTTCTCTAGATAGCTAAGTCTTTAAAATATTAAAACCAAACAGTTGTGTAGTTTTTATTTAGGGTTTATTTTAAATTACAGTACACTTACTTCTAAGATAAAAATAGCTTTTTCAGTGGCATGGATTTAAATATAAAACAATATTTAAGCATTCACTATAAATTACTGTTAATATATCTTAATCTTCATGAAAACGACAGTGTAAAGAGCCTAACAATCCCAAATAAAAGTTTTTGCTAAAACAGAAAAAATATTTTACCCCAACTGTTTTTTAAAAAATATTATTTACTTATTTGGCTGTGCTGGGTCTTAGTTGCGGCACGCGAGATCTTTAGTTGCAGCTTGCGATCTCTTGGTTGCGTCATGTGGGATCTAGTTCACTGACCAGGGATTGAACCCAGGCCCCCTTGTGTTGGGAGTATGGAGTCTTAGCCACTGGACTACCAGGGAAGTCCTTTAACGCAACTCTCGAGGGTTTTGGTTTTAGGAAATCAGTAATTTAGCACTGCTTTATTAATATACAGTACATATTAGTTAACCTTCAAGCTAATGTAAATAGTAATATTTACTTCACAAAAGGTGTTTTATTGTAGCATTGCATGTGTTTTTGTCCTCAATCTAATGGGCAAAAAAGTTGACATGCATAATTCTTCTTAAAGATAATTAGATATGTCAAGGAATCTTTAACTTGGGAGTATTTTTTCTTTAATAATGATCTAGGCATCGTTGATGAAATTCCTTAACATCTGTGTTTACTGATCATTGTGACTTAATTAAAAGGTTACAGTTATAGCATGGAAGATTAAAAAAATAGGACCTTTTTGAGGATGCAATGTGTTTTATTATGAAGTTTTTCTTTTTTATAAATTTATTTTTGGCTGCATTGGGTCTTCGTTGCTGTGCGTGGACTTTCCCTAGTCGCGGTGAGCGGGGGCTACTCTTCGTTGCGGTGCGCGAGCTTCTCATTGTGGTGGCTTCTCTTGTTGTGGGGCATGGGTTCTAGGTGCCCGGGCTTCAGTAGTTGTGGCATGTGGGCTCAGTAGTTGTGGCTCACGGGCTCTAGAGCGCAGGCTCCTTAGCTGTGGCTCACGGGCTTAGTTGCTCTGCAGCATGTGGGATCTTCCCAGACCAGGGCTTGAACCCGTGTCCCCTGCATTGGCAGGCGGATTCTTAACCACTGCACCTCTTATTAATGAATTAGAAATGTCCTTCTTATTCCTGACAGAGTAGAAAATACATAAAGTTAGTTACTTTATATACTAGAATTTTCTTCGCTCTTGATGGAAATGCATACTGTTGTTCTGAGTTATAAACACATAGAATTTCAACTAATATATTGTTCAAAAGCATTGTATGAAGAAAAAGTTAAGGCTTATGTGATTTCCCTTCCCCCCCTTTTCTGTACCCACTTAAAGCCATCAAGATTTACTTGGCGCTCTATAGTGGCATTGCCCAATAGAAATATAATGTGAGCACCATACTGAATTTTAAAGTATTTTGCAGGTATATTTAATTAGTAGAGTTAGTTTTAGAAATATTGATAAATTTTACTTAAATATGTCTAGAATTTTTCAAAATCATGTTATGCATATAACAATAGATTTTTTACATTCTTTTAAAATACTAAGTCTTTAAAATCCAGGGCATATTTTTTATTTACAGTACAAGGCAGTTTGGAGTGACCACTTTTCACATACATGGTCAGAATGGGATGTTACCATGTTATGTGAATTAATTCTGTAATAACATGTCTGTTATAGTTTGTTATTTTATCCTTATTTGTCATCTAAAATAAGAGGCAGGTACATGGTCAGCAAGCTTTCAAAAATGGTGTGCAAGATTCTGAAGTGGTGATGTTTGTATAGTTACGTAGACATTCGTGACCACTTGACTGAGAAAATTGGAGTCAAAAAGTTGGTAACTGTGAGCTACTAGCGCTTAGAGGTTTTTGTTAGGGCGCACAGATTTCTTGAAGGAGTGTGTGTTGAGGGTTCCTAAGATAGTCTCATGCTTGATAATTTGCTAAAAGGGCACAGAAATCAGAGAAAAGCTGTTAAACTCATGATTGTTTTATTACAGTGAAAAGATAACAGATTAAAATCAGCACAGGGGAAAGGGTATATAGGGTGGAGTCCGAGAGAAACCAGGTGCGGGTTTTCGGTTATCCTCTCCTAGTGGAATTGCATGACAGTGCTCCATTCCTCCAGTTGTCCTGTATGACAGCATGGCAAAGTGGTGCCAGCCAGGGAAGCTTACCTGAATCTTGGTGTCCAGAGGTTTTTTTTAGGGGTCAATTACATAGCCATGGAAGTACCTACATGACTGTCTTTAGTTACTTAGTCTCCAGTTTCCCTTATTTCTCCTCCCTCCCTGAGGTCAGGCTGATAAATGGTGTGGCCCAAAGCCCCAGGCATACAGAGATAGGGATTTACCATAATTCATATTGTTAATATAAATTATCTGGTGTGGCCCAAGATTTTAGGTATACAAAGAAATTTATCAGGCAGGATATTGCAAGGGGTCAGAGGTTATCTCCTAGGAGCTTGTCTTAGGTGATTCCTTTCTTTGGAATGTGCAGAGTTTAACCCCCCAAGCTTGCAGAGTTACCCCTTAACTGCATAGGATGATTCTGGATACAAAGGAGGGTGTCTCTGGTATCAATCCTTAGAGAAACAAAAGGGTAGATGAAGATTGGTGATAGCTCAATTCACCTTAAATATCTAATATGTTTTAAGCAAATGGCATGGATTACTGACTGTCAAGGTAGAGCTATATAAAGGCTGACTTTGAGAAGTAAAGAATCTAGCATTTAGGTCAGCCATATAGTTACAGGTTTCTTAGTTGGAAACAACTCTTAAAGTTTACTGACTGCCTCCTATAAATTCACCTTGTTTGCTAAAGTATATGTTATCTCCTTTAATCTACATCTGAATGTCCATTTCTGCCTGTGATGGGAGGAACTTGTATCAGACAGACTAAGGCTCCCTATGAGACTAGGGAAAAAATATAGTTTGAAGGCATCGTAGAGCTTTTGAGTCAGTCAAGACTTCAGGAGTAAAGATTCAGGAGAGAAGAGAAATAGACGTATTCTGTGGGTTTCCTCTAGAGATATTTTCTAACTCTTAAGCTCTTTTGGATAAGAGGATAAAAGTTGAGCAGTGTATGAGAGGTGAGCAAAAAGCAACTGAGGGAGTTGAGTGGAGCTTTCAATAGTTTTTGTTGTTGTTTTAGTCCTAGGTTTGCAGTTTGAATCTTTTGAAAGGCCACACCATAGGAGTGGGAACAAACAGAAGTAGGCCAGACTTTATAGTATCTGAAACTCAGTCTCAGGCCAGCTCTGTTCCTGATTGGACTGAGGTAATCTCTTACTCTGACTGCTTGTTAGAAAAAAAATAAATCCTTTCTGGAAGAAGATAATAACATCATCCAGAGCTTCTACATTTTTTCTTACATATTTTCATACAGTCATTCACATACAATGTGTAGTATTCAGTAAAAAAATTACTATGCACTCAACAGGACCAACAGAGAAAAACCAGCATAGAAACAGGTTATGCAGGTTATTCATAGGTTGTGTAATTCTGGAGTTATAGACAAGAACTTTAAAATACTATAACCTAGTCATGAAAATAGATGGCAAGGTGAAGAATTTCAGTAGAGAACTTGAATCTATAGAAAGGGATCAAATAGGAATTCTAGGATTGAAAATATAATAACTAAAATTTAGAACCCAGTAGGTTTAATTGCGGTTTAGGCACAACTGGAAAGAGGTCAGCTGGAAGGTTAGTAGAAAATATTCAGCAACATTGATTTGTCTTTAAGTATGTAAAACAGAGTTGGTAAAACATAATATTATCACTTGTAAACTTGTATTCAGTACCCTACCCCGAGCCTTTGAGCAAACAAAAATTATTCATTAAAAATATCTTATGTAGAGTTCACTTGTTCAGCACACTCAGCTACTTGGAATAGAGCCCTAGGATGAGAAAATAAGCAAAATGGTAAAACAGGTATTTTAGCATAGGGGAGTTAGAAGAAGCTCTTAGTTGGGGTAATGGTTACAGTACACTTGGTAATCTGGTAAACTAGCTCACCACAATTAAGACTGTAAATTAGAAAAGAAGTTACAGGTAAATAATTGAGGAATTGGTTTTGGCAGATACCTTGTTTGATCATATCCAAGACTCCACTATGAATTATACCATTAGTGTATGTACTACTAGGAAAAAAGAAAGCTGTCAATTATAATTGACATCCCATTACAGTAAGTCCCCTACATACAAACCTTCAAGTTGTGAACTTTCAGAGATGCAATATGTGTTCCATCAATATCAGGTGTGAGTGAAATTGCAGCTTGCCCTCCATCTCCTATTGCAGATGATCCTTCAACTCTGCCAGTTCCCACCTCCTCTCCCTCCTCCAGTCAGTAACTCTTCTTGCCTGTTCACTCGATGCCAGCCCCTGTATGCCAACTGTTGTACTGTACTACTGTACTTTTCAAGGTACTGTACTGTAAGATTAAAAATGTTTTCTTTATTTTTTGTGTTTGTTTTTATGTACTATTTGTGTGAAAAGTATTATAAACCTATTACAGTACAGTACCATATAGCTGCGTGTGTTAGTTGAGTACCTAGGCTAACTTTGTTGGACTTATGAACATATTGGACTTACGAACACGCTCTTGGAATGGAACTCATTCGTATGTAGGGGACTTAACTGTAATTGTGATACATCCTGATTTCAGAGATGTTAAAATGTGGGGGAAAAGGTAAATGGTAATCTTAGTTTTAAATCTCAGTTCTATCGATAATTGTTTGTTTGCCTTCTGTCAGGGAACTTCTTTGAGCCTGTTTGCTTATTTGTGAAAATGGGATAGTATAGTATGCTCTTTAGAATTAGGAAGACTAAATGAATTCAGAGACGTGAGTGTCTAGTATGGAGTAGGCATTTGAAACCTGTTAATTTGACTTTTATTTTTTCCTTCTAAAATTTGGCATTGTTATAATAATAGGAGGAGACTCCTGACAGCTGACCAGGGTGGGGGGAAGAACAAACCCCCAATATATTGGCTAAATAAGAAGTTAAAAAAGAAAATTTCTGTTGGAGCTGTTTAATAAATTGTCAAGCATCATTCTTTATTCTCTCCCTACCCCACCTCTTTCACCTGTCTTATCCCCTCAGTTATATTTAAAGATATCACTGACTGGTTCCAATATGATGATTGATACTTATAATAATGGAACCTACACATCAAAATAATGATATATTTTCACTAAATTGGTTTTTACAAAGCTCATTTTAGGAAGATTTGTAATCCTTCTAAGTTTAGTTGTGATGCTTAAAATCTCAGTCTTTAGTTTTGTAGAATTCTTGCTCTTCTGATGATGCGATATGAATATGGCATTAATTCAAGTGAGTGGATCTTTTTAAGGAAGGGTTGGATTTTGTGATGTTTGATGGATGTGAGAATTCCTCATTTTATTCTTATTTTGAAGATTCCCAGTAAACCGAGAACAGCATTTTTCTGGAGCTGTAAGATATTCATAGCTTTAATCTTATGTTCATTCTGTTCTCTTCTTTCAGGATTTTTCAAGTCACATTCAGTTGATAGGATGAAAAAATTTAAGAGAAGGCTATCCCTCACGCTTCGAGGAAGCCAGACTATTGATGAATCGTTGTCTGAATTGGCTGAACAAATGACTATTGAAGAAAACAGCAGCAAAGATAATGGTAAATATTTAGGGGGTAGGGAAGGGGAGGAGAGAATTGAATTACATGATAAATCGAATGTAAATTTACTTTCCTGATTAGTCCTTAGTAGGTTCCTTCTGTTTATTTCTCTGCCTCCTTCCCTAGTTCAGTAACTTTTGCTTGCTTACTGGAATGTTCCATTCTTACTCCAACAGTGTTACTATAGCTGGTCTCTAACCCTGATGAATTCTCTATCCTGTTTATCTTTCCATTTTTCATTAGTTCTTAAATAAGAATACTTTGTATAATATTATCCTAGTTAAGTAGCTATTTTCAAATTAACATTTAAATATTTTTGTTATTCTTATAACCAAAGTTTATACAGCTTAAAAGTGCATAGTAAGTTTGTGAAATTCCTGGAAATTCCCTGGTGGACCAGTGGTTAAGACTCTGTGCTTTCACTGCTGAGGGCCTGGGTTCGATCACTGGTCAGGGAATTAAGGTCCCACAAGCCATGCGGCGTGGCCAAAAAAAAAAAAAAGTTTGTGAAATTCCTGTTTTAAATTTCATCAGTTTTATAACATTATATATGCATATATTGACTATCCACATAGACGACAAGGTTTATCATATGAGTGAATCATACCATTTTTTTTACTTTATATTGACCAAAGAATCTATCCATAGTATTGAAAGCACTTACAGTAGATAGGCATATAATGTTTCACAAGTTTGACAGTTCTTTTTACAGTGTAAAGTAGTTAGTACACAGATATTGATATAAAATAAAAAGTTTGTTAAATTGAATGGATTAAGCTGCAAAATCCTGATGAAATCTGTAGAACAAGCCTACATATTCAAAACTGAAATAGCCCTAGAGATGTCATAGTAATAACCAGGGAAGGAGCTTACAGGAATGGCTGCCAGTGTGTCATAAGGTGCAGATTCTCCTCCTTGCCTCTGCCTGAAGTTCTTCTGTTTAGAGGTTTGTGGCAGTTGGTGAAAACATGAATACCCTCACCCCCTCTGGATGAAATGTAACTGCCCTTGTGAGAGAGGGAAAGGTATAATGGAAAGTGCTCTGGACTTTAAAAGTCATGGATTGGGACTTCCCTGGTGGCGCAGTAGTTAAGAATCCGCCTGCCAATGCAGGGGACATGGGTTCGAACCCTGGTCCGGGAAGATCCCACATGTCGCGGAGCAACTATGCCCATGTGCCACAACTACTGAGACTGTGCTCTAGAGCCCGTGAGCCACAACTACTGAGCCCGCATGCCACAACTATTGAAGCCCACGCACCTAGAGCCCATGTTCCACAGCAAGAGAAGCCACCGTAATGAGAAGCCCGCGTACAGGAATGAAGAGCAGACCCTGCTCACCGCAACTAGAGAAAGCCCGTGTGCAGCAACAAAGACCCAACGCAGCCAAAAATAAAGTAAATAAATTTATTTTAAAAGTCATGGATTGGAATTTGGGATACACTTACACACTTATTAGTTACATGACTCTGGGTAAGTAATTTATCCTACCCAACCTTCAGTTTATCTCTTCCTCAGAAGGGTCATTATTTTACTCAAGGTTATCTGGCTCATAATATAGGAGGGGAAACATAGATGAGTTTGGTAGAAAATTTAAAATAATAATTTGGATATAATTTACTTTAGGAGAGAAATACTTTACATTTGGATCAAATCTCAAAGCTGATATTATAATGTTTTACTTTTATTCCTTTTGCCAGGAGAAAAATCCTTAATTCTCTCTCAGATCCCCTTTGATTTCTTGTTATTAATTAAACCCTGTATATTCATTCTTATGATCCATGAGTCTTGCGAGCTATTTGCCAGTGATATTCAGGGGTAAAGTAAGCACAGAATACATCTTGATAGATGCTTTCTGGGAACACATTCTGGATGGGAATTTGACTACAAGACAAACCTCTTAAAAATAAAAAAAAGAGTGTGAGTCAAAGAAAATGTACATACTTTTTGGAGAGCTAATTAATATTTTAGATTCATAGCATATTTCCTGGAATATTTTAGTATTAATTGTCTTAAAACATGCTTAATTTATAATGAATGGTTAAACATTGAAAATTTTTTTCAAGTAGAACATAGTTTAAAATTTACTTTTATTCTAGTAGTAACATTAACAATTAGTAAAGAAGAGAAAATAGAAACTCTACTGAGTTTCCTCTTTAAGTTTTTCGAATTACTTGAATTAATACTTGAAGATGTCATAATAGACTGATTCCTCTTGGGTTGCAGAGATTGCTGGTAGCATAGGCTATCTCTGAGTTATATCTGCTATTACTTATTTCCTATGTATAACAACAGCACATGGGACAGCTTTCACAAAGATTCTTTACCTTTTTGGTTATCTTTCAGTACCTGATAGCTGGTTCCAACATTTTCTTTCTTTATGGAGTTTATCTTAAAGGTAAAAAGCTCCTAAGATCGGTAGCACACACAGTCTGTGTCTGAATATGGTTTAATGAATGAGAAGAGGCAGACTATGCTTCTTAAAAGATCTTCTCACATACACTATAACCAGTTTGTAAAGCAAGTGATATTTGTCTAACAACTATATAGTGGTAGTGCTGGCTTGAGGAGGAAGAATATAGTTTATAACTTTCTTAAATAAACTAAACCAACTTTTCATCTGCTGTCTGTTGTTCAGTCACTTGTATGAGCAGAATCCTCTTACTCTTGCATTATATATAGGCAGGTGTCTCTCATGCATATTCTAGGACAAATCAAATGAGAAAGTACACCTAAATGGGGCTAATACTATAAAAATCTTGGGAAAATTATAATGCATATGATACAGTTGGTGTATCAAAATGTACATACACTGTCACTCATACATGTTCTACCTCCATCCAAAGAGAATTTGAGCTATTATCTCTATTTTGATAATTAGGAGTCATACTGTGAATGCTTTTAACTCAGTTATAAATGTATAATATAATTATAGTTCGCATTAGAGTACCTTTCTAGATAAGCTAGTGTGTTTACAGATTGATCGGTGGATTGGACCCAGGGAAAGAGGAATCTTGAATTTATATTTAGTGTGTTAAAATTAGGTTGAAAGTTTGCAAATGTGGTTGATTTAAGCATACTGGCCTTAACTCAATACAGCTTTTCCTAATTATAAAATGAAATTTTTGCACTAAAATTTACAAACTGAAGTATAAGAAACATTTTTTTCTAAAGTACTTTCAAGGAAAGAGAATTCTGAGCACATCAAATTTTTTTTTTTTTAGTAACTGAGAAGGCACTGAATGTTTCATTTAAAAAAAAACCTGTCAAACATTAATTCATCTCAGTTCCTCAGAAGTTAAAAATAGAATTACCATATAACCCAGTAGTTCCATTCCTAGGAATATATCCAAATAATTGAAACAAGTATTCAAACAGAATCTTGCACATGAATGTTTATATTTATAGCAGCAGTATATACGGTAGCCAAAAGGGGGAGACAACTCAAATGTCCATCAACAGATGAATGTATAAACAAAATGTGACATATTCCGGGAATGGAATATTATTCAACCATAAAATGGAATGAAGTACTGATACATGCTACAATATGGATGAATCTTGAAAACTGAAAGAAGCCAGACCCCAAAGGTCACATATTCTATGATTCCGTTTTTATGAAATATCCAGAATAGGTAAATCCAGAGACAAAAAGCAGCTGAGTGGTTGCCAGGGACTCAGGAGAGGGGGGAATGCGGAGTGACTGTGTAGTAGATACAGGGTCTCCTTTGGTAGTGATGAAAATATTTTGGAACTAAATAGAAGTGATGGTTGTACAACATTGTACATCTACCAAATAAAATGATTAATTTTATGTTAGTGAATTTCATCTCAGTAAAAACAGTTCATCTGAAATATACCTTTTTCTCATAGATTCTTGATTTGCTTGCTAGAAGTCTTACTATGATTTTAGACATACAGAAAGTTATATTTCATGATGTTGTCTTTAAGTAGTTAGCCTTACTCTGTAATGAGAAGTGTATTGAAATTATTGATTTGATGAGGAGGACAGGTGACAATTTAATTATGATGAAGAGAATAGATCACACTTATAGAAAGGCAAAAGTAATGTTTTATTATCCGTAAACTATTTGAGGCTTACAAAGGCAGCAATAACAAGAACAAAAAAAAAAACCCCAAAAGGCAAAGATTGAAATGGTCCAGTTTTCCTGATATTCAGTTTCTTGTCCTTACTCCTCAGTCTGTGGCACTGGGACAGTTTATCGTGTTGTTCAGAATTAACAAGACTAGTTTTATGGATATTGTGAGACCTTATTTCCAGGTTTCTCCCTTTCTCCTGGTAATCTGATACATCGGGGTCCCCAACCCGCCCCCCCCCCACCCCCGCCCGGGGCCAAACAGCAGGAGGTGAGCGGCGGGCAAGTGAGCAAAGCTTCATCTATCGCTCCCCATGGCTCGCGTTACCGCCTGAACCATCCCCCACCCCCACCCCACCCCACCCTATCTGTGGAAAAGTTGTCTTCCACGGAACTGGTCCCTGGTGCCAAGAAGGTTGGGGACTGCTACACTACACGGTAGCAGTGACAGTTTTTGACAATAGTGGATGACATAGGGTGTTCTAAGTAGTGCTAACTCCTCCAAATAGCACAAGGTCTGTGAGAGAATGAGGCTGAAAGCACAGACTTCATTGGATGTATGTAGGGTCTGGAATAGGATCTGGTTAATAAGAGAGCTTACAAGAGCAGGATTAGGAACCAGGGAGTGAGTTAAGGCTACGAGGTGTTGGCTAAGAAATTCGTTCTCCTGATCATAGTATTACACATAATCAGAATATCCAAATAAATAAGATGTCAAATAAATTTCTTAGTGGAATCTAATGATTGCCATGTTATGGTATTAAAAAGTCATTGAAATCCTTACTTGGAGCTAATTATAGAATAGGAAAGATCTAGTGCAGGTTTTCATATAGATTTCCATTACTTTTTAAAATATATTGTGGTAAAATATATATAACCTGTAATTTACTATTTTCACCATTTGGAAGCATACAGTTTTAGTTAGTACATACATGCACATTGTTGTGCAGCCACCACCAGTAACCATATCTAGAACTTTTTCATCAGCCCAGACTGAAACACTGTACACATTAAACAGTAATTCCGGACTTCCCTGGTGGCGCAGTGGTTGAGAGTCCACCTGCCAATGCAGGGGACACAGGCTCGAGCTCTCGTCTGGGAAGATCCCACATGCCGCAGAGCAGCTAAGCCCGTGTGCCACAACTACTGAGCCAGCATGCCACAACTACTGAGCCTGCTCTCTAGAGCCCGTGAGCCACAACTACTGAAGCCCGCACGCCCAGAGCCCGTGCTCCGCAAGAGAAGGAAGCCACCTCCATGAGAAGTCCTTGCACTGCAACCAAGAGTAGCCCCCCACTCGCCACAACTAGAGAAAGCCTGCGCGCAGCAACGAAGACCCAGTGCAGCCGAAATTTAATTAATTAATTAAAAAAAAAGAAAACAGATCAGTAGTCTGTAATAACCTATATGGGAAAAGAATCTGAAAAACAATGGATACACATATATGTGTAATTGAATCACTGTGCTGTACACCTAAAACTAACACAACACTGTAAATCAACTATACTCCAATATAAAATAAAAATTATAAAAAACCAAAACAGTAATTCCCCATTCTCCTCTCCCCTCAGGACTTGGTAACCACTATTCTCCTTTGCCTATTTGTCCTCTTGTGTCTGACTTATTTCATTTAGCATAATGCCTTAAAGGTTTCCACTTCTTTTTAAAATACAGAGTATTATTATTTTACTGAACTGTCCAGTTAATTGCTGTCATAATCTTGAAATGTGTGAATATTTGACCTCATCTAGTCCTATGACTTCAGCTACTATGTAATGCTGACTACACCGAAATTTGTCTCTCTAGTCAGGATTTTTTTCTGGATCTTTAGATTCATATCAAAATGCTTACTTGGCTTCTCCACATAGATGTCTAATAAGAACCTTAAATTTAATACATATGACTAAACTACAAAGCTTGATTTCCTTCCCCCCCAAATCAGCTTTTACTCCAACTTCCCTCACTTAACCTAAACCACTTAAAACTAGAAATCCAGGAATTATCCTTGATTATTTTCTCTTTTACCCTTTCTTCCCTCCTCTACCATTGTTTCCTATATATTTACTACATAAATAACTTTTAAAAACTCACTGTTAATGATAGTCATTTGCATACTTGACACATGATTCCAATTGTCCTTTCACATATTGTATTTCATATATTTTTAACAGTCACTCTATTGGAGATTTAAAATTTTTCTTTGGATAAATATTTTTAATGTAGGTTATCACTAAAAGCTGTGGTGGGTTGCGGAGAGTTATGTATGAAAGTAATTTTGCAGGCATGTCTGCTGGCCTTCTGGTTCTGCCTTTGTGTAGTATATCCTAAATCTGCCTGCTTCTCTTCATCCTAGTCCAGGCCACCATTATTTGTTGCTTCGAGTACTATACAATAGTCTCCTCCTCCTGTTTCCCTTCTGTTGTTTTCCTATCATATGTTCTCCAGCAGCAACCAGAGTGACGTTTAAAAATTTTTTAAATTTTTGATAATTAATAGATTCAGGGGAAGTTGCAGAGATAGTACGGAGAGGTTGCTTGTACCTTCTCTCAGTACCCCCCCCCCACTTTTGGTTACACCTTCTGTGACTATAGAACATTGTCAAATGCAGGAAATTAACATTGGAATAAAGCGTGAATATAATTCTATGTCATTTTATCACATGTGTGGATTCATGTAACCACCAGTGCAGTCAGGATAAAGAGCTACTCAGTTGCCACAGAGACCCCTCGCATGCTACCCCTTTATAAGTCGTCCCTGCCTCCTTACCTCCCACTATCCCTGACCCCTCAGTGTGATATTTTTAAAACATGAATCAGATCATATTACCTCCTACTTCAGAGCTACCATAAACTGCTTCCAATCTCAGAGTGAAATTTAGACTTCTGTGGTGACATATAAATCTGCTTCTCTTCTCTGATCTTACTTAATAACACTGTTCCCCCCACAATTATTACTATAGCTACACTTGCTTTCTTTCTGTTTCTCTGATGCAGTGGTTCTCAAAGTGTGACCCCTGGATGAGTAACATCAGCATCACCTGGGAATTTGTTAGAGATGCAAATTTTTGGATTCCATGCCTGACTTAACTGAATCAGGAGGTCTGGGGGTGGGACCCAGATATCTTGTGTTTTAGCAAGTCTTTGAAGGTGATGCTGAAACATGCTAAAGTTTGAGGACCATTGCTCTAATAAGTCAAACTCTTTGCCACATGCTGACTTCTGCAGTAGCTTTTCCCTTTGTCTGGAATATCTTCTAACCCACCACTCACCCATCTTCCTATGACTGGCTCTTTCTTGCATTTATACTTCTTTTGAAAATACCTCTACAGAGAGAACTTTTTTCAATATTCCAGTGTAAAATAGCCACTCATTTATTTTCTACTATATTTCTCTATTTTAATCTTTTGCATATTACCTGTCATTATCTGATATTTTTCTTATTTATTAGTTTCTTATCTTTTTTCCCCTTCAGTAGATTTTATAGTTTCAGAGTAGTACCTTGTTTGTTTTGTTTACCTCTTCATGCCCAGGGCCTGGAAGAGTGCTTGTCAAATGGTAAGCACACAATAAATATCCCCTGAATAATTGAATGTATTTATGATCTCTGTTTTTTTGCAATATTCCCCAGTACTATAAAGCTATGTTTCTCAGGATAACTTCAGAGAGCAACTAAAACAAATGTCTCTAGGCAGAATATTTATATATTATGATTCCAGATATGAAATATTATAACCTAGAAAGAGAAGATGTTTCTTATAGTTCTAGCCTGTATCCCCGAGTGTTTGTAACTAATTTATATGTTAATGACAGATACCCTCTCCCCATTCATTGTTAAATCATTGTTTGTTTTGCTAGGCTTAGGTTAAGATCCCCAAATCTTTGATCAGCTAGCTATTGCCAAGGAATGTACAGGCACGGGACATGGACTGATGTTCTGCTTTACTAGTTATGCATTTCCCCTACCTCCAGTCTGGTGTTCTACCCAGAGTAGATGACCTAGGCCTTGTGTGATCCTTGAGGGCTCTTTTGCCCCATCCTCCTCCTCTCTGCTCCTTTTAGGCAGCCATTATTAGTTGAGGCGCAAGCCCACTGGCCTTCTTAGCTCATTTTTCATAAGCCCATGCCATGGTCTTTCTTGTTCTGTGGATCTGAACCACCTGGTCCTGCCAGTTGTTCTCTGTGTCTGATAAACCTTTACATGTAGAGGAATCTCCTCATTAGGAAATAATCCTTACTCCTGATTATCAGCTACAAAAGAAGAGCCAGCTGCATGTTAGAGGAAAAGATACTCAGAGAAGCCCACTTCCTTTTAAAATTCCTGCCTGCTACCAGTAAAAACGTAATTCTAATACAAAAGACTGTCAGTCACAGAAGACTTCATGTCCTTAACAGTTACCAAAGCTCTTTGGAGGTGGAAAGGCATCATGAGATTCCCTATAAACATTATAAAACAGGATCTCCCCCATTTAGAATTAAATAATTTTTAAGTATTTTTGTAATGTTTCTGCATGGTTATAGGCCTATGATTTTTTTTAAAAACTCTTTATAGTAAAAAATTCCAAATTTGGGGTAATAAATTTCAGGACTTCTATATTGATCTGTACTTAAGTACTTCTGTTTTATTTACTAACTTGACATACTTTTTTGAATATCTAGCAAGTAGGGATATAACTTACTTCAGGCCAGGATCATGTCTTTTATATTCTGCAGCATGCCTAATCATAAAGACTATATGAGGCAGTCAGTAAATGTAGAATTATGGAAACAGTCTTGAGATGTATTAAACGGATCAAAAATCTTTGGGCTATATTAGTAATTTTGTGATTGCTAACCAATTTCGACTATATTAAAAATCGGTAATTAAGTTACTAGATCAATTCCAAATAGTGAAGAATTTTCTGTATTTTTTCATAGAAATTATTTTAATTCTAGTACTTTATATACATAGCCGAAGAAATGAGGTTAAATGTAACGATCTCTATCATAATCTTTTGTTTTGTTTTCTCTCTTGCTTTCTCAATCCTTCTCATGTGATCCTGGATGGAATGATTTTTGGATTCTCTGAACCACAGAGCCTATCGTGAAGAATGGCAGGCCTCCAACCTCTCACAGTATGCATTCCTTCCTCCACCAGTACACAGGGTCCTTCAAGAAGCCTCCATTGCGGAGACCACATAGCGTTATTGGAGGAAGCCTTGGCTCCTTCATGGCAATGCCCAGAAATGGAAGCAGATTAGGTAATTTGTTTTTTAAAAAATTTTCTGACTGTAGCTTATGTCCATAGCTAGGTTTTAGTTGTATGCAAGTCAGCCAGCCTTTATTATCTAGTTTTTTTTGTAAGGTAAAAATCAAGTTGAGAGCAGAAAAATGGAAGGGTCTAGAGAGGCAGTAGTGCTGACACTACAGAGGAATAATATTTGAAAATCTGTCCACCAGGAAGAAAACAAAACCCTTAAGAGGTGGATGCAGGATTTCAAGATGAATAGCAGTTTGAGATGGTCCTTAATTTAGGGTCATACTTAGTAACTCCAGATTATCACCATTTGATAGCTTAGTGTAATAATTAGTATATATGATGATTACCTGAGTTATTCTTACCTCACTGTGTCATTTTAAATATCTAGGAAAAATATATATCTGCAAGTTTCTGTATATTTCTCTGGTGTTTTTTGATGGTTTCTTATTTATTTATCATGTTTTGTTTTTTATATAATTTTAAGTGTAATTATTTTATAGTCTTACGACATAATTATATTTACTGAAGTTCCTGAGGGTTTTATTCTGCTTCTTGCTTTATCTGCTTACTCTAGCCATAGTAGATTATTTTCTCATGTGTTTTGTTAATTTTAGGAGGATGAGCTTATTATCTACAGGGGGGTTTTGTCTGTGGCTTACACTGGTTCATGAGAGATGATGGTTAAAATTTTCAGAAATTTTGCAAGCTGATTGTTAAACATAGCCATTATTAAAATTTAAATTATATACACGTACAATTAAGTAAACTAAATTAAAAACAAAGGTAATGAATACTCAAAAGTCATTATTTCCTAATTATTTTACTACACTTTACTGTTGTCTATGCTTTGGGGTTTATTTATTTCTATTACATTTCCCAACTGCATGTTCAGTGATGCCATGTGGGTAGCTTGAGGTTGGCCATGAACGGAGTATTTACCCCACAGAAGTTGGAAAACACTTGAAATCAGGGCTTAATTTATTGTTCTCTTGATTGTCTAGACTAGGGGTTGGCAAATTTTTTCTGTAAAGGGCCAGGCAGTAAAAATTTTTGAGGTTTTGTGGGCCATATATGGTCTGTTGCATAATCTTCTTTTTAAAATAATTCTTTAAAGATGCCAAAACCATTTTTAGCTCAGGGCCATACAAAAACAGGTCACATATGCTGATCCTTGGTCTAAACTTAAGAAAGTGACGTTGAAAATGTTAGTAATGCAGATTAAATTTAAAAATGTGTTGTCTGTCTGTAGCTGTTACATTGTGAATTACACAAAAATTGAGCCATTTGAGAAGTAAATATTCTTCAGTTACTCAGAAACTATTACCTGATTCAGAAAAGAAGTTGCTCATACCAGTGACAAATGAGTGAAGTCTTGACGTAAGCCTCCATCATTTCACTTTTGTCTTGTTGACGGAAATGAAAATACCAACTGGTATCCATGTCGGAACTATACTTGGCTCGGTAATGACATGAGCTGTTTCTTGGTTGAGTCAGATTGCTACTCAAGATTTTTGATCTGTGCTAGTCTGAGATTAATATGCTCCTTTGTAGTCCTCATGCAGAAGAGCAGATTTCTTTTTTAAGTCCGCCTTTTACTGAAGATGTAGCTCTTTGAGAGTCTCGTGCCTTTCTAAAGGAGCTCTCGTTTGCAGGTGGGACACCCGAGGCTTCATCTTTTATCTCAGCGTGGCTGCTAAATCCAAGCACATTCTTACCAAAATAAGAAGCCCATCCCAAGAAAGTGACAGAATCAATTTTTGCATAACAACTTTGGACTTTCAGTTCTCTCTTTGTCTTTGCTTCCTAAGTATTAAACATATATTCATGCAAACTTAGCTATACATTTTAAACTATATTTTTATTCAACATTTCCTTGAGGAAGGAAGATTTTTAAATTTTGCTGGAAGTGGAAGGCATGGTTAAATTATCTTTAACATTTTAAAAGTGTGGCAGTAAAGAATGCTTGGCCTCGGATGTATTAAATACCATTGGATTAGGAATTAGTCACCCAATAAATACATTGACTTTCACTGCCATGTTAATATTTTGTTCAGATGGGATAAAATTTGCAGTACGCGGGCCTCTCACTGTTGTGGCCTCTCCTGTTGCGGAGCATAGGCTCCGGACGCGCAGGCTCAGCAGCCATGGCTCACGGGCCCAGCCGCTCTGCGGGACAGGGGATCTTCCCGCACCGGGGCACGAACCCATGTCCCCTGCATCGGCAGGCGGACTCTCAACCACTGCGCCACCAGGGAAGCCCCCCATTTATCTTTTATCCCTATTTAAAAAATATCATAATCCGGGCTTCCCTGGTGGCGCAGTGGTTGGGAGTCCGCCTGCCGGTGCAGGGGACGCGGGTTTGTGCCCCGGTCTGGGAGGGTGCCGCGGGGCGGCGTCCGGAGCCTGTGCTCTGCGGCGGGAGGGGCCGCAGCGGTGAGAGGCCCGCGTACCGAAAACAAAACAAAACAAAAGAAATATCATAATCCACCTTGTAATGTAAGTGTAATATGTTTTGGCCCCCAGTAGATTTCGTGGTACTTGCTTTGTAGTTATGATACAAAGTGATACTCAGTGAATACTTTTTGAATTGTTGTTTTTTAACACAGGGGGGTGGGAAGCTGCATTAGCAGCTGTAAAACAGTTTTTAAAAAGAATATTCAAAGAACCAGTTCATTTGGCTATAGACCCAATACCCATTATTTCATGGAAAGAATACTAAACTAAATAAAAGACCAGGTTTCTATTTTAGGTCTGCCTTTAAGCTCTGTGACCTTTGAAAGTCATTTAACCTTTCAAGGTGTCAGTTTCCAGATCTGGAAAATAAGAGAATTGACTAAAATAATCCTCAAGTGTTATTTTCGGTCTCTAATTTTAATATTCAACTCTTGGTAATAACTTGAATGTTAGTTTTTTAAAATAACTCTTCATAATCTGAGAGCATAAAAGGATTTATACTACTGTTTTAGGACATTTGTTCTAAGTGTGCAGTGTTTATTAACTGCACACCTATGGTACCCAGAATGTAAAAGACTTCTTATGCTATGATTTTTATGTGTTGGCTGTCTACATCTTACCTGTGGTGGTAATAAATTGATATAGTAGAATTTAATACATCTCTTCTAAGATAATGTTTCATTTTCTGATACAGATATTGTTCATGAAAATCTAAAAATGGGATCAGATGGTGAGAGTGACCAAGCTTCTGGGACATCATCTGATGAAGTCCAGTCACCTACGGGTGTTTGTCTTAGAAATCGTATACATAGACGGATCTCAATGGAGGTACCATTTAAAAAATACAAATATGCCTGTGTTTGTGTGTATAAATATATATGTATAAATATGCATATATGTGTGTGTGTATATATATATATATACATATATATATGTGTGTGTGTCAAACAGAATAAATGCCTATTTGAAAATGTTGATTAGGGCAGTGACACCTGTAAGAAAGTTGTTTCTTTGCATTAGCAAAAACTAGTCTGTGAATATTATTTTTTTCTAATTATCTACTATACCAAGGCAAGTATACAGTAATTATACTTAAACATTCTGCAAAATACTATGTAGGGTCTCTGTAAGGGATGTGGATTTTCAAAAGTTTCAGAAATCCAGGATAATACATTAAGAAAGTCTTCTTTGTAGAAACAAACAAAAAATATATATATATATATTTTTTGGTACACGGGCCTCACTGTTGTGGTCTCTCCCGCTGCGGAGCACAGGCTCCAGATGCTCAGGCTCAGCGGCCATGGCTCACGGGCCCAGCTGCTCCACGGCATGTGGGATCTTCCCAGACCGGGGCACGAACCCGTGTCCCCTGCATCAGCAGGCGGACTCTCAACCACTGCGTCACCAGGGAAGCCCTGTAGAAAATATTTTAATTATATTTTTGAGATTCATCTAGATACTACAAATTTTATAAATATTTTATTTCAGATTTCAAAAGGTATACATAAAATAAGCACTGGCTTTTTTTTCTTCATATTATAAATATGGATATCACTTCCTTTATGGTTTTTATACCTACTGATCTCTAGCACATATAAGTTATTTCTCCATGTAAAAGGATGAAGAGCTCATTTCCTTTTCTTTGTCAATGTTATGTATAACCTTGAGGACAGAAGTTGATTATGAATATTATTTCCATATATATTATAGATTAAAATAATTTTCTCCAAAAAATTGAACATGTTTTAAAATAAGAATATTGTTATTTTTTGAGTGCTGTTGAGTTAATGACAATTAGGGTATTTATCCTATTGGTTGATTGTATTTTCACTGATCAAAGATTGCTTCTGAATCAGTTACAGAAAACAGTATCAGTTTCTAAATGGTAAAAATAGCATTTTCAACTACTGAAATCAACTTGATAATCTGTTCATATCACTGTATAAATTATATCACAGTAGTAATAAAAGGGCTTCGCTGGTGGCGCAGTGTTTCAGAATCTGCCTGCCAGTGCAGGGGACACGGGTTCGAGCCCTGGTCTGGGAGGATCCACATGCCGCGGAGCAACTAAGCCCGTGTGCCACAACTACTGAGCCTGTGCTCTAGAGCCTGTGCTCCACAGTAAGAGAAGCCATGGCAATGAGAGAAGCCCACGCACCGCAACGAAGACTAGCCCCCACTCACCGCAACTAGAGAAAGACTGTGCGCAGCAACAGACCCAACGCAGCCAAAAATAAATAAATAAATTTATTTTAAAAAATAGTAATAATAATATTTATTTTTCTTCACCATATATGTGATTTTCTTTATCATATGTTTAAAAATTTTATTTAATATTAGGATCTATATCTGGATTTTCTCATTCTTCCATTGAGCTGTATATTTTTTTTCCCCCAAAGAGACACACTCTTGGTTATGTTTTTTTAGTTGTATAATTTAGTATCTGGAAAGACTTCTTTCTTAACACCCATGCACCCCACATATTTGAGAATGTTTCTGGATATTTTCTATTTATTCTTCTAGATAAATTGTAAACATTTTGTTTCGTTCCAAGAATAATGACTGTGATTTGTTTAGGGTTATGTAAAATATAAAACTAATATGGGAGGATTATCATCATTTTATTTCTCTTATCATTTGAGAACATGATATAAATCTATACTTAAGCCATATCTCTCTCAATAAATATGTATACAATTCCTATACATCTCAATTTTGTTTCATGGTTTGGTTACTATTTTGAACAGTAGGGATTTATTTTTTAAGGATTTATGTTTCTTGGTGTGATAATATAGGCAAGATCTCTTTATGTTTCTCGCAATTCACATAATACAGTGAAATAGAAATGCCTTTTATTTACTTCTTCCCATTGGCATAGCAATAATAAAATATTTCAACTGTCTCACTGTGTTGCATGCAAAATCATACAATATCCATTTGGTTATTTAAACCAATTGCATTTTGTGGTAGACTTTGCCTATTCTTACTATGGTATAATAATGTCAAAATTATTTCCATGTTGAATTTATCAGTGAAGGGACTCAGAAATAACTGGGTTGTAGAATACCATTTCTGTTAAACTATATTGTATACTTTTGCTTACAGTAAATAAATACATTGGCATTCAGTATATTATATATAATCAATGTAGGTAACTTTACAATTGCAATAAAACTTTATAGTTATTGATCACTAAGAAATAATATGTTAGAGCCCATGAATCCAAAAGTAAAATGCCCTTGTCTTTTCTGTTTGTGGTTACCTACTAATATCTTTTTTTCCTGCTTTTTTAAAGGATTTAAATAAGCGGTTATCACTGCCTGCAGATATCAGAATACCTGATGGATATCTTGAAAAGTTGCAGATAAACAGTCCACCATTTGATCAACCAATGAGCCGAAGGTCTCGGAGAGCTTCTTTAGTAAGTTTTTAAGTCTACTATACCTGCACCATCAGATCTGGTTGTTTGATTTTCTGGGTATAAACATTTTATATTAATTTTTATATTTAATTGTTGAATAGCTAAAGTTTATTATGTTGCTTTCTGGATTTTGTCATTTTCCCTTCCTAAGGGTTTAAAGATATTATATTGGAGTAGAATTTAAGGTATATTTTATTTTTTGGTAAATTTTACTGATACATGCTAGATGTACAGAATATGTACTAGATACACAGAAAAGTACATAAGCCATAATTGTATAGCTCCATGAATTTTTGTAAAGTTAACATACCTGTGTAACAAGTACCCAGATAAATGAAATTCCAAAAATCCCAGAAAATCTGTCCTGCCACTTCTTTGTTCACTTTCTATCCTCACTTCCTTAACTTTAGCCATTATCCCTGCCTTCTAATGCCAAAGATTAGTTTTACCTATGTTTCCCACTTTTTTTTTCTAGAAAGTGGCAATGTTTCTAAATTTCCACACACATCCACACCTACAGTTTTTTTTGTTTTATTTATTTGTTTATTTATTTATTTATTTATTTTTGGCTCTGTTGGGTCTTTGTTTCTGTGCGAGGGCTTTCTCCAGTTGCGGCAAGTGGGGACCACTCTTCATCATGGTGTGCGGGCCTCTCACTATCGCGGCCACTCTTGTTGCGGAGCACAGGTTCCAGACGCGCAGGCTTAGTAGTTGTGGCTCACGGGCCTAGTTGCTCCGCGGCACGTGGGATCCTCCCAGGCCAGGGCTCAAACCCGTATCCCCTGCATTGGCAGGCAGATTCTCAACCACTGCACCACCAGGGAAGCCCTTTCCCACTCTTTTGATTATATTATGTTTATAGTGTTTTAATATCAGGAAAGACTTCTTTATTCTCATTTACATACACATTCTTATTTATTTAAAAAATGCATTTGATATTCTTTTTCTGATTATTCTTAAACTTTTGAACTTTATGTAATTATGAATATACAAATTATTAAAATACATTTTATTGAAATATATAAAAATGTGTATTTATACAAGTTTATATATATAGTATACAATAAATATCCTACCTATTATGTATGTATTATGTATGTACACAATGTGTATCCTTTTGTGATTGACTTGTTCAGTGTTGTGCTTGTTTTTCATTTAGGTTATTGCATGTGGTTATGTAATTCATTTGTTCTTTTTGTTGCATGGTATTCCATTGTGTGAGTATGCTATATTTTATCCAGTCTTCTGTTGATGGACGTTTACATTTGAGTTTTTAGTTTTGGCTATGATCAAATATTGCTTCTATCACTATTCCTGTTCATGTGTTTCGGTTAACATATATAAGCATTTCTGTTGGTTGCATATCTAGGAGTGGAATTGTTGGATCAGATTGTATGCATATATTCAGCTCTTCTAGGTATTGTCAAAATAGTTTCTGAAGTGATTATACCATTTTACACTCCCATCACCAGTATATGAGAGTTCTAGTTGCTCTCCATGCAGTTTTTTTTTAAATAAATTTATTTATTTATTCATTTTTGGCTACGTTGGGTCTTTGTTGCTGTGCACAGGCTTTCTCTAGTTGCGGCGAGTGGGGGCTACTCTTTGTTGCAGTGCACGGGCTTCTCATTGCGGTGGCTTCTCTTGTTGCGGAGCACGGGCTCTAGGCACGCAGGCCTCAGTAGTTGTAGCACGTGGGCTCAGTAGTTGTGGCTCGAGGGCTCTAGAGCACAGGCTCGGTGCACAGGTTTAGGCATGTGAGATCTTCCCGGGCCAAGGATTGAACCCGTGTCCCGTGCATTGGCAGGTGGATTCTTAACCACTGCATCACCAGGGAAGCCCCTCTCCATTGGATTTTCTGATATTGTTTCTTCTTTTTTAAAAAAATTTTTTTTTAACTTTTCTGGTGAGTGTATAGTGCTGTCTCATTGTGGTTTTATTTTTCATTTTCCTGATGCCTTAAGTTGAACACCTTTCTAATATTTATTGGCCATTTAGATATCCTCTTCTTTGATTTAAGTGTTCAAGTCTGTTATCTCTTCACTCTTGGACTTTCTGCCTTTTTCTTATTGGTTTGTTAGGAATTCTTTGTACATTTTGTATAAAGGACCTTTGTCAGTTACATGTCTTGCAGATGTCTTCTCCCAATCTGTAGCAGTTGACCCAGCACTGCTTATTTTTAAATTTTTATATATATATATATATATATATATATATATATATATATATATATATTTTATAAATTTGTTTATTTATTTTTGGCTGCGTTGGGTGTCTGTTGCTGCACGCGGGCTTTTCACTAGTTGCGGTGAGCGGGGGCTACTCTTCGTTGCGGTGCGCAGCCTTCTCATTGCAGTGGCCTCTCATGTTGTGGAGCATGGGCTCTAGGCACGTGGACCTCAGTAGTTGTGGCTTGCGGGCTCTAGAGTACAGGCTCAGTAGTTGTGGCGCACGGGCTTCGTTGCTCCACAGCATGTGGGATCTTCCCGGACCAGGCCTCGAACCCGTGTCTCCTGCATTGGCAGGCGGATTCTCAACCACTGCGCCACCAGGGAAGCCTAGCACTGCTTATTGAAAGGATAGCTTTCCCCATTGCAGTGTCACCTTTGACATAAATTGAGATGATTGTGTATGTGAGGATCTGTTTTGGATGACTTTAGTTCTATGGTAGAAGTATATATGAAGTGCTATGAGACAATTACAGAGACAGCAAGTAAAATGTCTTTGCACATCACAGACTTATAGTGCTTAAGCTGGCTCTAGAAGGACCGGTAGTTATTTGACATTCACCATTATACAACAAGGTTAAAGTGTAATACCAACTTGACTTTGGTGTAGGTTTATGATCATCATAATTTTGCATCACTGCTTAAGACATTTTTATTCAAGTAACTTTGTCATTTAATTACCAGCTTGCAAGTATTCTTTGGTTATCAATTTTTATTAAAGATCGGTACTTAAGTTTTGGAGTTAGTAAATATTTCAGATTGGGACTAAAGGTATGGTTTAATCACTGAAGCTATCATCTAAGACCTGTCTTTTTCAGTGTACATGAAATTAAGGAAAACAGTGCCCTCTAATGAATGTTAAGTGACTGGAGTTTTTATTGTGTTGAGTGTTCCTATCTACCTCCCTTGCTTTTTGATCTGAAATGGCTTATAGATTTCAGATTAATCATGCCAGCTCTGTTCTGGTTTCTACTGATTCATCCTTTTCATTATCTATCTACCTTACTAAAGCCATGGTTTCTTTGAAGTATATTAGAAAATTATTCTTCAATACCCTAGGTTTATATGTGAAGGGGAAGGATTAGGGAATGCGTGGAAAGGAGATGGGAATAGAAAAATATTCTTCACATTTGTTAGAGCTCATGTTTCCATGGATGATATACTCTTTATCTAAAAAAAAATGTTTTTCAAGACAAAATATAAAATTTTGTCTTTCTAAAAGGATAAAACTTTGTTTTTTTTGTTTTCAATAGCAGTATATTATAAGTAGGGTAGTAAAAATAACATAAATCCTTTGTTTGAGTAGGAAATAAGAAACCAGTCAGAGAGTTCATTTCTGGTAGAGAAAGACATAAAATAGGGCTGATTGGTGCTTCTATGAATTTATGATCATCAGCCTCAGTTGGATTCTCAGTATTGCTTGGCTGCCCTATTGTATTTCTCTGGTTAATTCTTCCCCTCTCCCGCTACATGACAAAGAAGAGAGAAGCCACTAACCAGAAACCCTCTCGTTTTCTGAATTACACTAATTGTCCTCTTTCCTTTCTTCAATATTGAGGAATTGTCCTTCTTCCTATCCCATCTCCTCAGGATGCTTAGAGTATGTGTTATTCCTATACACTTATGTATAGTCAGTCTCCCTCTCTTGCTGAATCCTTTCTATTGACTTTTTATTTAAATAAGTTTTTTTATTTTAGAGTAGTTATAGATTTACAGAAAAATTTAAAAGATCATATAGAGAGTTCCCATATACCACATACTCAGTTACCCCTGTTATTAACATTTTACATTAGTTTAGTACATTTTTCACAACTAAGGAAACCAATATTGGTACATTACTATTAACTAAACTCCGTACTTTGTTCAAATTTCCCTAGTTTTCCACTAATATCTTTTTTTCCCCAGGATCCCATCCAGAACACATTACATTTAGTCATTCTATCTCATATTAAAGATATTGGTTATTAGATTGGTGAAGTGTTATTTAATATTCATTTATAGTTGATAAGAAATGGAATATTCTAACTCTTAACATACTGAGTTAAACATTAGACTAGTGGAAAAGCCCATAGGCAGATAGTGATTTGTTAGAGCATTGTTGCACTTACAATGATGGCATGCCCCGTGGAAGTTTTGTAAGAGTGTTAAGTGCAGCTTTAGTAGACTAAGTCTATCCATGAAAGTTTGTCTCATTTTATTGAAGTTTAAGTTATACACATTTTAAGAATCTGCCTCTTCCTAAACAATGAGTTTTGGATTCCTCATTCATGACTTTACCAATATATATCATATGTAGTCCTTGTTTCTAAGAACAGGTGAGAAAATAGGGTATCAAGTCCTGATGTCTCTCAGAAATAATAAATATATTATGTGGTGTGGAAGTGAGGTTCAAAGTCCACCCACAACTTAATTTACCTTTGGCGTATTATGGTCAGGGTTAAGGTGGTAGTGTGATGATGATGACAGCACATTTTTGCAAGACAAATGATCAAGTAGAATAGAGATGCTCAGTCTCTTTTCTGCCCCCCACATATCTAAGAACACATTTCTGTCAGTAACAGTAAATCTCACAAGAAGGGAAATGGATGTTTGAAAAGTCTCCCTTTGCCCCCAGTGTTTCTTATATACACATTCACTTTTAGAATGGCATCTATAGAACTTTTGCATGTATTTCAGTTGTTTTGAAGCTCAATTAGAACTGCATTGCCAGCATGTTAATACATCTTTATAACTTTGAAAGAGTGATTATATTGCCAGAGCCAAAATAATCAAGAAATACCCCATAATACTCGATGCTACTTACGAGTTACCCTGAATTATAGGAATCTGGCTATTATAAATTATATTTTTGTTTAATTTTCATGTGCTTATGGTACAAGAGCTGACTGAACAGGAATTTGCTTGGTTTTCCAAAAAGCCAAGTATTCTCTCAGAGCAATGAAGTATGAGAAAAAAATTATCTTTGTTTGGAAAGCAGAATTAAGGAAATGTTTATGTTGTATTAAAATACAAAGCTTACTGTTCCATTCCTTTAGCTGTTATTTCTGTTTTTATGAGACTTTAAAAATATTCTAAAGTAATCTAGGATGGAACTCAGTCCAAATTGTGAATTTATGAAAGCAGGAATCATATCTGTCTTCTTCACTATATCCCCAGTACCTAGTATTGCGCTTGGTAAATATTGAATAAATGAGCTTTGTCCTCTGTCCTCTGAATAATTTCCGTAGGAGAGCGTGTCAACAAGCTAGTCATTATATCTATTGTTAATCTTGTCATGTTCAGCAGATAAAAATGCAAGCAAAATTTTCTAGAAATTCCATATAAAGATTCAGTAAGTAATATTTGGATGTAATAAATCCTAAAGGTTGGGAATCATTAAAATGTTGGGAGGGTGGGTACACTTACTCTGAATTGGGTTGTGGCAGAGAATTCCAGTATTTACCTTCTTTTTAAAAAGCAGACTTTCAGCATATTTTAATGATTTCATTAAGTTTTATTCTTTGAAGAGTGACTCTTTGTAATGTTAATTTTTGATGCATCTCTTACAGTTTATTCTTTATATACTTTATATGATACAGTAAATCTCTACAACATTTTTATCTTTATAATCTTGAATTTATAGTTCATTTATACACTCTTTAAAGCAAATCTCAGCATTTTTGTCATAGTCACCATTGGACCAAAGTGTACTTGATCTTTTAAGGGCATGCTAGTATTTATTCACTTAAGGTAAAAGAATGAATAAGAAAATTTCCCAACTCCTGATAAGAAAAAGTTCCCAGGAATTCCCTGGTGGTCCAGTGGTTAGGACTCTGCGCTTTCACTGCTGAGGGCACAGGTTCAATTCCTGGTCAGGGAACTAAGATCCCACAAGCCACGCAACGTAGCCAAAAAATAAACAAAAAGGTTCCTAGCTTGTAGTTATATTTTTCTATGTGCTTCTTATTGTTACAGGTAATGACATTTTTATTATATTTTTGGGGGGACGTTTATTATTTTGTTCTTACTAGTTTCCATTTATTCTTTAAATATAGTTCTTTTTTCCTTCATAAAGAAATGTGATATAAGACTTAAAATTCATGGCAGAATAGTTCCATGTTTGTGAATTTAATCACCTGAATTCTAGAGGTAGGTATAAGAAAATAAACATATTCTGTCATAGTTTGTGTGACCTTGGTAATTAGCCTTTTTTTAAGTGTTAAGATAATATGTAAATAGACTATAAAAACATGCACGGCTTCCCTGGTGGCGCAGTGGTTGAGAGGCCACCTGCCAATGCAGGGGACATACCGCAAAAAAAAAAAAAAAAAAAAGGGTGTCCCAAAAAAACATGCAAAGTCAAAAGGTTATTCAGAATCAGGTTCTCATGCACCAGATGGTGGGCTATTTGCCACATTTTCCATATTAAAATTAAAAACTCCATTTGTATTTAGCAGGTGTTGTCTAGTGTAGTTTTACCTTATTCTGTATAATTATTGATAATAGAAAGCAAGGACTTAATATCTGTGAGTCATATATAAGATAGTACATGGGTGGATGGTGCATGATGGTTCCAAAATCTCACTTTTTTAATTAATTTTTTTTTTTTGCGGTATGCGGGCCTCTCACTGTTGTGGCCTCTCGCATTGCGGAGCACAGGCTCCAGACGCGCAGGCTCAGCGGCCATGGCTCACGGGCCCAGCTGCTCCGCGGCATGTGGGATCTTCCCGGACCGGGGCACGAACCCGCGTCCCCTGCATCGGCAGGCGGACTGTCAACCACTGTGCCACCAGGGAAGCCCTAATTAAATTTTTTTTAAAACTACCATATAGAGAGAAAAGTCTTTAAGAGTGCAGAAAGAAGCAATTTTTCAGTCATTCAATAATACTGCCTGTGACCACAGTTTTCATTAGTTTACCAAAATTGAATTAAGTACTATTAGATATGCAATTTTCCTCATGGCTTTTATTTTATTTTTAATTAATTAATTAATTTATTTTAGGCTGTGTTGGGTCTTCGTTGCTGCACATGGGCTTTCTCTGTTTGGGGTGATCTGAGGGCTACTCTTTGTTGCAGTATGTGTGCTTTTTATTGCAGTGGCTTCTCATTGTGGAGCACAGGCTCTAGGCACGCAGGCTTCAGTTGTTGTGGCACGAGGGCTCAGTAGAGTGCAGCTTCAGTAGTTGTGGCACATGGGCTTAGTTGCTCTGCAGCCTGTGGGATCTTCCCAGACCAGGGCTCGAACCTGTGTCCCCTGCATTGGCAGGTGGATTCTTAACCACTGCACCACCAGGGAAGTCCCTGCATGGCTTTTAAGTTGATACATATCCTTGTAACAAAAGGATAGAAACAGTTCCTTTGAGAGGCCTCTGCTACTTCCGGCCATTCAGGTTGGGGCAGTTTATCCTTTTGTTCCAAGTGGTGAGAGATGTTAAGTCAAATATTAATTGTCAAGTATCATTTTTATTTTATTCAACACCTCCAGAAAAAATTGTGTATAACCTCCAGAATTTGACTAAAACATAGTATTTAATGATCCAGCCTTATTTATACACCTTTGAGAGCTGAGGTTATATATAAAAGAACATTATTCCCTTCACTGGCTATTTATTTAAGGGCATTAGTATCACTCTAAAGTGAGAAGTGAATTTTTAGATTATTATTGCCTTTTGCACTATCTACAAAGGGTTACTAGAAAGCAGTTTAAGAAAATTCTTATTCTTTTCCTCTGTTTAACTTTTTTCCCCCCGATTTCTGCTCTCAATCCCTAAATTTTTATCACTTTGTTTTTTCTTTTTTTCCTAAATCTTTTGTGTTAGGGTTTTTTGTTCTGTTTGTTTTTAGTTTTTAAATACTGGGTTTCCATTACATATTTGAGTATTCCATCTATCTCATTTATTGACTCCATAGAAAGTAGGCAAACAATCTCAAGGTTTAAAAGCAATGGTTTTAAGAACTCACTTGTAAACCCCTTTTTTGGGGATGGAGGGGACTGATTTAGATTTATATTGCTTCTTCTGTGTTAGCCATTTCCTGATTCATAATAGAGTGTGACTTGCAGTTGTCTTTTTTATTATATTTTGGTGGGAAAACCTGAAATAAATAGTATTTTGTTTTTTGCAGGCCTTCCTAGGGAACACAAAGATTGGTGAAGGAAAATATGTAGGAAAATTATTTATTTTGCAGTGTTGTTAAAAAGAAAATTATGTAGTTACCTTTTATAAAATTCTTTAGTATCTTAAAATGCCTGTGGTATCTTAAAATTTCAGGATCTTAAAATAGGACAAAATTTTTTCATAGCAGACTTTTTTCTAATTAATTTTTATTGGAGTATAGTTGCTTTACAATGTTGTGTTAGTTTCTACTGCACACCAGAATGAATCAGCCATACATATACGTATATTCCCCTCCCTTTTGGATTTCCCTCCCATTTAGGACACCACAGTGCATTAAGTAGAGTTCCCTGTGCTATACAGTATGGTCCCCTCAGTTGTCTATTTTATACATAGTATCAGTAGTATATATGTATCAATCCCAATCTCATTTCTTCCCACCCTACCCCTTTCCCCCTTGGTATCCATACATTTGTTCTCTACGTCTCTGTCTCTATTTCTGCTTTGCAAATAAGGTAATCTATACCATTTTTCTAGATTCCACATATATGCATTAATATATATTTGTTTTTCTCTTTTTTATTTTTATACAACAGGTTCTTATTAGTTATCTATTTTATACATATTATATATGTCAATCCCAATTTCTCAATTCATCCCCCACCCCCGGCCCCCTTTCCCCTCTTGGTGTCCATACGGTGTTCTCTACATCTGAGTCTCTATTTCTGCCTTGCAAACTGGTTCATCTGTACCATTTTTCTAGATTCCACATATATGCGTTAATATACGATATTTGTTTTTCTCTTTCTGACTTATTTCACTCTGTATGACACTCTCTAGGTCCCTCCACATCTCTACAAATGACCCAGTTTTGTTCCTTTTTATGGCTGAGTAATATTCCATTGTATATATGTACCACATCTTCTTTACCCATTCCTCTGTTGATGGACATTTAGGTTGCTTCCATGTCCTGGCTATTGTAAATAGTGCCACTGTGAACATTGTGGTATGTGTATCATTCTGAATTACGGTTTTCTCTGGGTATATGCCCAGTAGTGGTATTGCTGGATCATATGGTAATTCTATTTTTAGTTTTTTAAGGAACCTCCATACTGTTTTCCATAGTGGCTGTATCAATTTACATTCCCACCAACAGTGCAAAAGGGTTCCCTTTTCTCCACACCTTCTCCAGCATTTATTGTTTGTAGATTTTTTGATGATGCCCATTCTGATCAGTGTTAGGTGATAGATACCTCATTGTAGTTTTGATAATAGCAGAATGTTTTTTGTTTGTTTGTTTTTATTTATTTTTGGCTGTGTTGGGTCTTTGTTGCTGTGTGCAGGCTTTCTCTAGTTGCGGGAGTGGGGGCTACTCTTCGTTGTGGTGCGTGGGCTTCTCACTGTGGTAGCTTCTCTTGTTGCGGAACATGGGCTCTAGGTGCACGGGCTTCAGTAGTTGCAGCATGCGGGCTCAGTAGTTGTGGCTTGTGTGCTCTAGAGCACAGGCTCAGTAGTTGTGGCACACAGGCTTAGTTGCTCTGTGGCATGTGGGGTCTTCCCTGACCAGGGATCGAGCCCGTGTCTCCTGCATTGGCAGGTGGATTCTTAACCACTGTGCCACTAGGGAAGTCCCTATAGCAGAATGTTACTCGATCTATGTAAAAGATGGGTTGACAATTTTAATTGTGAACTTTGATAGTTTTGAACCTTTGAATGTTCCAGTTTTTTAAATTTATTTTAAAATTTGACAGATGTTCAACAATTTAATTATAATCACATTTTTCTATTCCAAGACACTCTTCAGAGCAGGAGAGTTTCAGAAATTGAGGCAGTGATGAATTGAAATTTTAAGAATACTAAATTTATAATTGTTTGCTTTCAGTCAGAAATTGGGTTTGGAAAAATGGAAACCTACATCAAATTGGAAAAGCTTGGAGAGGTAAGTTAATACTTATTTCAAACATGTAAGGTGCATTTTTTTCTTGTTCATCATCTAAAAGATTATATCTTGTTCTGAAAAAGCAACAGACTGTTAGAAAGAAAAACCCTTTAATTCTTGAAATCATCCCATCAGTGTGAGAAGAAATGAATTTTTTTAATAGCCTTGTAACCTGCTATTGAAGCATAAAATATTGTGCTTTCTTGGTAACAAAATAGACATTTATTTGTTAGTTAGCTTCCTGGTATTCTTTGTGCCATCATGTGGGAAATTGCATGTGTTCAAACTTGTGAAAAATCAAAATACTATCTTTAAGGTTAAAGACACATCTCATTAAAGGTTAAGGAAATTCTTGACCCATAAGACCTTGGTTTTCTTGAAGTTGCTACTAGTACTGACTAATTTTGAAATGGTCTACCTCCCAGAGTGAGAAAGTGAGAAGAAAATAATAGAATAAGTTACTAGGGAGGCCTTAAGGGAGTTTGAGAACTGTCCTGGAAATGATAGAAGAAATCTATAGAATACATTTGTTTTTTAAAGGAGAGCTCTAGCATACAAAGATTCTGAAAAGTCTGAAAACGGGTAAAGTTTCACAATATGTTAGTTAAATTTTCAGTTTTCACTTACTGTGCTTAATTAATTTCCGCAATCTCCACATACCATTGCAGTTAAAGTACCTTTGATTCCAAATCTGTTGATTCAGTTATTAATCTAATACAAAGCACAAAAAGTAAATTAAATATTCTCCCTATGTTTTCATACCTTTGAAGCACTCTGTAGGGTTGTAAGAGTAAGGAAGCTGTGCGTATGGAACTTAAAGTCCTCTTAGCTATAGGAAAACCAAGATTAATCATGGTGGGGTTTTCCTTGCAAGATAGAATTTAACACATGCTTAGAAATTAGAAATTTAGTTAGGGCTCTTTATTGTATAGATGATATAGATAGACTCATGATATTTTTGATGTGTCTTTCAAAAATATATTTTGTAGGGTACATATGCAACAGTATATAAAGGAAGAAGTAAATTGACAGAGAATTTGGTGGCATTGAAAGAGATCCGGTTGGAACATGAAGAAGGGGCACCCTGTACAGCAATAAGAGAAGGTATAATTTGTACTTTTGTGAGCAGAATGTATTATGAAATTTATATAGAATATTTTAAAACCAAAGCTATGTAATAAGAGTTCATTTTTTGTAAGTACAAGGAGCTCAGATATAGAAATAGTACATGACTGGAAAATATATGCCACTACAGCTTATGGCATCTCATTGAGGAGAAAGAATACAATAAAACAAGGCCCTGGCGGGGGAAGCAATAGCTAAAGCTGAAATATTTAATAAAAGGAATTAGTTAGATATATTATTGTACTGCTTATAATGAAGTACTATGAAGTCATTAAAGATTGTTGTCACAGACAAATATTTGACATTGGGAAATGTTATATATTGGTGCATGGGGGAAAGCTAACTATAAATAGTATATACAGGATGTAAATATATTTATATAATGGTACGATTTTTTTAAAAAAGATTATCCAGAAAATAGTTTGAGGCAACTGACAAGCAATTTGAAGGAAAAAAAGGTACCTTGGACTTTATGTCTAAATTAATCCTAGAAGTCTCAATAAGTTCACATTTGAGAAAAAAAGATGTCATGGACAGTATTAATGTAATATTGAGGATAATTTTTTTTTTTTTTTGCGGTATGCGTGCCTCTTACTGTTGTGGCCTCTCCCGCTGTGGAGCACAGGCTCCGGATGCGCAGGCCCAGCGGCCATGGCCCATGGGCCCAGCCGCTCCACGGCATGTGGGATCCTCCCAGACCAGGGCACGAAACTGTGTCCCCTGCATCGGCAGGCGGACTCTCAACCACTGCGCCACCAGGGAAACCCCTGAGGATAACTTAAGAATTAAAAATATCAAACCCAGAACCATAAAAGAAAAGAAAAAAATTGATTCTATTAAAATTTCTACTACAAATCCCTTTGGTGGATTATTGTTTTAAATTTAAGAGACTCCTAAACTCAATCATTCATATGTTAAACTTAGGATTTTTTTTAAAAAGACTGGCTACCACAGATTAAGTAATTGGCTTTCTTTTTTGTTTTGCAGTTTCACTATTAAAGGATCTAAAACATGCAAATATAGTAACGCTACATGACATTGTTCACACAGATAAATCTTTGACTCTGGTCTTTGAGTATCTGGTAAGCATTTACTAAATGATAAAACATAGCAGATTGGATTTTTTAACAGCCCCGGGGACATTAGTGTTATTAGTATTTAATTAAATTATGTGTGGTGCATTCAGTATCTTTCCTCAAAAAACAACTTATTTTTCTGAAAAAGAATATGTATATATATATGTATTTATAGCTGAATCACTTTGCTTTATACCAGACACTAACACAACATTGTAAATCAACTATGCTTCAATTAAAATAAATTTTTTTTTTTTTTTTGCGGTACACGGGCCACTCTCACTGTTGTGGCCTCTCCCATTGCGGAGCACAGGCTCCGGACGCGCAGGCTCAGCGGCCATGGCTCACGGGCCTAGCCTTTCCGCGGCATGTGGGATCTTCCCGGACCGGGGCATGAGCCCGTGTCCCCTGCATCGGCAGGCAGACTCTCAACCACTGCGCCACCAGGGAAGCCTCCCCCCCCCAAATTTTTTTTTTAAACTAAACGCTACTAAGTAAATCAGTCATGCCTTCTCAAAACTATGTATCACATAGTAAAGTGCTGTATTTTTTCAGGATAAAGATCTAAAACAGTACATGGATGACTGTGGAAACATCATGAGTATGCACAATGTTAAGGTATGCTTTAGTGTGTCATTTTAAATTTTATTTAAAGTACAGACAAACACTTAAGCATAGATGAACTACATTACGTATGAAATATGCTTCAGAATTTTCTGTTAGGCATTTAAAATAGGTTATTGTCCTCTGAACATATTTACTCAGAACTTCTGTTTACTACACTGTAGTATTTCTTAGAATCAGACCTTTTTATAGAACTACTTCATTTTTAAAGTTTTAAAAAGTACTTTTGAGGAGTTTGAGGATTTTGAGCACGAGCTACCCGTTCTCCTTGCTTGGCTCTGCAATAAACCTTTCTCTGCTCCAAAAAAAACAGAAACAAAAACTTTTGACAATTTCCTTTCACATTATAACATTGATTCTCTTAGATATATGTAGAATACATTTACAGGTATATTCTGCCTAAAAAAGAAAATGACATGCCTATTATATCAAAATCCAAATGTTTAAGATCAATGAAAATGATTAGTGCATTCTGCAAATGGCCTCCTTTATATGGCAAACTCCCCTAAAGTATTTAGAATGGTATTTAATTATAAAACAACTTTTCAGGGTACTAATCTAATGAGTAAGGCCAGGAACCTGCATAGGTATTATGAATACTAGACTGGAAAAATACCATTCTGTACTGTCAGGAGGAACAGTAACATAATTACATGTTTTCTTATCTGAAAAATATCTAAAGATGCAAGTAATGCTAGAAAAGTTTGGTATAATAGTGCCAGATGAAACCCAAGAGTAAAAGTAAAATCAAATGAAAACCTTTGATACAGTTGTGTTCTTACAGTAGGTTTCTTTGACCTGATATACTCCAAATTTAGCAAAGATTTATTTATCCAAACATAGTCAACAGTTTGTGAGAAACTGTTCTGGAAATAGGCTGTCTCAGCTGTAGTTTTGAGACAGTTCCAATTCTGTAGGTAGTAACTTTAAACTTATATACTTTTAAAAACAGTTAAGTTTGGTATAAAGGAGAGCCAGTTTCTTTTAGTAAAAGACAGTTCAAAACACATGGGTAACACATTGCTAAGAATTTTAGAATAGGACTTTAAGTCTCTTTCCATATATTTTCTATGAGAATTGTTTTCATCATATTTCACATTTTGTTTTGCAAGGTGTACTGAATCTCATTTGTGTTTATTTTTGTTTGTGGCTTTTATGTTGTTTTTCCTGCTTTCATATTAGCAGTAATTTGGAAAGAAAATTGTCCTTAATCATCATAGTTTGACAAAGATTTGAGAAGTTTATATGTCTTAAGCCAGGTTTACATTCCTGGCTTAAGTTGTAGAGTATTTTATTCTCTGTTTAACTAGCCCCTTATATTTTTTCAAACATAGAAAGTAACAAATATTTGGAAATAGTAATTTAAGAGTTTTCAAAACACATGAATATGTAGAGTATAGAAACTGCTAATTAGATTTTCTTCAGGCCCATTGTTCACCTGCTGCCTTGGCTTATTCTTGAAGTTCTAATGCTATTTTTCACCTTCAAGAAAACCAGGGGTACAGTCCTGAATCCTCTTCTTTGTTAACCACAAAGAATCAGAGACCTCCTGTGTTTCATATTCTTTTTTCCACCAAAATCCACAACAAAAAGCCTCACATTAGCCTTATAGGAATTGGTTTTCTCAAAGAGCCACTCAGAGCTCTACAGTGCCAATTCCCTTTTCTGAATCATAGCAGATTTTGAAGGCTGAGTAGGAGGTGCTGAAAGTAAAGTACCCAGAAGGTGGGTGATAGAAGCTGGTTTAGGTTATTTTAGGTTATTTTTATAGCACATAATTTGCCAGAGCTATGCAACACCATTCTGTTTGACATCTCAGAATGTTCATAAAACCACCAATTCCATTGCCTTATTTTAAATACGTTGCCCCACATTAGGTTTTTTGGGGGGGAGTAGGGTGGGGTAATGGTAGAAGGTTGTTTGTTTTGCCAGAATTTCATAATTAAACTGTAAGCCTAATTAGTAGGCCTGTAAATTTATGAGGTACATTTATTTAAAGTCATTTTCAGTAACAGGTGAACTATTGCTACTAAGACAAAGTTTCATTTCGCTTTGTTCACTCTAAAAAAATACGTAGATGGTTCATATAGAACAATACATTGTAAAATTCAGACAACAGGTATGTAAGGAAAAGGATGTGGTTCCTTTTTTTTCTCTTACTGTTCTAGGCCAGTTGCTTTTCTGTTTACCATAACTTATACCAAAGTATATCTTATTATCTGTAAGACTAATTTCTATTTTTTGTTTCCATAGCTGTTTTTATACCAAATTCTACGTGGTTTGGCATATTGCCACAGAAGGAAGGTGTTACACCGAGACTTAAAACCACAGAACCTCCTCATTAATGAAAAAGGAGAATTAAAGCTAGCAGATTTTGGTATGGAATGTATGAGATATTTATAAATAGTTCCAGGTGTTTAAGTTTAAAAGAACAACTGTTGACACTGCATGGTTGCTTTTATGTGGGTTTGGAAGTGTTCTCTGTAGCTCATGGAATAAAATATTTGAAAATTTTGGTGGTGAGTTATGTTAGTGAATGCTAAAAGGCATTGGTTCTCAGGTATGGTCTGTAGACCCCTAAGCATCCTGAGACCCTTTCAGGGGATCTCCAAAGGTATAATATATTCTCAAAACTATACTAAAAGTTTACTTGCCCTCTTCACTGTGTTAATATTTGAGTTGATTATCCAAAAGTAAGAAGGGATAAAGCTACTGGTACCCTTAGTGTAAATCAAGGCACTCACACCAAATTATACTTAGTAGCCATTGTATTCTTCACCACTATACGCTTGTAGGAAAACACTTTTTAAGAGGTATCAGATGAAGCAGTAAAATTTATTAAATTTTATTAAATCTCCATTTTTGAGTAGGTGTCTTTTTAGTATTTTGTGTGATGAAATGGGAAATATACGTAAAACACATTTGCTGCACAGGGAAATACTATGGTTATTTCAAGGAAAAGTGCTTGTGTAATTATATGAGTGGAAACTGAACTAGCCCACCTTTTTATCTTAAGAAGTATCATTTTTACTTGAAAAAAATGACCAATAGACAAACTGTGGTTACTCAGACTTAGGTATTTGGCAGATGCTTTCTTAAAAAATGAATGAAGTGAGCCTTATCATTTCAAGGAAAACAACTGTGAAAGTATTTCTTGACAATAGTAAAATTTGAGTTTTCAAGCAAAAATTAGATTTTGGAAATTTGGATCTGCCATTTTTTTTTTTTGCGGTACGCGGACCTCTCACTGCTGTGGCCTCATCCTGTTGCGGAGCACAGGCTCCGGACGCGCAGGCCCAGCGGCCATGGCTCACGGGCCCAGCCGCTCAGCGGCATGTGGGATCTTCCCGGACCCGGGCACAAACCTGTGTCCCCTGTATCAGCAGGCGGACTCTCAACCGCTGTGCCACCAGAGAAGCCCTGGATCTGCCATTTTGAATTTGATAACTTCCCAGTACTTGAAGACTTTTCTGGTGAGATCAGTGGTGACGTTAACAAATATGATTTTTTTTGATATGCTAAAGAAATGTGTAAACATTTGTAATATCTGAATAGCCTAGAGAACCAGTATTTTCCAGATGACCAGTGCATGGTATTACAGAATCATGCATAGGTAAAATATCCATTTAAAGTGCAGGATAGACCAGTGAATTTTAATGTAGCAAAAGTATTAGAAGTTGATTGATATAGTTCCAAGTAACCATATAATCTTTAAGAAGCTAAATATTTTCTAATTTTGATGCAGTATCAAAAAAGTATATGCACAATTATCAGAAAGGCTATTAAAATGCTCTTCTTTCCAATTCCGCATCCGTGTGAAACCTGATTCTCTTTATATATAACTGCAGTCAAAGTAACATCACAACAGATTGAATGCAAAAGGAGAATCCAACTGTCTTCTATTAAAATAGACTACAAAAATGTAAAACAAGGACATTCATACTAATTTTTATTTTATTTTGGAAAAAATATTTTTCATAAAAATACTCATGTTAACATATAAATGGTGTTTTTAAGGAAGAAGTTTTAGATTTTTCTGTTTTTCTAATAAGCAAATATCAGTAAATATAATCTACATAAATAAAAGCTCTTTGGATCCTCAGTAATCTTTAAGAGCCTAAAAGGGGTCCTGAGACTAAAGAGTTTAAATGTCATTACTGAAAGGGATTCCTTTAATATGCCTGCCACCATGCTTTTTTTAAAAAGTTTTATTTATTTATTTATTTATTTAATTTATTCATTTGACTGCGTTGGGTCTTCATTGCTGTGCGGGCTTTCTCTAGTTGCAGCGAGCAGGGGCTACTCTTCGTTGTGGCACGCGGGCTTCTCATTGCAGTGGAATCTCTTGTTGCAGGGCGCGGGCCCTAGGAGCATGGGTTTCAGTAGTTGTGGCTCACGGGCTCTAGAGTACAGGCTCAGTAGTTGTGGCACATGGGCTTAGTTTGCTCCGCAGCATGTGGGATCTTCCTGGACCAGGAATCAAACCCATGTCCCCTGCATTGGCAGGCAGATTCTTAACCACTGCACCACCAGGGACGTCCCTGCCACCATGCTTTGTATTTAATTTATATGCTTAATAATTTAATTAGTAGCTGTCTGTCTCTCTTTAGCTAATCCAGTTATAAGGGACTAGAAAGGTGAAATAAAATTACATGTTTTTGGCTTCTAGGGAGTAAACTTTTTTATATTGAAGGAACTCCATATAGTAACTTTGTTTTTTTGTGTTTTTCTTTTAATATTCTACATTCTGAGAGTTTGAGTACTGTAACAGAAGTTAGTTTTTAAAAGCCCAAGCAGTTTTTCATAGTTAGTATTTATCATTTTCATAAGTGATTATAGTAGTTTTACTTTTGGAATATTTCATTAATGTGGTAAATATTAGTGTTTCAAATATTACTCTGTTAGTAACAGATTAAAAATTCACTGTTATTAAGTGGTGAATTTGTTCTGAAAATTCCTATACTTTTATTCATTTAACACTTTTCCATTTGTTTGAAAGGTAGGTTGCTATTTAAAAGGAAATGTGTAGGTCACATGAGTCTAAATGAGAAATTATAAGTCATTTCCATATGCTTACATAGTCTCTAGGGCATAGTTTACATTGTTATTTTCCTAGTAATTGTTATTCTCTTTCTCTCTTTCCCCGCCCCTCTTTTAAATTTTTTTGGCCAGGCTGCATTTACTGCTCCTTATTCCTTAATCCCCAAATGAATGGCGGTGATGGAGAACCCCTGCTTGGCTATAAGATATGCAAAAAGAATGGCAAAAGCCATCAAAAATGTACTTTTGGTAGGGGAATACTATGAGTGCTTTGAATTTTACTTTTTACCTCTACAAACCAAGCCAAGCAAATTTTATCTGTCCACCGGCCAACAGGAAAATCTAATTATTCCATGAGATAGTACAATGAATTTTGTCTCTATTGCTTTTAGTTATTTATTTTTTTATTGGTTTCATAGTAAGTATACTTCGGACACAAGTAAGGGAGAGTCATATAACTGAGTATTTTACAACAAATTGTTCTTGATCTCTATGACCTACTTTTCCTGTGATCAGGGAAGTATTAATATAAATAGACATTTTCATTAATAATAGAAAATGGTTTATATAATAATACTGTATCACAATTAATTTGGTTTGGAAGAAATTACTGTGTATTTCATTTCATGCCAAAATTGCAAATCTAATTGTGAACTGAATCAGAAGGCTGTTTGAGCAAGCATCATAGTTTAGAATTCTCTCAGGAGATGGAGTTATCAGGTACTGAGGAAACTATAACTGCAATTGCTTTGATGTTATATGTATAGCATTAGCAACTTGCAGGCTTGTCCTTTCCCCCATATAACCCAGTATTACATCAGGAAGAGAAATCAGAAAGCTGCTTCCATTTGCTGATTACCAACATTTGTTGAATTTATTTTACCAAGTTGGGATGGTAGAGTAAAACCTGTAATAAAACAGTGTCAACATTGTTTCAGTTACATCCTTTAGCCCTTATACTTAATGAAAATAGTATGAGTACTGCCTAATTTTTTAAATTTCTGGTTTCATTTGGGTGACTTTATCCGGTTTAACAAAGTATTGAATCATCCTTTTATTACATTTTTCTTATTTAATATTTTAATCAGATACAGTAGTTACACACAACAGAAATCACAGCCTAAAAATTATTCCTTGTTGTTTGAAATAAACTGTATGTTAAAATAAATTTATATTTCTTCATATATCTTTTAAAGTTACTTCTTTAGGTGATCAGAATTTGGAGGCGTAGAGGTAATAAAAGCAACTCTCTTAATGCCAGTGGCTCAAGAGATAAAGTTGTGAACTCTTGCCTTTATTTCTAGATAATCAGTGAATTTCATATTAAATTGGCAAAGGAATGGTTCGTGTTTTATGTCATCTACAGCAATTAATAATATCCAAAGACGGTGAGGTTCACCTTATTTTAAAATTAACCATGTAACTTAAAACTTAGAAAGTACAGAATGACATTGTAGTTTATTCCAAGGAAACTTTCTCTAAATATAAACTTCTGCAAGGGAATTGTCAATAAAACTTAACAGGATCATGAACCAGTAACTTCATGGTTTTTGATAATAGCAAATGGAAGTTGGAATCAGGTTAAAAGGTGACAAATGTCATTGGCCTGTTTTGCATTAATTTAAATCCAAGTAGGAAATAATCTTGGCATAATAATTCGTGGATAGAAGGAGGGTATCTTAAGTTTTGATTAGCCCAGATACTGTACCAGGTGCATTCACTCATAAAAGTAAGCATGGTCTCTGAATGTGGAATTATTATTATTTAGTTTAATAAATAATAGGATTTGCTGACCCAAGACCACACACACTCAAAAAAAAAAATTCATAAAACTAATTTTGTTAAGCCTCAAAAAGGTATAGAGTAGCCATCTCAGGCATCCTTGTGACTGGAGTCATGGTGAGAATATGGACTGGGAAATGCATTCCAGCTATTTCTTAATTGTTCTCTTTTCCCTGTGAAGGACTAGCCAGAGCCAAGTCAGTTCCCACAAAGACCTACTCAAATGAAGTTGTCACACTGTGGTACCGGCCGCCTGATGTGCTTCTCGGTTCCTCAGAGTACTCAACACAGATTGACATGTGGTAAATATATGCAGATGTTACTGCCATTTATAATTTTGAAAGAATGTAGCCATTAACACAGGGCATACCGATAGATATTTGGCTTTAAGGAGATAAAATATAAGCAATGATTAAGAGTTCTGGCAAGTAAGATCACCTAGGTTTAAATACCAATTCAACCACTTATAGCTATACGATAACCTTATTGAAATTATTGGCCTGTGCCTCAGGTTCCTCATTTAAGGAAATGGGAATAGTAACAATAACTACTTTAAAAGGCTGTTCTGTGGATAATGTTAAGACCAAATGAGCTAATGTATGTAAAGCCCTTTGAAGAGTGTCTGGTACATAGTAATTTAAAACAAAATTTATTTTTATCATCATTTAATATTCACCAAAACCCACTTGCTTTAAGTTGATCTAAAAATAATATTGAAAAAATACCATAGGCATCTTCCTCACATAGCACTTTGATCATGACACTCCTTTATTTAAACATGTTTGCTGCGTCCCCATTTATTACCCATAGAATAAGGTACAGTTCTTCAATCTGATACTTGATCTTCATAAAATGTCTCTAAACTACCTTTTTCAGTTTATTTCAGACTATTCTCCACAAACATTTCCTTTTAGCCAAGTGGCTACTCACTATATTTCATAAATAGCCTGGGTTTTCCCACCTTTGCTCTTGTGTTCATACTAGTTCACCCATCTGGAAGGCCTGCTCTTTTTCTGTAACTGGGGCCTGTGCCTAGGGCCTTCAAAACATAGTTTTTCATAAATCCTTTCTGAATATAACCTAGCCTGCTGTGGTAATTCCTTCCTCTGAACTGTGGTTATATTTATTGCTTGCACTCTTCGTATAGTGATAAATCATACACTTCGTTCTGTTTTGTCTTGGGTTGAACATTTATATAATTAATTTTTGTATTATGTAACATTTCTTTCTTTTATAAACTTTTTTAAATTGTAGAAAAATATATACAACCAAATTTACCATTTTAACTATTTTATGTGTACAGTTCTCTGGCATTAAGTACATTTACGTTGCTGTTCAAGCGTCACCACCATCAGTCTACAGAATTTTTCCATCTTGCAAACTGAAGCTGTGTACTTACTAAATAGTAACTCCCCATTACCCTCTCCCTCCACCATTCTCCTTTCTGTGTCTGTGAATTTGACTTTTCTAAGTATCTCATGAGTGAAATCATACTGTATTTGTTTTTTTGTGACTGGTTTATTTTACTTAGCATAAATGTCTTCAAGGTTCACCCATGTTGTAGATGCAAATATCTCTTTGAGTCACTGCTTTCAATTCTTTTATATACTTAGAAGTAGAATTGCTGGATCATATGGTAATTCTATTTTACATTTTTTTTAAGTAACCACCATACTGTTTTCCATAGTGGCTCCATTATTTAATCTTCTATATAACACTTTAAAATATAAAATTAAATTATATAATTGCTAGATTGTGAGCCCTTTAAAAGAAGGACTGTGTCTTAAACTCATATGTATTCACACAGATCCTAGAAGACAGTGTCTATTAGCGAGCCTCTATCCATTTCTCTTCCTTCTCTTAACTCTCTCACTCTCGCTCTCGCTGTCACTCACATGCACACACTCTTCACCCTGCATCTGTGTGTTCCCGTCTCTGCTTCCTGCATAAAAACATCTTGAAATATTTGCTTTTTCCTAGCCCTGCTAACCACTACCTAATACATAGTAAGCTTTATATCACTATTAGCCATTGTTAGTGGTGTTCTTCAAGGATCATGCAGAGGAGGGCTGGACATTTTAAGTGGAGAAAATGGATAAGGCCATTTGGAAGTTGAGACAAATAGGGTAAATGTTAAGAAATTAGTTTAGTCGGATCTGAAAAAAAATCTCTGCAGATTTTCTAGCAGGCTAGTACAAAATTCTCCAGAGAGGCAACCTTAAGGAAAAGATTCTTGTGCTTAATAATAAATAAATGGTTTGCTCATCTTTTTTTTCTTTTTTTTTTTTTTAATGCTACATTTTGTAGGGGTGTTGGTTGCATTTTCTTTGAAATGGCTTCTGGAAGACCTCTGTTTCCAGGATCAACTGTGGAAGATGAACTGCACTTAATTTTCCGACTGCTAGGTAACAGAACTCTCTTCCCAGTGATTTGTTATGTATAATTGAGTAGCTGGATAAGACTATATCTTTAAAAAATATATTTATAAATTTGATACTGACACTAACATAAATAGCTGTTATAAGAATTATAATTAGCATAATTAAAATAAAGATAGATCCTTCTAGGTAACTTCTGCTTTTTATTTTCCAAGTTCTACCTTTGCAATAATGATTGTATGGAAGAACAGAGAAGAGAAATATTATTGAAGATTGACTTTTAGCACATTATTAGGAAATACTTTAGCTTAGGTGTCAATTAGACAACATTTTTATGGCATCATTGCTTAGTCCAAAAAAAAAGTCTGTTTACTATTTCTATCTTTTTAGTTTCAGTTGAAATAATCAAATTATCTACTAAATATAAATTGTTCTTTAAGACGCTTTCTTAGTTCTCCCTATTTATATATATTTGCCTGTATAAAAATTTCTATATATTTTTAAATTCAGGAACTCCATCTCAGGAAACTTGGCCAGGTGTTTCTTCAAATGATGAGTTCAAGAACTACAACTTTCCAAAATATAAACCACAGCCTCTAATTAACCATGCACCCAGGTATTTTTTTTTTTTTCCTCTTTAAGTGAAAGGGGGGGAACCCATCTTCTTTTTTTTTTTTTTAGTCTCTTGAAGCATTAGCTACAGTAAGGATTCATGGGAAAATATGTGATACACATACACAGTTTTTAAATATGTTAGGATTTAATTTCTTCCTTCCTGTGTCATATTAATTTTATAATTCAGTGAGCAAGAACTACCAAAGTATGTAAGTCCACAGAATTGAGCTGTAAATAAAATGAATATAGAATATATATAATAAAATTCTAGGGCTTATGTAGATTGTTCCATTTCCCAGAAAGAAGACATTGATTAATGCCTTATTCAATACTGTGAAGACCATGATGAAGTTTGCTTTGCTGTCTACACAATTATTCTATATGTATTTACTTAGAAAAACCTAAGAATATGTTATAAGTAAAATCTTGACTCCTACACAAGATGACCCATCAGCATTTCAGTCAATGAATGACAATTTGTATTTGAAGAATATAAACTCTTTCTGACCCTTCATATCCTATATGTTGGCCATCCGATTAAAGTTTCTGTTCAGACCTACCTCAGATCCATCCAAGATTCCCATTACAGTTTGAGTCAGGGGACTTCCCTGGTGGTGCAGTGGTTGGGAGTCTGCCTGCCAATGCAGGGGACATGGGTTTGAGCCCTGGTCCGGAAAGATCCCACATGCCACAGAGCAACTAAGCCCATGCACCACAACTACTGAGCTTGTGCTCTAGAGCCTGCGAGCCACAACTACTGAGCTTAAATGCCACAACTACTGAAGCCCACGTGCCTAGAGCCCGTGCTCCGCAACAAGAGAAGCGACTGCAATGAGAAGCCCGTGCGCTGCAACTAGAGAAAGCCCATGTGCAACAATGAAGACCCAACCCAGCCAAAAATAAATAAATATTTATTAAAAAATTTTTTTTCACAACATATTTACTTATGGAATGTATTACATTTTCAATAAGTAACATAGAATAACCCCTTTGACTGTATTTTTTCATCTTTAAGAAAAAATAAAAATGAGAAGGGTACCAGGATACCAAATAAGGCCAATATCTCTTTCGTTGTTTCACATAGCTCACAACATAACACACTCACTCTAGTTCCATTTATTCTCAAGATAGGGAAGAATAGTAAAACCATTCTGGTACCAAAAATATTTTGAAAGTTTTTATGTGAATTGATGCTCTTGTCACTATAGCAACTAAGAATATTCTAATTAGACTTTCTTAGGAAGAATAATGTGTTAGACTTTTTGTATGTGTCTCTCCCAAATAGCATAAATCCTATTTTTGTCATATATATATATATATATTTTTACACTGGACATTACAACATATATATATATGTATACATATGTATATATGTTGTAATGTCCAGTGTAAAAGGTTGCAGCTCTTTAAAGCACATTCTTTATGACCGTAGCACCTAGCTTGTCTATGGCCAAGGAGTTCTGGTTATTTGTCAGAATGGCAAACTGCAAAGGATTAGAAGACTGTAGAATTTCTACGCCACAGCATCCACAGTACTGACTAAGCACTAGGGGGGAAGGGGGGGTTTTTTTTTTTCCCCATAATTGGGCTTTTGCCAGTGAAAGTCAGTGCAAGGTAGAATTAGTGATTTCTGATCAAGAGATTATCTCATTAAGATAACCCCTAAACCCTCTACTCCCTATTTTATTAATTTCATCCTTGTAATTATCTGTCTTTATTGACCATCTGATTGGTTTTATATCCCTTTTTAATGAAGTTTTATAAAGTTATTGAGGCATATTTAAATTGAATTTTATAGCTTGTAGTACCCAATGCTCAGCCAACTGCCCTGTAAAAATTCGTTGAATGACTCATCTCTGTTTATCTTGAACCACAGTGATATATTTTGGGGTCACTTATCTGTTTGTTTTCACCTGTATAATAGGAAAATGATGCTTTTGTACTCTTGCCTTCACTGAAACACTATGAAAACAGATCTAGTTTACTGAAGCTTTTTCAATAATAGAGGTTATTTTGTTTTGAGACAAAATGGTGATTTTAAAAAATTCTATAGTTTTAATAATCTAACTCTTGAATATTGAACATTTGAGTTGATGCCCAGTTATTTGTGGTTTCTTCTTAAACAAGTGGCAAGATAAGTCTTCTAAGGATAAAAGATTTGAGTCTGTTTGAAAGCAGCAAGGTGTGCTATTTTAGGGCACTTGAATTTAGCAGATAACAACATTTGGAAAATAGTTTTATTTGAAAAGTTGCTATCAGCTAACATTAAAAAATAAATTGCTACTTGTCTTTTGTTGTTTTTAGGTTAGACTCTGAAGGAATCGAGTTGATAACAAAATTTCTTCAGGTAAGTTATATCTTATTTTATAATTGTTAAATGGTCTGTTAACTTCTCTGAGCCTTAGTTTCTTCATCTGTAGAATGGGATCAGTAATACCTCCCTCAAATATTTGTCATGACAATTAAATAAGTTTATGGTAGTATCTAGCATTCTTAAGACATGTGCTTAGGTGAAAAACAATTATGGTTTCTCTTAATGTGTCTGGGTCTCTCATTGTAACCTAGAACGGTCTGAGGTAGTTAGCTGCTGGCCCTGATCAACTGTGTCAAGGCCATGTTCTCTGCAATTCCTGTTCTCTTATGTTCTCTTTCTTTTCCTTATACTTACTGCCTTACAGGCTGTTGTACCTCCCAAGTACCATCCATATCTTCATTCAGAACAGGAAGAAGAGAGAGGATAAGAGTCTGTCAGTCTCATTAGTCCTTTTGTATCTGGAAAGCAAAGGCTTTTCCAAAAACCCCTGTAAGGACTTCTTCCTAGGTCTCCAAAATCTTCCTAAGGCCAGAATATTAATTGTAAGAGAGGCTGAGAATTGGGGAGCAGGATTGCCATAATTAGCCTAAACTTAGAATAGTCATGATTCATATGTCAGAGTTGGAAGCATGTATACCTTAAACAAATCTACATTATCTCGTCAAGGAAAAAAGGGAAATGGGTATTGAATAGGTAATTTAATAATGTCTTTCATAAAGATATTAGGTATATTTCCAGTAATACTTTGGTATTCGTGAAGAAAAGTAACACGAAAGGTCAGATATTTTGCTTTTTTCATCACTTCAGAAAATATAGGGCATCTAAATTTTTCGTTAAGATCCAGCTTTATCTTGGAAATTTGTAACTGAGATATAATCATTGCTACATAATCTCAGTAGTAACTCACACTAGAGCATAGTACTCCAAATTGGTTCTTAAAAATAATAGTCACTGTATTAAGTAATCAAGATAAGAGTAGCTCTAAATGCTTAATTGCTAATTTGTGTGTGTGTCCCCCCCGCCCCTTGCATACGCTTTTTCCAGTATTTAGAGAAAAAAATTAATGAAGCAGTTTTTTGGTTTCTCACAGTATGAATCTAAGAAAAGGGTTTCAGCAGAAGAGGCCATGAAACATGTGTACTTTCGAAGTCTGGGACCAAGGATACATGCTTTACCTGAAAGTAAGATTCTAGAGTGTGTCCCCCCACCCCCTTTATTTTTATCCAGGTTTGGAGACTGGGGTGAATTAGGGATTTAGGAAGATGGTTGGTTTTTAAGCCTAAAATTCTGGTCTTTCTGTAATTAGATCAGAATTCCTTAGAGGGAGGTGTATGTCTTACTTGCCTGTTTTAATTTATTTCTTTTAATACTGAGCATATTGCCACGACTCTGTAAGAAATCAGTAGCACTTAGATGTGGGTCATTAGTCTTATTTGACTTAAGTAAGTGGAAAATGCCATCTGATGATAGATGTTGTCATTAGGCCCAATCTGGATTGCTTTGATTCAGAGTTGTTAAAAATGGATTTCAAGTAAATAGTAATGAAGCACAACCAAAACAAGATTTTTTTGTGGAAGTAAATTTCCTTTTCAAGATGTGAAGATGATTTTCCTTTACTGTGTTCACTCTGACTTTACCATCCCCATGACAGTGGTGAGCATATTGTCACTAAAATAGCTGATTTCTCATGCCTGAGGTAACTGCTTGATTTTACTCAGAAGTTTCTTATAAATTACCCCAATATTTTACTTTAAAATTAGCAAGGTGAGGACTTCCCTGGTGGCGCAGTAGTTAAGAATCCGCCTGCCAATGCAGGGGACACGGGTTCGAGCCCTGGTCGGGGAATATCCCACATGCAACGGAGCAACTAAGCCCATGCGCCTCAACTACTGAGCCCGCGTGCCACAATTACTGAAGCCTGTGTGCCTAGAGCCCATGCTCCGCAACAAGAGAAGCCACCACAGTGAGAAGCCCGCACACTGCAACGAAGAGTAGCCTCGGCTCGCCACAACTAGAGAAAAGCCTGCGCGCAGCAACAAAGACCCAATGCAGCCAAAAATAAATTTTAAAAAATTAGCAAGGTGAGTGGGGAATTAAGAGAATATTTGGGAACTGAACAGCCAAAAGCTTTCATTAATTTCCCGTTCTCATTTACTAGACAGTATTGATTCACTAAAAGGTTTTCTAATTGGAATCAAGACTCCTCAAGACTTTTCACTTAAAACTTATTGGATATATACATATTTTAATTAATTAATTTATTTTTGGCTGCGTTGGGTCTTCTCTACTGCGCATGGGCTCTCTCTAGTTGCGGTGAGCGGGGGCTGCTCTTCGTTGTGGTGTGTGGGCTTCTCATTGCGGTGGCTTCTCTTGTTGCAGAGCACTGCCTCTGGGCGCAAGGGCTTCAGTAGTTGTGGCTCAAGGGCTCTAGAGCACAGGCCCAGTAGTTGTGACACATGGGCTTAGCTGCTCTGCGGCATGTGGGATCTTCCCGGACCAGGGCTCGAACTTACGTCCCTGGCATTGGCAGATGGATTCTTAACCACTATGCCACCAGGGAAGCCCCTATTGGATATTTTTTAATGAAAGACTACCTCTCTGGCAGAGATGGAAATAAGAAGGATGAATTACAAGTGTTTTTTAAGAGATTTACGTTTCATTATTAATACCAAGTTTTATAGTTTGAGGTGTGGGTGAGGTGTACAAACCCATTTCTTGTTTTTCTCTAAAATTCTGAAGATAGTTTGAGGATTTGACCTTCACGCCATCATAAGGAGACAGATAAAGAACAGAGAATAAAACCGAGTAATACATTTTGATTAGGTCTTCCAACCTCAGTAAGCCCTAGAAATAGTGTACATTCTCCTTAGAGAAACACATACTCAAAGCATGATTTAAGGCAGAATTGGGGGAGAAAGGTTCTGAGGGAGAGATTATTTGGTTTGGTTTTCTTAAGACATTGGGACAAAAGGGAAAATATTTCAGCAGGGCTGTAACCTTGTAAATGTAGTATAAATGTTTCATGTTGAATCAGTATACATTTTTAGATATTTTGTCTATAGTTGGATTATATTTGCTTTAATGATAGACTTTCATCTGGTAATTTCTGTCTGTGCATTTTAGGTGTATCAATATTCAGTTTGAAAGAGATTCAATTGCAAAAGGACCCGGGTTTTCGAAATTCTTCTTATCCAGAGACAGGTGTGTTTGTCATAAACCATTTCACGTGTCGATCATGAAATTTTGCGTGGAACCAAGTTTTGGGTTTATAAATTGATCGGTAAAATTATTGATGTAAAAAACAATGTACAGTGCATTCCACAGCTGTGTATGTTTAGCATTGCACATACTTTCCTGTATGATATGGGCAGCTCAGTAATTCTTCAGAGAGAAATCTGACTCAGTCAAATCAGGGATCCTGAAAGCTGCAGATGGCACAAAGACCTTTTACAAGTGGCCTGGCTTGATCACTGCACACACCATCCCTGGCACCTGAGGCAGAAGACACATCTTGTGCTTCCCTAGTCATCAGGTTCATCACTTCGAAGCATAGAAGCTGTAGACTGACCCCATCAACAAAAGGGTCATTTAAAACAGTGCTGATCACTCTTACCGTGGAATATTAGCTTTTGCTGGTGGGAACATTAGCTTCATAGAGTCAACAAATACTGTATGTGGGATAAAACTGAACCTTGAACTGCCTCATAAAATGACTTTATATTTTAGGACATGGGAAGAACAGAAGACAGAGCATGCTCTTTTAAGTCTGGTAACATGGTTTCAAGCCCAGCCCCCAGCCTTTCTTATCAATCAAGGACTCAGATCTGAAGGCAATTATTTCTTTTGGTGGACTTGGAATCTTCGTTTGTCTACACTGTCCTCTTCACAGTGGAGTCTTTTTATTTCAGACCTACAAATTGTTTTTATATTTGTTGTCACAGTGTGACAATTTTTTTGTACAGTTGGTTTTAAGGTCTTCTCTGCCATTAGAGCCAGTAGGTTACAGCTATTGATGTAACTGTAGCTGCAATTTTTGTGCAGGACTGAGAAACACAATGCATTATTTATTGCGGAATCATTGCTGCTAAATAACTACTGTCTGTTTATTTAACACAACAGTTGAATGCCTGAAGAAGTTGCAGTGGCTTTATTATACGTGAATGCATCTGTTTCTCCTCACATTGTTTTACTGCTGCATTTTTTCTTTGTTTGTTTTTAAAATTAAACTGCAGTGTTTCCTGGAATGTAAATCCAGCTTTGCTTAACAGTAAAATAAGTGAGCCAACTTGAACACTCTTACATTCATGCTATATAATTTTTTTATTGAACATTGGCAAATAGTGTAGTAAGAAATTGATAAGCACATTATGTTTAGGAAAGCATGTGATGCAGAAGTTGATTCAAGCAAGTGAATATCTGACATTTTGGGGATATCGTATTAAATACCAGTAAATTAAAGCACCAAAATTATTTATTTTTATTTTTCCTCATTTTAGAAATATTTCCTGCATATTATTGGATATTTGTATACTAATACACTTACCTATTTTACATCGTGCTTTAATTTAGTTAAAACTAAACCATACAAGTCCAGTCAAACATCAGAGGTCTTGTTTTGTTTATTTGTTTTAAATACAATTCTTTTATTAGAATGGATGATCATTGGGGAACAGTTTTATTTCATTTGGGAGCTGTGTGTGTGTGTTTTAATAACATTCACTTGGAATCAGTTGAAAGCTGTAATATGTCTTTGAAATGAGCCATGCTAAATACAAATGAGAGAAATGAGAACTTGGAAGATTGTTTTAAAGCATTATAGATATTATCTGTTTACCAGAGGTAGTAAATATTACAGTTTTAATTATGCATCTTTTTGAACATCATAAATACACCTTGGTGTTGGTAACAGTGTTTTAAGCATTTGTGTTCACTTTTAAGGACTGTTTGTTTAGTGCATCTTACCAACTGCAAATCTTAATTGCGATATTTTGAAATGGTCATGTAAATTTTGGGCTTATATATCATGAAAACAGTCATAACTTAATTCTTTTCCTGACATTCACTGTAAAACATTCAGGGGTCCTACCATTTCTGTTCAGGAAATCTTGTAGTTTATTGTTATTTAACAGTATTAAGTGAATTTTTGTATATTTCATTTTAATTTTATTTGTGAATAGTGATTGTGGCATGTTTGGGGTGTTATTTTAATATTTCATAATACTGAAATTTTAATTTTTTAAGAAAAATTTTCTGGAAGAAACAGATTCATGTGTAATGGTGAATATTGGACCACTACTGCTTTTCACATTTGTAAATTGGTTTTATGTTAAACCCTGTAGCCTAACAAACTGCTGTTATTTCTAACTGACAGATATGTATTAATATTGTACTTTGAAGGTTATAAATATTATGTGAAAATTCCTCCATTTTGTTTTGAAATTTATAATAACAAAATCTTCATGTTGTTAAAATGTGGTTTTGTTGAGTCACAGTTCTTTCTTGGGGAAGAAGGCTGTGCAGAATGGGATCTTTTTTTTTTTCAATTTTATTTATTTATTTTTATGCAGCAGGTTCTTTTTGGTTATCTGTTTTATACATGTTAGTGTATATATGTCAATCCCAATCTCCCAATTCATCACACCACCCCCACCCCACTTTCCCCTCTTGGTGTCCATACGTTTGTTCTCTACATCTGTGTCTCTATTTCTGCCTTGCAAACCGGTTCATCTGTACCATTTTTCTAGATTCCACATATATGCATTAATATATATTTGTTTTTCTCTTTCTGACTTACTTCACTCTGTATGACAGTCTCTAGATCCATCCACGTCTCTACAACTGACACAATTTCGTTCTTTTTTATGGCTGAGTAATATTCCATTGTATATATGTATCACATCTTCTTTATCCATTCTTCTGTCAGTGGGCATTTAGGTTGCTTCCATGACCTGGCTATTGTAAATAGTGCTGCAGTGAACATTGGGGTGCATGTGTCTTTTTGAATTATGGTTTTCTCTGGATATATGCCCAGTAGTGGGATTGCTGGGTCATGTGGTAATTCTATTTTTAGTTTTTTAATGAACCTCTGTACTGTTCTCCACAGTGGCTATATTAATTTACATTCCCACCAACAGTGCAAGAGGGTTCCCTTTTCTCAACACCCTCTCCAGCATTTGTTGTTTGTAGACTTTCTGATGATACCTTTTCTAACCAGTGTGAGGTGATACCTCATTGTAGTTTTGATTTGCATTTCTCTTATAATTAGTGTTGTTGAGCATCTTTTCATGTGCCTCTTGGCTATCTGTTTGTCGTCTTTGGAGGAATGTCTATTTAGGTCTTCTGCCTATTTTTTGATTAGTTGCTTGTTTTTTTAATATTGAGCTGCATGGGCTGTTTCTATATTTTGGAGATTAATCCTTTGTCCGTTGATTCATTTGCAAGTATTTTCTCCCATTCTGAGGGCCTTTTCGTCTTGTTTCCTTTGCTGTACAAAAGCTTTTAAGTTTCATTAGGTCCCAGTTGTTTACTTTTGTTTTTATTTCCATTACTCTAGGAGGTGGGTCAAAAAAGATCTTGCTGTGATTTATGCCAAAGAGTGTGCTTCCTATGTTTTCCTCTAAGAGTTTTATAGTGTCCAGTGTAAGACTGGACATTTAGGTCTTTAATTCTTTTTTTTAATTAATTTATTTTCGGCTGCGTTGAGTCTTCGTTGCTGTGTGCGGGCTTTCTCTAGTTGTGGTGAGCGGGGGCAACTGTTCGTTGTGGTGTGCGGGCTTCTCATTGCAGTGGCTTCTCATTGCGGAGCACGGGCTCTAGGCACACGGTCTTCAGTAGTTGTGGCACACAGGCTCAGTAGTTGTGGTTTGTGGGCTCTAGAGCACAGGCTCAGTAGTTGTGGTGCACAGGCTTAGTTGCTCCGCAGCATGTGGCATCTCCCCAGACCAGGGCTTGAACCCGTGTTCCCTGCATTGGTAGGCGGATTCTTAACCACTGCGCCACCTGCGAAACCCTTTAATCCATTTTGAGTTTATTTTTATGTATGGTGTTAGAGAGTGTTCTAATTTCAGTCCTTTACATGTAGCTGTCCAGTTTTCCCAGCACCACTTATTGAAGAAACTGTCTTTTCTCCATTGTATATCCTTGCTTCCTTTGTCATAGATTAGTTGACTATAGGTGTGTTGGTTTAACTCTGGGCTTTCTATCCTGTTCTATTGATCTGTATGTCTGTTTTTGTGCTAGTACCATATTGTCTTGATTACTGTAGCTTTGTAATATAGTCTAAAGTAAGGGAGTCTGATTCCTCCAGCTCCATTTTTTTTCCCCTCAAGATTGCTTTCGCTATTCGGGATCTTTTGTGTCTCCATACAAATTTTAAGATTTTTTTGTTCTGTAAAAACTACCATTGGTAATTTGATAGAGATTGCATTGAATCTGTAGATTGCTTTGGGTAGTATAGTCATTTTCACAATATTGATTCTTCCAATCCAAGAAGAACATGATATATCTCTCCATCTGTCTGTGTTATCTTTGATTTCTTTCATCAGTGTCTTATAGTTTTCTGCATACAGGTCTTTTACCTCCTTAGGTGGGTTTATTCTTAGGTATTTTATTCTTTTTGTTGCAGTGGTGAATGGGATTATTTCCTTAATTTCTCTTTCTGATCTTTTGTTGTTAATGTATAGGAATTCAAGAGGTTTCTGTGTATTAATTTTGTATCCTGCAACTTTACCAAATTCATTGATTAGGTCTAGTAGTTTTCTGGTGGCATCTTTTTTTTTTTTTTTTTTAACTTTATTCATTTTGGCTGTGTTGGGTCTTTGCTGCGGGCAGGCTTTCTCTAGTTGTAGCAAGCAGGGGCTACTCATCGCGGTGGCTTCTCTTGTTGTGGAGCACGGGTTCTAGGCACACGGGTTTCAGTAATTGTGGCACGCAGGCTCAGTAGTTGTAGCGCACGGGCTTCGTTGCTTCATGGCATGTGGAATCTTCCCGGACCAGGGCCTGAACCCATATCCCCTGCATTGGCTGGCAGATTCTTAACCACTGCGCCAGTAGGGAAGCCCTCTGGTGGCATCTTTAGGATTATCTATGTATAGTATCATGTCATCTGCAAATAGTGACAGTTTTACTGCTTCTTTTCCAATTTGTATTCCTTTTTCTTCTGTGATTGCTGTGGCTAGGACTTCCAAAATTATGTTGAATAATAGTATCAAGAGTGGACACACTTGTCTTGTTCCTGATCTTAGGGGAAATGCTTACAGTTTTTCACCACTGAGAATGATGTTTGCTGTGGGTTAATCATATATGGCTTTTATTATGTTGAGGTAGGTTCTCTCTATGCCTGCTCTCTGGAGAGTTTTTTATCATAAATGGGTGTTGAATTTTGTCAAAAGCTTTTTCCGCTTCTATTGAGATGATCATATGGTTTTTATTCTTCAGTTTGTTAATATGGTGTATCACATTGGTTGATTTGTATATATTGAAGAATCCTTGCATCCCTGGGATAAATCCCACTTGATATGGTATATGATCCTTTTAGTGTGTTGTCGGAATCTGTTTGCTAGTATTTTGTTGAGGATTTTTGTATCTATATTCATCAGTGATATTGCTCTCTAATTTTCTTTTTTTGTGGTATCTTTGTCTGGTTTTGGTATCAGGGTGATGGTAGCCTCGTAGAATGAGTTGGGAGTGTTCCTCCCTCTGCAGTGTTTTGGAAGAGTTTGAGATGGATGGGTGTTAGCTCTTCTCTAAATGTTTGATAGAATTCACCTGTGAAGCCATCTGGTCCTGGACTTTTGTTTGTTGGGAGAGTTTTAATCACAGTTTCAGTTTCATTACTTGTGATTGGTCTGTTCATATTTTCTATTTCTTCCTGGTTCAGTCTTGGAAGGTTATACTTTTCTAAGAATTTGTCCATTTCTTCCAGGTTGTCCATTTTATTGGCATAGAGTTGCTTGTAATAGTCTCTTATGATGCTTTGTATTTCTGCAGTGTCTGTTGTAACTTCTCTTTTTTCATTTCTAATTTTATTGATTTGAGTCTTCTCCCTCTTTTTCTTGATGAGTCTGGCTAAAGAATTATCAATTTTGTTTATCTTCTCAAAGAACCAGCTTTTAGTTTTATTGATCTTTGCTCTTGTTTTCATTTCATTTATTTCTTCTCTGGTCTTTATGATTTCTTTCCTTCTATTAACTTTGGGTTTTGTTTGTTCTTCTTTCTCTAGTTCCTTTAGGTGTAAGATTAGATTGTTTATTTTAGATTTTTCTTGTTTCTTGAGGCATGTTTGTATAGCTATAAACTTCCCTCTTAGAACTGCTTTTGCTGCATCCCATAGGTTTTGGATCGTCATGTTTTCGTTGTCATTTCTATCTAGGTATTTTTTGATTTCCTCTTTGATTTCTTCAGTGGTCTCTTGGTTATTTAGTAATGTATTGTTTTGCCCTCTTGTGTTTGTATTTTTTACGTTTTTTCCCCTGTAATTGATTTCTAATGTCATAGCATTGTGGTCGGAAAAGATGCTTGATATGATTTCAGTTTTCTTAAATTTACCAAGGCTTGATCTCTGACCCAAGATGTGATCTATCCTGGAGAATGTTCCCTGTTCACTTGAGAAGGAAGTGTAATCTGCTGTTTTCGGATGGAATGTCTTATAAATATCAATTAAATCTATCTGGTCTTTTGTGTCATTTAAAGCATGTGTTTCCTTATTAATTTTCTGTCTGGATGATCTGTCCATTGGTGTAAATGAGGTGGTAAAGTCCCCCACTATTATTGTGATACTGTCAATTTCCTCTTTTATAGTTGTTACCATTTGCCTTATGTATTGAGGTGCTCTTATGTTGGGTGCATATATATTTATAATTGTTATATCTTATTCTTGGATTGATCCCTTGGTCATTATGTAGTGTCCTTCCTTGTCTCTTGTAACATTATTTTAAAGTCTGTTTTATCTGATATGAGTACTGCTATTCCAGCTTTCTTTTGATTTCCATTTGCATAGAATATCTTTTTCCATCTCCTCACCTTCAGTCTGTATGTGTCCCTAGGTCTGAAGTGGGTCTCCTGTGGACAGCATATATATGGGTCTTGTTTTTGTATCCATTCGGCCAGCCTCTGCCTTTTGGTTGGAGCATTTAATCCATTCACATTTAAGGTAATTATCAGTATGTATGTTCCTATTACCATTTTCTTAATTGTTTTGTTTTTGTAGGTCCTTCTCTTGTGTTTCCCACTTCTTAGAGAAGTTCCTTTAGCATTTGTTTTAGAGCTGGTTTGGTGGTGCTGAATTCTCTTAGCTTTTGCTTGTCTATAAAGCTTTTGATTTCTCCATTGAATCTGAATGAGATCCTTGCGGGGTAGAGTAATCTTGGTTGTAGGTTCTTCCCTTTCATCGCCTTAAGTATATCATGCCACTCCCTTCTGGCTTGTAGAGTTTCTGCTGAGAAATCACCCGTTAACATTATGGGAGTTCCCTTGTATGTTATTTGTCAGTTTTCCCTTGTTGCTTTTAATAATTTTTCTGTGTCTTTAATTTTTGTCAATTTGATTACTGTGTGTCTCGGCGTGTTTCTCCTTGGGTTTATCCTGCCTGGGACTCTCTGTGCTGCCTGGACCTGGGTGGCTATTTCCTTCCCCATGTTAGGGAAGTTTTCAACTATAATCTCTTCAGATATTTTCTCGGGTCCTTTCTGTCTCTCTTCTCCTTCTGGGACCCTTATAATGTGAATGTTGGTGCATTTAATGTTGTCCCAGAGGTCTCTTAGGCTGTCTTCATTTCCTTTCATTCTTTTTTCTGCAGTCTGTTGCATGGCAGTGAATTCCACCATTCTGTCTTCCAGGTCACTTATCCATTCTTCTGCCTCAGTTATTCTGCCATTGATTCCTTCTAGCGTATTTTTCATTTCAGTTATTGTGTTGTTCATCTCTGTTTGTTCTTTACTTCTTCTAGGTGTTTGTTCTTTAATTCTTGTAAGTCATTGTTAGATTTCTTGCATCTTCTTGATCTTTGCCTCCATTGTTTTCCCAAGGTCGTGGATCATCTTCACTATCATTATTCTGAATTCTTTTTCTGGAAAAAGAAAAAGAATCTCCACTTCATTTAGTTGTTTTTCTGGGGTTTTATCTTGTTCCTCTAGTACATAGCCCTCTGCATTTTCATCTTGTCTGTCTTTCTGTGAATGTGGTTTTTGTTCCACAGGCTGCAGGATTGTAGTTCTTCTTGCTTCTGCTGTCTGCTCTCTGGTGGATGAGGCTATCTAAGAGGCTTTTGCAAGCTTCCTGATGGGAGGGACTGGTGGTGGGTAGAGCTGGCTGTTGCTCTGGTGGGCAGAGCTCAGTAAAACTTTAATCCACTTGTTTTGCTGATGGATGGGGATGAGTTCCCTCCCTGTTGGTTGTTTGGCCTGAGGTGACCCAGCACTGGAGCCTACTGGGCTCTTTGGTGGGCCTAATAGCAGACTCCAGTAGGATTTATGCCAAGCAGTACTTCCAGAACTTCTGCTGCCAGTGTCCTTTTCGCCACGGTGAGCCTCAGCCACCCCCCGCCTCTGCAGGAGACCCTCCAACAGTAGCAGGTAGGTCTGGTTCAGTCTCCTATGGGGTCACTGCTCCTTCCCCTAGGTCCCAGTGCGCACAGTACCTTGTGTGTGCCCTCCAAGAGTGGAGTCTCTGTTTCCCCTAGTCCTGTTGAAGTCCTGCAATCAAATTCTGCTGGCCTTCAAAGTCTGATTCTGTGAGAATTCCTCTTCCCGTTGCCAGACCCCCAGGTTGGGAAGCCTGACGTGGGGCTCAGAAACTTCACTCCAGTGGGTGGACTTCTGTGGTGTAATTGTTCTCCAGTCTGTGAGTCACCCACCCACCCAGCGGTTATGGGGCTTGATTTTATTGCGATTGCACCCCTCCTATCGTCTCACTGCCGCTTCTCGTTTGTCTTTGGGTGTGGGGTATCTTTTTTGGTGAGTTCCAGTGTCTTCCTGTCGATGATTGTTCTAGAAGTTAGTTGTGATTCTGGTGCTCTCACAAGAGGGAGTGAGCACACCTCCTTCTACTCTGCCATCTTGAACCAATCTCTGGGATCATTTTCTCTTAATGGGTCTCCTTAAGATGATGAAGTCTCACTGTGTCAATGGCAATTAATTTATAATTGTGCTGGCCATTCATTTAATAATCTTTACTGTAATTTTACAGGATAGCACTTTTAAGTATCGTCAGATTTTTCATTTCATTCATGATATATTTGTTGGGAATTTGACATAGTTATGCATTTGTTTGATTCTTGCATATAAAAGGTGAAGAATTGTATCCAGCAGTTACATAAAATTGTTCTTCGTAGGAAAAGCTGGGGATGTTTCTTCAGTTTACTAAGAAATTTGATTTTTTTTGATACTTGAGCACCATTCAGATTCTGAAAACTTTGCAGTGAAGACAATTGAAACTCAGAAACATTGAACCTTGAACACGTGATTCATCTTAAACTGACAAGGTTCTTAAAGGTAAGAGAGGATGCCTTTTTGTTTTCCTTCCAAGTGATGTTGTTAACACACTGAATATGTTACTCTATATATAGAAGTGGCTGCATTCTATTTGGTGCTTTATCAGCTTACATTTGAAAGAGTACTTGTTAACATGTTATAACGATCTTTTTGACCCAAGACAGTTCATGTGGTTGTTTTTTGTGTGTGTGTTTTTGTTTTTACTATTTTTTTAAATTGTGGTAAAATACATATAACATAAAATTTGCTGTTTTTATACTTTGTAAGGATACAGTTCAGTGGCATTAATTATTACATTCACAGTGTTGTAAAGCATTTCCCACAGTCGAGCTCCAAAATTTTTCGTCACTCCAGACAGAAACTTTGTACCCATTAAGATTTAACCCCCACCCTCCCACGTTTTCCCCTTTCCCCAGCTCTTGGGTAACCTCTCATATATTGTGGATTGGCCAAAAAGTTCGGTTGGGTTTTTCTGTAAGACGTTATACAGAAAAACCTGAACGAAGTTTTTGGCCAATCCAATACTTCTTGTCTCTATGAATTTGCTTATTCTAGATATTTCACGTAAGTGGAATCATAGCACACTTGTTTTTTTGTGTCTGGCTTATTTCACCTGCATGATGTTTTCAAGGTTCATCCATGTTGTAGCATGTGTCAGAACTTCATTTGTTTTCATGCCTGAACAACGTTGTACGACTATACAACATTTGCTTATCCACTCATCTGTTGATAGACACTGTTTTTTCCATTTTTGGCTGTTGTAAATAATGTCACTATGAACACTGGTATACAAGCATCTGTTTGAACCCTTGTTTTCAATTCTTTGGGTTTTATATACCTAGGAGTGGAATTGTTGGGTTAGTTAGTAATTTTATGTTTAACTTTTGGAGGAACCGCCAAACTTTTCTACAGTGACCGTACCATTTTACATTCTCAGTAGTAATATATGAGGTCCAGTTTCTCCTCGTCCTTGCTTTTTAAATTTTCTCCCATTATATTCATTCTAATAGCTGTGAAGTGGTGTCTCATTGTGGTTTTGATTTGCATTTTCCTAATGACTGGGTGTTAAGGAGCTTTTCATGTGTTTACTGGCCATTTGTATATCTGCTTTAGAGAAATGTCTGTTCAAGTCCTTTGCCCTTTTTAAAATTTGGTTGGATGTCTTTTTGTTGTTGAGTTGTAGGAGTTCTTTATATATTCTAGATTAGACCCTTATGAGGTATATGAGTTGTAATTATTTTCTCCTGTGGGTTGTGTTCACTTTCTTGATGATGTCCTATTGATATACACAGATGTTTTTAATTTTAATGAAGTCCAGTTTATTTTTTCTTTTGTTGCCTCTGGTGTTGGTGGCATATTTAAGTTGGTATTGCCAAATCCAAGAACATGAATATTTTCCCCCATTTTAAGAGTTTTAGTTTTAGCACTTACATTTAGGGCCTTGATCCATTTTGAATTAATTTTTGTCTGTGGTGTAAAGTGAATGTCTAACCTTATTCTTTTGCATATGAGTATGTAGTTTTCCTAGCCCTACTTGTTGAAAGAACTGTCTCTTTCCCACTGGATGGTCTTGGCATCCATGTTGAAAATTAGTTGACCATAGGTATGAGGGTTTATTTCAGGGCTCTCAATTCTGTTCTCTCAGTCTACATCTCTGTCCTTCTGCCAGTACCGCAATGTTTTAATTAATTGTAGCTTTATAAGTTTTGAAATCAAGAAGTGTAAGTCCTCCACCTTTGTTTTCCTTTTTCAAGATTGTTTTGTATATTCAAGGTTCCTTGAAATTCCATGTAAATTTTAGGATGGGATTTTCTATTTCTGGGGAAAATAAGTTCCTTTGGGATTGTGACAGGAATTGCATTGAATTGGTAGATCACTCTCGGTAGTATTGTGATCTTAACAATATTAAGTGCTCTAATCCATGAACGTGGGATGGCTTTAATTTCTTGATATTATTTGTAGCTAAAAGAATAAATGGTAATTTCGTTTTTCCCATTCTCCTTACCTCCCTATCTCAGTACAGAATGACTTCTGTACAGATAGAAATTCGTATTTAAGAGATCACAGGACCACTTTTCAAATCCATTCCCTTCCACCCAACTCAACCTCAATAAGTATATTTGTTTCCTTAAATATCTGTGTTTAAATAAGATTTATATATACATAGTGTGTCTCGATGTGCAATATTTTGCTAGATAACAATTCATTTTCCAACTTACACCCTATAGAATGGTGGGATTTGGATCATCCCAAGTAAATGGAAGTAAACCAATCCACTTGCCTCTTCACACCTTTTATCACAAAGTATTTATTGAACAAAAATAACAGTAAAAATGATACATATATGAAAGTTGAATGAAGATTTGCAGTCATAGAAAAGATGTGTACAAAGAGACCAACGTTTAGGTTATAGTTCTATAAAAGTTTACCATACACAGCATTTTAACACTGATCAAGCAAACATATAAAAAGGGGGAAACAAAGTTATTTCTTATGTTTTTTGAAACCTATTTTCTGACTAAAATAATTGTTTAAAAAAACAAACAAACAAACCCAACACACAGAATGAGTCAGAGCTGTAAGTGTTATACTTCAATACCTCCATTTCTCTATTTGTGTTATAGTGAGTTTTTTGATCCATCAAAAATTATTGTATTTTTCCATTTCTAATAAGTGGAGCTAGAGTGTATGTTAATCATAGTATTTGGAGGAAGGGAGTACAAGAATCAGATTTACATTCAACATTTACATTTAAAATAATATTTTTGGTTGAGGTTTTTGCACATTGACTTAGTTTCTCTGTAAGAATCTTGAATTTGAGGTGTGCTCTTATCTGACAAAACAGGGTGTTTTTTTTTAATGCTCTTTTTTTTTTTTTTTCTACCTAACATACAGTTTTGGACCAGTAGTTACCTATAGCCAGGCATGGGGAACTAGAACTGGACTGAGCACCAATCATTGTTCTACCTTTAATGAACTACGTAGCCTTAGGCAACTCCCACTTCTGTGCAGCTGTCCTTACCTGGAAATGGTGGTTGGATGCATTCTCAAAGGCTTCTTCTAACATTTTATGTTTGGTGAATACCAGTCCCCTGGACCAGCTCTTTTATTTTAAATGTACAGAATTATCCTTAGCCTGTAAGGGAGTGACAGTAGTGTCTATTTGGAGATTTTTGGAGCCAGGCCCATTATTTTATATTCAAAGATGCATATTGGAGTGTTTGGATTTTTTCCCCCAGATAAGGGCATACATCCCCAAACACAGAGATGCTCAATTCCAATTGAAAATCTCACTTTGTAAGTGTCAAAACAAAATTTTAGATTTCCTAAAAATTCAAGAAATATTTGTTTTGGCAACCTTTATTTTTTTACCCTTTCTCATAATCCCTGCCATTTAATGCCTCATTTGGATCAATGAATTATTTAGCCACATTTCAAATTGGTTTCTGTTATAGTTAAGGATGGTAATTAACTTAATCTTGAATTGGAAGCACTGGGCACTTTCCAGTTCTTTTATCTTACATTAGAACTTTACTACTTCATATACAGAGTGGCACTGTAGACTAGTGCCTGGTGATTTTTTGAAGGAACAGAAAATATGTTTCTATTATCACTGCTCTAAACTACACTGCACAGAAGAATTTACTGCTGAATATTCCAAACTGTTAAATAATCAGTTCAGTTCCACAGTGATGAGGCTCCTGAAGAATTTTATATTTCTTTTATCAGTTTTCCTTCATTCTCACCATAAACAGTAATACATAAAGCAGTGTATCCGACACCTCTTAATTTCCACAAGCAAGGCTATACCTATACACATGAAGACATCTGGTGTTACAAAATTGCTTCTACAAAATTGTTTCTTTGTTATTTGTATTCATCACCAGTCTGTGAACCTCTTCCAAAGCATAGGATTTTTAAATGTTAATTACAGTTTCTGGGGTTTAGAGAAACCCTAACATAATGATACAGTAAATGCATCAGAGAGGTATGATTCTCTATGGAAAACTGGGAGAATCAGGTTAATTTTTTTAAACAAGAATGTGCTAAACTAGGAAATATTCCAGGGGCATGTATAGAGTGAACTTTATAGCTTTTCCATCTCAGGTTTTTGTTTGGAAGGAGTCTAAAAGATTGTAAACAGGAAGCTAGCCTTTCAACCTTCATTTCTCAAAAAATGCACTTTAGAATGTTTTCTTTTATGAAAGTTTATTGTCTAAATATGGCTTAGTTTTTTCTTATAAAAACATTACTTGGACGTTATATTCACTGAATTTCAGTTCAAAAGAGGTTCTAAGGCAATTCTCATACAGTTGAAAGCAAAAAAGAAGTAATATGAATCTGCTTTCATATTGCCTGCTTGTGAAAAATAATGAAATTCCACTAGAGAGCTGTTCAATACTAATTTTTGTCTTTCAAACAATTTCTCTTAATACTAAAAAATATATAAATCATTTACATTAAACTAAATGCAAAGGAAGGCACAGCTGGTTATAGTGTATATAAGCACAGTTCAGCATATGCAGAATTAAAGAGGAAAAAAGCTTCACATCCTTATTAGTTACATTGAAAACCATTAAGAAAAGTTCTTCACTGTCAACAGTGTTCAACACTTAAGAGCTAAGAAGATATAAAAAACAAAAACAGTAAAATCACTTAATGCAAAACAGATTTTCATATATACTTGAATATAAAAAAGTTTTTAAAATGGTAACATAAATCTAGACCATCCATGTTATGAAAAGTGCAAACCAAATTAACAGACGGGTTTCACAACGTCCTTCTCACGACACAGGTAAACTAGCCCATGGGGACAAATTGTTTCATCAGTTAATGAGTCTTTAATTGTGGCCAGATGTCATCAGGATTTCTGAGAGTTCGAAGAAAGCAGTACTGGAGAAGCAGCTCTGTCCAGACTGGGGATTGGCACTGGCATGTGGCCATTAAGCAGTGTAGGGAACTGTAGTGGACAAAAGATTTTTTAAAATAGTTATTGCAAATCCATCGGGACGACCTGAGTTCTTTACATTCCTAGACAGACCACAGTGGATCAGTTCTCTCATCACCCCTGTGATTGACAGAGGTCAGTTGCCAATTATTTTACAGAATGTGTGATTGGAAGATGACAATGAAATCAAGGTTACATACAGCAAACAGAGGCTAAGGCTTAGAAAATGTCCCTAATTATTTTATGTGCCTAGGCTACTAGAAAAAAATATATACTTTATATGTTGCTAAAGTATGTTCTAATACTATTTCTAAAAGATTCCAATCTATTCAGAATGATAATTTGCTTTAAATATTAAGAAAAATTAATTTTGAAAACCAGGAAACTGCCTCTTTGCATGTAAATCAGTAACTTCTCATACTGTATTTTGAAATTGGCTGTCAGTTTTCCAGAGTACTACAATGATGCTTCTCGGTAACTGTTAAAAATGAGGAAGGTTCTTATCTTTAAAGATTATTTTCTAAATCTTTTAAGTACTATTTCTAATTAAAATGATAAACAATATCAAACTGAGTAGAGAGATCACCCATAAGTGCCAGAACTTAAGGACTAAAGTTAATTTCTGTCTTGTTGGTAACTAGGATGATAAATAGGACAAAGGTATGATTTGATACCTTTCAGGTCTAAAATACAGCAGCTATACTCCCATTTAATTTTAATGAAATAATTAAAGACCTTTTAAAACTGTTGGAAACTAGGTTTTCATTGTCCAGGACGATATGTGTCACAATGCTCCTCTCCTGGGCTGTCTTCTAGTTTAATTCCTATTTAGTCTAGATAAGCTAAATGTTACACTTCACTTCATCAGTAAGTATCAAACTACAGAGCCAGGCATGTGTTTGTTAGAAGTACAATATTTGTAGAACAAGTAAATATATTTTTGCAGTTTTCAGGCTATTTCAGTAATTGTTGTGTGTCTAGTCCCTTACAGTTTATCAGTGGCTGTCATTTCATTTGATATCTAGAGCCTATAAAAGTTCGGTTATCCCCATTTTATGGATGAAAAAAACGGATTTTAGTTAAGTTCTGATTGGCTGAAGGTCATAGCTTAGAAGCAGTAAAGCCAAGTTTAAACTCTGACTGAAGGATACTGTGCTTTCTGTACCAAACTGCCCAACTTATTTTTGTCAGGGGTTGGGGGATGGTGCTCTTTAATTACTATTCCAGTTTCTTTAATGGTTATATTCAAGGTTTTTGTATCTTTCCTGACACTTGGAATTTTTTTTTTTTTTTTTTTTTTTTTTTTTTTTGCGGTACGCGGGCCTCTCACTGCTGTGGGCCTCTCCCGTTGCGGAGCACAGGCTCCGGACGCACAGGCTTAGCGGCCATGGCTCACAGGCCCAGCCACTACGCGGCATGCGGGATCCTCCCGGACCGGGGCACGAACCCGTGTCCCCTGCATCGGCAGGCGGACTCTCAACCACTGCGCCACCAGGGAAGCCCTGACACTTGGAATTTTAATGTTACATAGAATTTTCTCCGTTTCAGCTGGGTTATCAAGTCTATTTGCATTTAGCTTATACTCTTTTTATTTAAGGTGTGCTCCTAACCACTATTCCCATTGATTAAGAATGAACATTGGAAGAACAGATTTTGAATTTTCATTCTTTGAGTTTATTTACATCTTCTCTCAGTTTTTGTCCATCTTATTGGTATTTTCAAAAGAATCAGCTTTTGGTTTTGTTACTGATTTCTGTCCTGTGCTCTTTATTTCTATACACTCAGTTGTCATAGTTTCTCCTTGGTTAGCCTGGCTTTTCTGACATATTTCATAGTCCTCTTTATTGCCCCACCCCCCCAAATCATCCACACACAGTCCCTTTTCTTAAATTACAGCATTCCCCAGCTTTTGTCCTCAGCCTTCCTTCCTCCTATACTGGACTCAACAAACATTTCCTGATGTCAGTTAGATATCCCCACCAATGCCTCTTCCCCACTCACTCTTACGTCAAGAAGAGTAGTGGTAAGGAGCTCAACCCTAAACATGAATCAGGGCTCTGCCACTTATTAACATGTGATCTTGGGTAAGTTGAGCAACATCTCTGGGCCTTAGTTATCTTTTCTTTTTCTCGTGAAATTGGTTATATTTTCAAATAGAACTACTGGGACTATTAAATAAAAAGCCATGAAAAAGTGTGCTTAGAACAATGGTATACAGCAGCCCTCAAAAAAATGGTAACTATTGTTATCAATAGCATTCCCAGTCTTCTAATCACTGAGTAATCCTTGCCTCTTCCTAATTTTCACTACCTACTTCTTACACTCAACTAAGTCATCCTCTCAATTTTACCTCTGGAATGTCTTCTAAATATACTACTGTTTTCAACTGTTCTTATCTAAAATGATTCTTCCCTCAGAATTTGGAATAGTATAAATTTCCTCATGTTTTCCTGCCCCTTACGCTTTCTCTTCTGTCCTTTCTCCACACTGTGATATCAGCGCTATCTTTCTAAAATAGAGATGTTATGCTATTTCCAGCTTAAAAAGCCTTCCATGGTTATCACTTAACAACTCCTTGGTATACTATTCAAATCCCACAGCTGCTTTTCCAACCAGTCTCCTATCACCCAGTTCCTTCCAGAACAGACTATGTACTTTCATATCCAAATGATACAGATCTATTCATTTAGAATATACTTTGCCAAAATCCTGTCCCTTCTTCCTAGCTCAGGTGACACTTCTGCCTTGGAGCTTCTGTCCAGTCCCCAGCTGGAAAGAGCTACTCCTATTGGGTTCCTGTAGCACTTTGTTTACACATCTATTATTCACATATTGTATATCCCCACAGTCCCTGCCTCAGAGCATTGCAAATATTTGCTGGGTTAGATTTGTTGAATTAAAAATTACAGAAAACATTCTCAATTGAAAATTACCTTGTTTCAAGATATAGCTGTACCGACTAGGTGTATTCCAAATCTGATCAAAATCTGTTTCAGAAGTGGAACAGACATCCTAAAGACAAGCTTAAAATGCTAAACAGTCCAGTTGTAACCCATCTCTATTTATAAATCAAGGTTGTATATTTAGATTTAGCACAATGTCTTTGGCATCTCTCTCTTCACTAAAACGTGTCTAGATTCCAAAGCATACCTCTTCTAGAAAGGGTAATATATCTTCACTCTCCTTCCCTTAAAATTTTCAGTATCTGCTCTCAATTACTATAGTAATATCAGGGGACCTTCTGTGCCAAAACCCCTCAGCTCTGTTAACTGTTACCCTAAGGATTCTGATCTTTTCTAATCATCATAGCAGGAAATCTGCCAGCATCATTTAAAACTTACTATAGGCCAAGTCTAATTTGTTTCCTCCTCTAACACATTCACATAGCATATGTGATAGAGGCTTGCTATTTTTAAAGAAACTTATTTTCATTAGTTTAAAAAGGGGTATACTGTTGATAGTAATCTGAATTCTGAAACCCATCATTTGAAATGTCTAATTATTAAAAATTAAATTCTTCTTCTTCTTCTTACCATGTTGTTTACCATTTTCAAAACTGCTAATTTCAGCTTTCACCATATCATAGGAAGGGTAATAATACTTTAAAAGGTACAAAATTGTTTTTCCTTAGTCTCATGGATCCCAATCCCAAAAAGAGGGCCCAAGGCCATGCGACCTGTCAGCCATCCAAACCTGGTTGCACTTTGCTTTTCAGGAATTGTTTTGCATGGTTCCAGGAGAAGAGGACAGGTCCAGTTTGTGAAATCAAAATTCTGAGCAGGTAGCCTTTAAATGCAGCATTTCTTCTGCAGAATTCTAAATGTCAATTAAGAACCACTGGTCCTCAGTGGTTCTCAAAGTGTGGTTCCTGGAGCAGCAGCATCACTAGGAACTTGAAAGAATGTTTTTATCAGGCCCCATCCTAGGCCTTCTGAATCAGAAATGGGGGGTGGGGCTCAGCAAACTGCATTTTAACACACCCTCCAGCTGATTCTGTTGCATGTTAACTTTGAGAACCACTGGTCTACAGTAGTGACTGAAGAGGAGGGATATGCCTCTCTCTCAATTCCCAGAGCTCCTGATACCTTACTAATGTGTAGAATCACTATGGACACGAACCACTGTTCCTGTTGGGAGTAACGGGCTGGAAAAGGTTTAGTGTCTAAGGCAAGAGATCTCAAAGAACTCCCAACCAGTAGTTCTCCATGGCTTCCTTCGGAGGTCACCAAGCCCTGCACCAGTCAGGTGGCAGAATTCCCAGTAAGGAGGGAAGTAAGAGTCCGTTCATTATTCACAAGTACCTAGGGAAGCCTAGAGAGGCCCTGTGTTAGGTTCTAGGATTAGAGTAGTATTACAGTCCCTACCGCCATGGAGCTGGCTGTACGTATGCACCATACAACTACTTTCTGCTCTACTCGGGAGCTCTCTGCTGCTCCCATCTGGAGACTTCCAGGAAATAAGGTGTTAGTTCCCCCACCAAAAGGTTACTAATCTAAAACTTGCCTAATACTGCACTTGCTCACTGGTTTTTGCTCACTATTTCTAGTTTTTGTTTCCTTGCCTGAGTTAAAATGGCTAAGAATCACCACACTGGCTGTGCATGACCATTTCCTCAATTTCTTGTGATGAGAAGAAGGGCCAGGAAGAGAAACCTGATTACTCCAGGGATATAGTCACATCATGACACCCTACCTCAACCCTGTTAGGAAACCAGAGAAGCAAGATAGTAATCAAAACCTCTTTAGCTCCACCCTTCTCCCAATGAGACCCTAAATATCAGCATGTACAGCCCATGGCACAGAAGTAGATATTAAACTTGACAAGCAAAATGAACAACTCAGAAAAGCACTGGAGGCCTGATCTTTTTAACACTTGACTTTCTTAGACATCTCTTGATGAATTCTGAGGCATCCATTCCTTAGTCAGCCAGTGATACTTACTGTGTGCCAAGAAATGTGCTAGATGCCAGGCGCACACCACAGCAAACAAGATGGCCTCTTGAGGGCCCACAGTTTAGTGGGGAGATTGCGAGATGAATACAAAGTGGCAAGCGCTAGATGCAACGAGAGCAAAAGAACCACAACTAACTTGGGGTAAGCCATGTTGGGGGGTGGGGGCAGACGTGGGATGCAGGGTGAATGAGACAGACCAGGCTAGAATCAGGTCAAGAGGGGGCTTGTACTTTATCCATTTTCGCTTCATCCTGTCCCTAGGATCCCTCCTATACTACATTCACATATTCAAACAGTGACATCTTGGTCAGTGAGTAATCTTTGGGTCTCCAAGAGGAAATACTGATTTCCACACAATAGCAAGTGATGCTACTGCAGGATTCTAGTGTGGGAATGACTAACGAATGTGCTTACCTAGTACAGGGAGTTTTACAAGATAAAACAGCGGAGGCTTAATGCATTTTTAACCAAATAACCTGGAAGCTTTTTTTTTTTTTTTTTTTTTTTTTTTGGAACAAGAACTTGATTCTGATTCATAGAATTATGCAGGTAACTTTTCTATTACAGTTTGGAGAAGCTGTTCACTATTTTTCAATTTATTTTGTGATGTCACTATGTTGACTAATAGATTAGTATTTATTTGTATATTTTTATTTGTATTTATTAGTATTAGTCTTTTATGAGATTTTATAAAATACAATTAAAAATCTTTTTTCCTTAATAAATTTCCAGTTTTCATAGTCAGTGAAAATATCCAAAACACTTCAAGAACTAACTGTTCTATTTATGGGTATCTGACATGAGAACTCCACCTCAGTGAAAATACAGTGGAGTTCAGTGCCTCTGAAGACAGCCTTTTGCAGCCACGTGAACATGAATTCCTTTTGGAAACTTAAACAGTGAGCTCCGCCCTACATTTAGTGAAAATATTACCTTGCAGGATTTACTGGGGAAACACATCCCTTAGAAATTCCACATTTAAAAGTTTGTTTCCAAATGCTCACCTGGAACAGCGTGTTTGGCCCTTGCAGCCGGGCAGGACTCAGTGGAGCAACTGGACTAAGGCTGCTCCAGAAATGTATGCTGGACAGCAGTGGGCTCGGGGTCAGAAGCAATCCATTTGGTGTCTGGGAAAGAAGCACACACACAGTTTTTGATACAGGTATCACCTGACTCCAGCTGTGGTCAGTAGTGTGGCCAGGGGCATTAGCCACAAACCAAGAAACAAGCTTCACCATTTTAGGAAAATCTGACAACTTTGTTATTTCTGCCGGGCTCTGCAGCTTAATTCATTTCAATGCTAACTGTACGAGCAATTTCATAAAGGAAGGAAGTATGGGAACGTTACCTTCCTTAAGCATTCTAGTAGAAAACTCAAGTTCCTAGCAACTTTTGTCCAGGTGCTCTTCAATCTGCTCCTCCTCACGCATTAAACAAGATTTATTGTACAAGTAAATGGGATCCCATGAAAGGGCTTTATTTTTTCTTATCTATATTTTCTTATTTTTCTACAGTGCACATCCATTCCTTTGGCTACACACACACACACACACATTTTTTAAAGGGCCTCCCAAGCTTCACTTTCCCTATCAACAGCCCTTTAATACTTCAGGATCTGCTGCTAAAATATCCTGTAGCAGCTTCATCAAAAGCTCTGAACTGGGTTTTCCAGATTTCACTCCGGATATGGGGTTCATGAGAATTCATCTCCCTGGCAATGGTTTGGAGGTGGGGGGGGGGGAATCCTTTCTTGTCAGATTGGGTATAAAGCCAGAACTCTGGGTTTCCTGGGAGAGTGCCAAGGATTGCATTTGCTAGCATACACGCAGCAGGAGTCCTGGCCTGCAAGCCAGCCAGAGTGCGGAAGAAACAACACTTACCGCCCCAGCTGGCAAGTCTGCATAGCTTTTATTCTCAGCGGAGCCAAGCGCCCTGGCCAGGGTGGTTTTGTACCTTTGCTGACTAGGAGGGGCCCCTCGGTGGTTTTGTGATGTCAGTAAGGTGCTCTGTGTAGGAAGAACGACAGCAAGGGCGCCAGCATTTCAGATTGCATCATGCTAGATGCTGAAGTGTTCTTTTTTCCTAGAATTGGCCTTAACAGCTTCGTTTATTATCCAGAACATTTAGCTTAAACCTAAGTTGAAAGGTCTGCTCTGTTCAGTGGAAAGGAGACAAACATCCAAAGGTTCTCAAACAAGCTGCTGAAAAGACTCAAATTATTTGAGTCTTTGGTTCTACAGCATTTCCTACATATTGAATGACCTATGAGGTTACTAGGATAAACACTTGTTTTGGATAAGTTTCCCATTTGTTCTAATTCAAGGCAATTTCACAAACCTGCCAGGCCATCTGGCCTAACGGTTCAGGGCTTAGTGGCTCCGCATGGGCTCTGCCAGGGTTCCAATCTCAGAACCACTACTTACTAGCCAGGTAACCTTTCTATGCCTCAGTTTCCTAATCTGCAAGACAGGGAGAAAAATGCCTACTTTTTTTTACATTACAGGATTGTTAGGAAGAATAAATGATCTATGTAAAGCTCTTAATATGTGCCTGGAGCAAATGCTCAGTAAGTGTTCAGGACTGTTATCATTAGTAATTAATTAAAAGTGTACTTGATGAACTGCATGTCACCTATTCATGGGAGAAATCCTCAACTGTATATGGAAAAGTACTTAATGTTCTGAAACAGACAAACCAACCTAGTCAGCTGGTGCTTTAAGGTTCCTCTCAGTCATGTTAGGGTCAAGTCCACAGCTCAGGTGATCTGAGAACTAGTATTTGCATGTTACTCTGAAGCCAGGTCCCAACCACAGTAAGCCACATTAACATTTACTAACCAATGTGTTCAGGGCCTCCTAGTTTACCTACCAATGAAAGTCTCACAGCTCTAAAGAGACAGTGAATCTGCTAAACTACAAAACACAGCTAGCTCCCTTTCTCTCATCCATGGCCATAAATATATATCCATTTCTTTTTAATCCTCTGAGCAACATATGAGGTGTAGAATATATTTTCATAGTCTAAAATTCATACCCATGTCTGAATTTGAGATGTTTTGCATATTTGTTTCTAAGGGATACAGGATATACTCAGAATACAGTAGCCTTCTGTTTCTCATGTTAAATACATTCGAAATGTCTTCTATAATACATGCAAATAAATACTGTAAAATGACTTAATTCACTCCTCTCCCTCCCATCCCTGTTCTGCCTGAAGATCCTGTGGCCGTAGAGAAAAAAACTGGTTGGTTGCTCTTTTAGGGAAAATTCCTATAAAGCCTGGCCTGGGTTATCTCTGGTATCATGTGAGCTTTCACAGCCTCTCTCCACAAGCACCTTGAGTCATGGAGAGTAAGCTGAGCCCGAGGTAGAGGCTAAAGAAAGAAGCCACCAGCAAAACGCACGCTTCCTCTTCCTTCACTGAAGAATGTCTTAGCAAATGAGCTCTTCTGAATGGCAGATAGGGACTTATTGATCCTGGCACCTGCCAGGGAAGGGGATGCCCTAGGGCCTAAAGGCAATGGGTGTTCATTTTCAAGGGGAAAGACTCCTCTCAGGACCTCGTTTCATCCTCCCCACTCAGTTCTTCTTACACTTAATACTGAATCTTCTAGAAAGCCCTCATATTTGAGCTAAACCTGGTGAGCGAACATTGTCCAGACACACCCCTCTTGAGTGCCCTCCTCCTGGATCATGCCCTCTGATCATCAAAATGCCCTCCACCTCCTCCAAGGAGATTCCTGATTTCCCCTCAACCAGACGGCACAAACTCACCACCTCCTCTGCAAATCCAGTGTTTAGGACACATCCCTTTCTATCAAAGGAGCACCATGTACCCACTCGACAAATACTGACCGAGTACACGGTATGTATCAGGCGGCGCCAGAGGAACAATGGTAAAACAAGACACTATCCCTGTACTCACAGCCCCGTCTACGACCCTGCATCCAGTCACGGAGGCGCAAAAATGCCTTCCCCTCACCCCCTGCCACACCCTCTGGGCATGGCCTGTAGACACTTCCTGGAACTGACTCTCCGGTTTACCCCCTCATTTCCAGTCTTGCTGCATCCAAGCCCCTATCAACTTAGGTGGCACTCAGCAACTGCCACCTAAAGCAGCCCAGCTGCCTCTGATCTCTCCCTTCCAATCTGTTCTGAGCACTGCCACTGAATCAGTCCCCTTAAGACACTGTGTTTAGTTTCAGGGAAAAAAAAGAGTACAACCTCCTTGGCCATAATTCTCGGTTCCCCCATAGCCTAGTTTCATGTGAAAGCCCCCCCCCCGCCGCCCCCTGCGCATGCCCCCACCCCCAGCTTTGGTTGAAGTGTCCTGAGCACTACACAATTCCAACCTACTCATTCTTGAGCACTCATTCCAGAACTGTCCTGACCACTCAGCCCATGGTCCCCTGGGCTAGAGCCGTTCCACAAGTGATCGCACCTGCTTCTGCAGTTATTAACCATCCCTTGACCATCCCCAGACTCTCACCTTAGCCCTAACTGCAGCTGGGTGTTTCCTCCTGAATGTCCTTCAGGGTCCTCAAACTCAACACAGCCCAAACCGGACCCGTAACCTTTCCCCATGAGCTTCTTTCCTTCCGTGAAACTCATACTCAACTTCTGGCTCTCCCCTAGCACCTCCACACCCATCACCAAGTCCTGTTGGTGGCAGTCCCTGTGTCCCCCAGAACCATCGCTTTTCGCCTCATGCCACTGTCACAGCCTTAGGTCCTCATTGTCTTTCACCTGGAATTTTAGAGTCATACCCTAACTGCTTCCAGCCTCTCCCCTCCCTAATCCATGTCATCAGGATGGTTTCTAAAACACAATTCTCAACTATGTCACTCAGGCTCCATCTTCCACCACTTCCTATACCTTTGGAATGTATCCTCCCCTCTTACTGAACTACTGTTCTGCCCTAATGCACAAGGCTATTTGCACATCTTTATGCTTTGGCTCAAGGTGTTCCTCTGCCTCGTTCACCCCATGTGCCAGATAAACTGCTGCTGATCCTTCAACACCCTGCCCAAGTGTGATCACCCCTTCCCCGAACACCTTTTCAACACCCTTCCCCATCCCCAAGAAAGTTAATACCTTCTTCCTTAGTATTCCTTTTATACCTAAGAATTCCATTTGTACTGTGTCTGGGATACTATATTAACCAACTTAAGTTACGAGTTCCCTCCCAACTAACAGGGACTAATTCACGTTTGCACCCCCGACTCCAAGCAAAGCCTGTGACACGTGACAGGTGCTCGGTCTGGGTTTGTCGAATTGAACTACATGTTCTTTCCCCCTTCTGTTCCTAAGGTACTTCTCTGCACTGTGTATCTGGCTCTTGCCGCGTGCCATCTTGTGCGTGTGTATGCCTTGTCATGGCTAGGTCCTAAGGTCATAAAAATAGGCACTTGTACTTTTGGTGTCCTTCCTGTGATTTGCAAATAATGCTAAATAATTACTTGTTGATAGATTCTAACAGGAATTTTTGTTTCCCTTGACTTACACCTTCAGCAGCTATTAATTTCCCATCAAAACAAGTCTAAATTCCTCAGTGAATTCCCAGGGCCCTCTATAATTTCACACCACCCCACGTTATATATTGCCCTTATTCTTTACCTACTGGACAGCGAGCTTGTAAGCTCATGAGAACAGGAACTGTGTCTGTCTTGCTCACCTCTGTATCTCCAGGTGCCTAGCCGATGGTTGGGCAGGTTGTAGCAACAAACATCTCTAATCTTAATCTCCCATGGATGCCAACAGAATCCATGACAGTGCCATTTTGTGGTTAAAAAAAATCCTCAAAAGGTGACAGTGAACCTCTGGAAATTCCTAGAGTTGTCTGAATTCAAATAAAAACATGGTTTTAAGAACTTCCAAAAAGAAGTAGAGTCACACACAAGTTTGTGTAGCACTGAATGTGCTGATCTGAAGGAAAAGAGGACAAAGAGGAGAATTCCCTATTGGTCCAGGGGAGCTACGGTAAGAGTTAGGGGGAAAAATAGTATAAGGGTAGAACTGGGGAGAAGTCGGCAGATCCACAAAGGATCTACAGAAAAGACGGGCCCCAGGGTGGAAAGAGGGAGGGCGACGATCACACTTTGTTCATCTTAGGCAATCCAGAGCTGGGAGAAGCAAGAACCTTCAGCTGGAGTGTCAAGTCACCCAAAAGTCTACCAATGACATCCTCCAGTGAACAGAGCCCCTAAAAGGACATCCTTCTTCTGTAGGGCCAGTATGGAGAAAGCTGCAGGCTGAGCTAGGGCAGTGTTACGGAGTGGGATGAAGGGAAAAAAAAACAAACTTACTTCCTTTTGTGATCGTGGCAAAAGAGACAATGAGATGGAAACCACTCCGGAGCTGAGCCAGGAGGCAGTCTACCCACACGCTCCTCACCACACGCATCCATTTTACTCCCAATTCCCACCTTATGATCTGGGCTCAAGGTTGTCACATCCATCAGTAAATGCAGGAAGGTGGTTTTAGCATTTCAGTCCTCAGCAAGCTGTCTCGCTACTAATAAAACGGCCCGGGGCATGCATGCTCAGACTCTGATGTGAGTTCACGCCCTGGTGCCCGCACGTATCTGAGTTCAACATCTTAGACATCACGTGTGAGATGAACAGAGGCCTTGGCATAAATGGAGGGACGTGCAATGAGCCAACCTCCGATTCTGAACTAACTTTACATTGGTAAGACAGGAGGAGGGAGAGACCTAACAGAAGAGGCAAATGGAAGGAAGAGGGACAGGTGACACCCAGATGCAGAAGATACAGAGAATCAGAAGTTCCAGCTGGCACCATCTGGGCTTCCATGGTGCCTGGCTGGAAACCAGGAGGGTTTCACATCCTGGCTCCTCCCCCCACCCCCATCTCAATTTCTGTAGCTCATGCCATCAGAGATAACATTCTTGTTTTTCTAGCAACAGCCCAATATGACCTCGGTGGCTGAGCTCCAACTACCTCACTCCTTGGTGCCAGCTGGCTTTTGTATTCTCATTTTCTCAGTTTCTCACAGTCCACGCTGGGGCTGCCTCGTGGTGATCATCGTGTCTGTCTACATTTGTAATCGTTTCTCAAAGACTCATGAGGCTAATCTCAACTGCATTTTGTATGGGTGCCAGCAGATGTGCCACAAGTATTCTTGATGGGAGTGGTGGTTTTGATGTTGGGGGAGTGGCAGGACGCCGATGCTTTTTCATGCCTGTCATGCTGTAGCTTGAAATTTCAAATCTGAATTTGGGCCTACACGAGGTATGTGGTTTAATGAGGTCCCTCCTTGGAGGGCACTGTAACCACATGACCCTAAGCAGGCTGAGACATGCTTAATCCTACCCTTCTTCCTGCCATGCTTCTAGCTGAAACTAACTGGGAATTATTCTTGGAATAAATGAATCAATAAAATATAAATCATTCTTGGAATAAATACAAGTTCTTGGGAACTTCATTTTCAGGGTATCAAATTATTACAGCACACTTTTATCTCTTTTAAAGCTAGCCACGAAGGAAGTTGATAGGCGGTCCCCACAGGTAACCAAATGTTTCTGCGTACACGCTGTACACCTCTGTTTCTGCGACAGAAAGTGCTAAGGGAGGAGAGAAGCCAGTGAGCCGCGGAGTGAAGCGCCACTGCTGCCTGTGAGAGAAACGCCCCACGCTCCCTTGGGTAGAGGAACCCCCCCAGAGTTGACCTGGGGGCCAACAGGAGTCCTTCGCTCCCGCCCCTGGGGGCGATTTCAGGGAGATGGGCTCACCCCTCAGTTTGAGGCCCAGTGGACTTCAGGAGAACTGCTGAGGAAGCTGATGCTATTTCTGACTGTGCACTGGAGGGAGAACCAGGGGCTGGTGGGTTAGTTTCTGGGGCACCTGAAACAGCTCCTGTTCTCTGAGAATCCAAATCCTACACTGACTCGAGGCCTCCCCGAAATCCTAAAAGACTCAAGGCTTGTCAAGTCGAGATAAAACCACTTGACTCTCCTGTCTGCTCTCAGAGAACCCACCTGGGGGAACACCCCACCCCTGAGTCCTGCCCTTCCTCTGCTCTCTCTGGTTTCTCCCTCCTGGCCTCACCTCTCCCTCCCTGTCAGCCACAGGCGCTCCAGGTGCAGAGCTGAGCCCACTAGAAGGTGAGGGGATCTCAAGTCCTGAGATTCCGCCATCTTCCCAAGGGCAGCCGTTGACTCCTTTAGCTCTGAATGGCTTCAGACACTACCTAGCCCCCAACACCACCCCCTCACACCTGATCCAAGGCCCAGGCTGACACTTCCCCTCTCCTGTCCTAGTCCAGACCCTGCCCTGTGCCTCTCTCTCCCTTCGGGAAGCGCCCTCCCACATCTTGGACGTCATGGCGCTCGTTCACAGGTCGAGGCCCCGCCCTCACAGCCTGGGAGGACCAGCCAGTGCATCTCCCTAAGGCACAGGTCCTCTGTTAAACATCTGGCTTTCCCGTGCTTCCCCCTCCCTGCTGGCAGGCCATTCTAGTAGACGCCGTCTCCCAGTCCTGAGCTTTGCATCCATTCCTCCACATCCACCCTCTGTCCCTAACTCGTGTCACTGTCCCCCCTCCCCTCGGCCCAGCCACACATCCTCAGTCCTGCTGCCCGGAGCCTCCCTAAATTCACTATGTCCAGGCCCATAACCACAGGGCTAGCCCGAGCCGCTTTCCTCCCACGCCCGAGCCGCTTTCCTCCCACGACGCAACTACAGGACTGGCACGTGTTCAGAGACGGTGATACACAGAGAAAGCAGGGACCGAAATCAGAGTTGGCCTTGGCCTGGCTCTAGGCCTCTCTACACCTCACAGCTGGAAACACAGAGGAGGCCGGGGAGGAGATCCTCAGATTGCACCCCCTGACGCGCTTCTCTAGTTACTTCTCTGAGCGACATCGGAAGCCGCTGTGCCTGAGCCGTTTACTCAGCGGTCCTTAGTCACTGGACAGTTCTGCTTGGTCAGGAAATGCCCCACGTAAGCGCACACACGCGAGCCCTCAGCCCTCCCCTCCGTGGCAGCCTGCCGTCACCACCAGCTCACAAGCTGAGCCGACACGAAATCCCTGGGCCACAATCATCGGGGAGAAGCCATGGAGAGGAAAATGCCCAAGAGCTGCTTTCAGTTGTCTGCAGACTCCACGGACGTCTCATGATCAGGGACAAGTGGGCATTTTCCCAGTGCACGTGCCGAGAGCATTTTACTTAAAGCGCATGGCTTCTGGAGCGGACTAACCGGGTTCAAGTTCACCTCTGTGGCCTATTAGCTGTGTGACCTTGGATGAGTTACTTTACCTCCGTGCCTCATTTACCTCTGTTGGGAAAATGGGACAATAATAGTATCTCCGTCACGGGCCTGTGATGAAAAATAACTGAGACGGTGCATGGACGGTGTTTAGAACAGTACCTGGCACACATGAGGAGCTCAATTATGCTGCCACTAGTGATGGTGACAGCAAGGACACCTACAGCGGTGGGTACAGAGGCAGGGGACAGAGAGCTCCTACCCACCTCAAGCATGACCCCACCCTGGTGCCACAAAGTCACACGATACTAAAACCTGCCGGTTGTAGCCAGCTCTCTTCCCGCGGCCATTATCCCCTTTAATCCTCACGACAATCCATTGCACAGATGTGGAAACTGGCTCAGAGAGCAAGTACCCGCAGTCACATTTCAACCCAGCAGTGCAGCCAGGGACTGAATCCAGGTCTGTGACCCCAAAGCCAATGCACTTAACCTCTGCCACTGAAACGCATCCAGTTTTCCAGAGGAAGCAGAAGTAGGTTGACCAGTACCTGCTCTGCGTTTGCCCTGCAGCTGCCTGCTGGACAAGGGTGAGCATCTGAATACCGTATTTAGAGGAGAAGGCCGCCTTCACGTTGGAGTTAGTAGCACCGAAGACTTTTCCTGCTCCACGAGTTTGCTTTCCTCTCCCCTATGCTGTGGACCTGGGCTTTCTCAGACTAGCACTGTTTTTTACTGAAGCTTCTCTTTCTCACCGTTTGATGTGGCCCCTGCATTTCTTATTAGAGACTACAGGACAACCCAGCTCCCCACTGATGACTGCAATGGCCGTACTGGTTAGCATCTATTTTCTTATTAACAGAAAACAAACGGCTACTTATCAAGGGCCCCCCAGAGAAGATTCTCCCATAACATTTTCATAAAGCCCTTCTGAAACGTCACTGGCCTGCTCAGCTTTCCCTAGGAAATCACTGTTTGGATCTGCTTTGACGGCCAGTGTGCGTATTCCATCTTACGATCGCTTTAAGCCCCTAAAAGCTAGAAACCAATCAAGCATCCCACTGTAGCCAATACCCTAAGCCTTTCCTCTTGTGTATGCTCCCACCTGGGCATGGAAAAGTAATTTCCCTGCACAGTGACACGGTGACTTTGCCACAGGGACCCTCGGATTATCCTTTGAGGGGCAGAAGGAAGTTGCTTCGGTTGCTCTTTCCTCCCTTCCGCTAAGCCACTGAGTCTGGGGGCGGCCAGGATGACAGAGACGGCTCTTACCTGGGCGGTGAAGAAGGCTGGGGTGAGGGATCCCGAGGGAAGGGCCGGGCTGTTGAGGGCGATGGAGCCGATATCGGTGCCGGAGAGCACCAGCGGGGGCGCGGAGATTTCCAAGCCTTTGGGTTTTTTGGCCTTTGGGGGAAGAGATGGAGACCTGGTCTTGGAGCCCGATGACAGGTTCAAGGGCTCTAGGGAATCCGAGTCATGGCAGGCGGCCTCCAGGAAGAGGCTCCTGTGTTCGGAGGGGAGGGGCGAGTTCGGGGACAGGGACGGGGACCGAGAGGAGGAGGGTGAGGCAGACGAGATGCTGGCGGCGGCGTTTGGCAACATTAACGAGGAGATCTTGGCGGAGACGGACGAGGCCAGGAAGGCCTCCGACGTGGAGGGCAGGGACACCACGGGCCTGCTGATGTGCTTGTCGGTTTTGTTGGTCACAAACCTGATGACAGTCCTGACTTCTTCCACGGGAGGGCTGTCTTCCGGAGGCTCCTCCAGTTTCTCCGTCTTGATGGCCTTGAGGGACTCGGGTGGGTTCTGCAGGGAGTTGATGGTGAAGGACGAGTACAGGCCCGAGTGGATGTACTCGTTGCGGCTGGCGCTCTTGAGGGCGGACAGGCCGTGTCTGTGGGCCTCGCGGCTCTCGGGGGGCACCTTGCACTCGCTGTCCTGCAGCAAAAGGCTCTCCCGGCTGATCTCCACCGCGTGAGGGTCCATTTTCAGTATCTCCGGGAAAGAGACGAAT